>NC_066585.1:405739221-406053312 GCF_024323335.1 Lathyrus oleraceus
ATTTTTGGAAACCAATTGAAAATACATTGCATGAGCTTAGCACATTACTTCTGTACGTCCATTTTGATTCTATTTGGTATCAGCTTGCAATTCCAAGTGGAATTGGGCCCTCCATGCGCCTGTACAGGCCCATGCACGGAGGCCCTTTCCATCCATGCACATGCTTTGATCATGCATACCTTCACCATTTGCTATAAATAAGGGTCCAAGGCTTCACATTTAGACAACCTGAAGGCACCTGTTATGCTGCACGAATCCCTCCATAACCACACTCAAAGGAACTTTCTCTTTCTTTCAAAAATTTCAGATCTAAATTTCAATTTCCTTGATTGATTTCTAGATCTATAGTTCCTAAGCCTTGCTCACCTTGATCCTAAGACTACACTGCAAGCAAAAGCTTTGAAGAATTATGCTCTCAAGATCCTCATTTTAGAGGTTTACATCCAAACTTGTTTTCTCCGAATCTCTTTGTATATAACTTCTTTCTTGCATTTGCTGGGTTGTCTGAAGTCCTCTCAATAGAGGCAATTGTTTTGTGCTTTGAATTTTTGAATTCCATCAAGTTTCAGTTGAACACCCCAAATTTCAACCTCTGATTTATTTCTCCATGGAAGTCTAGAGTGGAATTGGTTGGTACAGGGGTGATGTACATCACCCCAACTTTCATTTGATATATGGATTGTGGAATTTGGTGAAGTTTTGATCTCTGCAACTTTCACCGGCACCGGAGGTCTCGCCGGAGAAGACGGTGGTGTACACCACCGTCCCAACTCAAGATCAAATCTGGACCGTGCATGCTTATTTCCAGATTAGATCTGAACCGTTCCATGTTATGACTTAATTAAAGGTCGTGTGTTATGCATTGACTTGAGTGCACCTTGGACACGCGCATGTGATCCACATGGTTTGCCAGCTCAATTAATGAGCTCAATCCAACGCCTCCTGTTTTTCCACATTTTTTATTTCTGATTTCATTTTTCATTTTATTTCTTTAATTCCATTTCATTTCAAAAAATCATATATCACTCATTATTGATCCAAAAAATGTGAGACCAATTGCATTATTTCTCTTTTAATTTCTAGTTTCCAAAAATGATTTTTAATATTTTTTATTTTATCATTTGATATTTTTTAGGAATTTTCTCTTTTTCTGGTTATTTTTAATTCATTTTAAATAGTTTTTGATATTCAAAAAATAAAAAAATATTTTCTCTACCTCTTTGAATGATGATAGATCTCCGAAAAATATTCTGATCAATTTATCAATTGATTTGAGATTTTAATTCAATTAGGTTATTTTTATGCATTTTTAATTGATTAAAAATAGTTTTTGACTTCTAAAAATGCTGAAATATTTTGTCAAACTTTGTTTGACCTTGTTGAACTTAGGGTGATTCACTTGGACTTTTCAAAGTTGATTTGAAGTGAATTTGAAGTTTGACCTTTAATTGTTTATTTTAATTCAATTATTATTTTAATTTTGAAAAATACCAAAAATATTTTATTTGTTTCTTGACTTCTAATCTTCATTTTTCTTTTGTTTACTAATGTTTGACCTTGATTTCATCTATCTTTGGTCAATGCTTATTGATTATCTCATTTGATTTTCATTAATGCACTTTATTATTCATCTTCTTCTTCTTCTTCTTCTTCTTCTTTTTCTTTTTTTGATCAATGAGTTAAAGATTGGTGGTTAGCCTTGATGTATGAGAGGTTTAACCTTCCTTGATTCAAATCTAATTCATCTTGATCATAGATCAAGTGAATGGCTTTGCATTAAGGATAGGTTACTTCCTAATCAAGCAAAGAACCTAAATCAATACAAGATCATTTCTCATCTTCTTTTGGCATGGCAAGTTGTAGGAGCTTGATTCACTAACCAAGATCTCTAACTTATGCTGTTGCATACATTTTATTGACCGACCTCAAATAGGTATGACTACTACATTAGTCCACTTACGATTGCTTAACATAGCGCTAAATTGCCTTATGGCACACTAATACTAACCATTAACCATTAACCATTAACATTTAATTCTTACACTTTACATTTATGAAATTTACTATTCTTGTACATATTATTCATTTGCTTTTGCCCCTTTGCTCATTTGAGCACATGTCTATGTTAATGCAATTTGCCTTTTGTTCACTTGAGCACATAATTGTGTATATATTATTGTGCTTGTGTTTTTGTTTTGATTGTTGTGGACCAATTTCAAAAAAATGGACAAAAAGGACTTAGATTCTAGGACTTTCCCTATGCAAAAATGGAGTAAAAATGCCTTAATGTTGAAGATGGATTAGAAGGACCAAATCTCTAAACTCACTCTTGTCCATTTTTGATTTGCTTCATGGAACTTTTTGATGTGTGTGCTTTTGTGC
The DNA here is from genome assembly GCF_024323335.1 of Lathyrus oleraceus. Taxonomy (NCBI): domain Eukaryota; kingdom Viridiplantae; phylum Streptophyta; class Magnoliopsida; order Fabales; family Fabaceae; genus Lathyrus; species Lathyrus oleraceus. The sequence continues at coordinate 405,741,604 of NC_066585.1, forward strand.
TAGGGATTCCCATTTGAGCCAAAGTGAAGAACCATTGTCATGTGCATCTAAAGTGAGAGATACAAGAGCCATTGGAAGATTCCCAAGAGCTTTGCTTGATTGATTGATTGCTTGAGTGTACACTTATTTTCTTTCTTATTCCAAAGGATGAGAGCTACTTGGATCATCAATATGATCTCAAGAAAGGAACTCCATTTGTGGTCTTATTTCTTCTCCTTCATCTCTTGTATATTTAGGACTTAGCCATTCTTCTTCTTCCCTCCACTCTAACCCAAGCCAAAACTTTTGTGCAAATATTAACACTTGTTTTCAAACATTAGAAACCTAAGCATTATGCTTTTGATTTTCAAACTTTCTTTTCATAACACTTATTTTGAATTGAATCCTTAAGTCAACTTTGACCATATTTTGTAAATACTTTTCATTGGTAAATATAACTCATTCAAATGCTTTTGTGGTTACAATGGCCACTTCTTATCAAAAACTTTTCATAACCTTTAGCCATTAGGTTTGAGTTATCCTTGAGGTAGATATAATACTCACCTATATCCTTAGTGATGGACAATAAGTCTTCCATGCTTATTATAGGGTTAACCCCTCACTAGCATATTGAAGCTATCCTCACATGGTGGATTTGTGGTTTTAGGTTGATTTTTCTCCCTTGGATAACAAAAGACCTTAAGGCTTTTGGACTAATCAATTCACCAACTTGTTTTGAGAGTTTTACCCCGAACTACGAGGTTTTGATCCTAATCTTTTTTAAGATGGTACGTAGGCAATGGGTTTATCCATTCAAACACAAAAATTGTAAATAATTTGTACATTCTTCTCTCATCTCCCCAATCATGTTTGCACAAACAAATTTTCACAAAATATCAATCTTACAACAATTGTGAAAAGGGCTCCCTAGGAGTACCTAGGATGTTTTGGGTGCCTTAAACCTTCCCATTGCATAACCAACCCCCTTACCCCGATCTCTGACATTTTTATTAGTTTTTGATTCGATAAAACTTCTTGGTTTTTATTCTCTTTCTAACCTTTCCTTTGGATAAATAGAAGTGCGGTGGCGACTCGAATTGTATGATTTACTTTTGACTTAGTCAATAAATCTAAAGGTAACGAATACCCCGCTACAATCTCATATCACGATTCTCGGCCATAGCTTTCTTAATTCGGATGAGTAAGAGGCGTGTACGAGTATAACGTTCGGGTTCCGCTAAAGGATCTACTAAATTTCCGGTACTACGGGTTCTTCACATTTACCGGCTAATAATGCCTTAGTCTAGACGGTGTAATAACAGGGTACGAAATTTGACGAAGTTGGTCCCCGGCAACGGCGCCAAAAACATGATCGTGTTGATTCGCAAGTGCACGAATAACGTCAAAGTAATATAAAAGAATACCGATCCCACAGAGACCAATCGTCAATCTATTGATTACTATTGTTACGGTGTTTATCTAAGACGGTAAAAAAGAGATATTGGGTTTGTAAAACAACGGTAAATAATAAATGCAGGTTAAATGTATCTCACGTCAGTTAAGCGATGTTTCGATTGTCTAAATAGAACTACTTATGAGGCAATATTTTCTACTCTTGAAAAGAATCCATTTAACAGGAACTATCGCTTTCGCGTATTCAGAACCGAGTTTACCCTTAAATTAAGGCCTTTTATTGTCACTTATAAAAGGTGCGCAGAACGCTAAAGTAGTAAACTTATTTTTAAGAAATGAGACTCGTAAACTTAGTTGAAAAGTGATTTTGATTTGGAACGTTTACCCAAGGAGTTTCCTGATTTTAAATCTATCAACGCGTCCGAAAACAGTTTCAAAAATAGTTTTTCCTGAAAGTGATAAAAATTCCTAGTTACTAAGCCAGGGTGCTTTCGCACTCCTTGAATAATTAAAACTAACCAAGTTTGTTTTAGAAAACTCAAGTTAAAAATCAAAACAGCCTTTAAAGTATTTCTATATATTTCAATATATGAAACATTACTTTAACTGCGATCCTTACATTCTAACCTTTAAAAGATTTAGCCAGACATGGTAACACAAACGAACACAACGGTGTTAATCATGATTAAAAGTTTGTTTTAGAATGTGAGGCGTGGAGAGCGAGTAAAGTGCATAAAATAAATAAAGTAAAGTGAGTGCGGAAAATAAATAAAATAAAAGCGAGTGCGCAAAATAAATAAAATAAAAGGGAGTGCGAAAAATAAATAAAGTAAAGCGAGTGCGAAAAATAAATAAAATAAAAGCGTAGGCAGAAAGTAAATAAAATAAAAGAGATGCGGAAGATAAATAAATAAAGCGATAAATAAGAACATGCTCCAAATGGAGGGCTTTAAATCTGGTACAAAAATAAACCTCCGACTCCTAAAGCTAAAGATGACAACAACTCGAAGTGACCCAACTCAATCTCACTAAGGTGCGATAACCCCCCGATGTGACGGATTACCGCTATTACAAATGATAAATATATGCTTAGTGTTGTAAAACTAAGTTGGATGATTAGAAAATGAAATGGAACAAACTATTTATAGAGGATTTCAGCAGCTTGTAAAGACCATGGTGCCCTCCAACTTCTCCTTAGTGGGAACGTGACTTCCAAAGGTGGCGCCCGCCATCCCTTCATAGCGCCCTCCATGTGTGTAAATGGGGTGGATCATGGGAATATGGCGGTTACCTCCTAGTTGAGGGTTGATGACTCATGGCTTCTCCTATAGCGTCTGCCATGTGCAACGCCATGTGTGTAATTTCGCCGAAAAACCCTAATTTTAGGTCTTTTTGCTTCGTTTCCTCCAAAAGAGTCCGAAAGTGCTAAATATCTGAAAACAAGAGAAAAGAGAGCATAATACAAACAAAATGATAATAAAGTCCTAATAAACATGTGAAATCCGAGTCAAAAACACGGTGTAATTCAGTGTGATCGGTAGGACTTCAGACAACCAAAGAATCAATAGAATTGAGCAAGAATTTGAGAGAATCGAAGAGTTCAAAGTTTCTGGAAAATACCTTCAATGGAGGTCTGGATTCAACTGGTCTTGATCTTGCTTGTGCTTGGTCTCACTCCACTTGCTTGCAGGAGAAGGATTGAATGGTTAAGAAGCTGTGGATTCCTGGAGAATTGAATTTCAAAATAGTGGAAATTCAATCTCAAATTCAAGAGAATTTTTCAGGCTTATCCTTTGCAAAGTGAGGATTTAAAATGGGGGATCAAAGTTGGCGCCAAATGTGTGTGAATTTCTGAGCAATTGAAGCTCTATTTATAGCTGAAATAGTTGATAATTGCACACTTCAAATTACTTTCCAATTTTGGCAAATGGTGATGCAAGTGTGCATGGGCGAGCAAAGGCCCATGAAATGATTGCTTGAGGTCCACAAATGAATACCAGATGGTCTGAATTAAGCTTGGATTGCAAGGCAAGTGTGCATTGATGTTTGAAGTTTGATCCTTGCCAAGTGATGTCACCCTGTTTAAGCCATGTGCAACCTATGCATTTCTTATCCAAAATGAATGAATTTGAGCTCTTTGGAAAGGTGGGATCAAGAGGAACAACTTTTATATTAAACACTTTTTCATTTGGAGATTGGAACTTGGAGAAATTTGAGGTGGAAATTTGGAAATGTTTGACATATCAAAATCTTTCTAAGTGTCAAACCATATGTCTCAATATTCCACCTTGCTTAACTTCTTATATGAGATTCAAATGAGAAAAATGTCTTCATAAAAGTTGTAGATCTCTCAAAGACCTTCAAAATGGTCACTAATTTCATGTCATTTGGATTTTAAATGATAGAGTTATGCATTTTTGAAGTTTGGAAAAATCACTTGATCAATGGTATAGGTCAAAAGTGACCTATAATGTAACATCATATCACATGCTCAAAAAAGTTGAATTATCTCCCACTCCAAACATCAACGTTGAATTAGACACATTGAATTTGATTGTGCAACTTGGAAATATTTCATCTCATAAAACTTGAGAAAGTTATGGCCTTGGGAAGTTGACTTTCAAATTAGGGTTTAGACAAAATGACCTATAATGTTTCAACATATAAAATGATTTTCCAAGCAAAACTAGCTCTAGATCTCAACATGAAAGTTGTTTGGAATAGCATTTATAGTATGTTTTATCTTGTAATAATTTTAATATGGTGAAAATTCTAGGAGATAGGGTCTAGGGAGACCCAGTTTTGATCAGATGAATTCATCTGGCCAACCACCATCAACCAACTTGCTAATTTCCAATTCTATTGACTTTCTTGGATCATGGTAGATCATATATGCATAATATGATGATTTTTTAAGTGTCCCTTGATAAATTTGATCAATTGGTGAGATAGCTTATTGGAGAAGTTACTCAACATACCCAATCAAACTAGGGTTTCCAAGGCAAATCACCCTCAAACTCTTGAAGAAAACATGATCAATATAACATGTAGAGAACATTGGGACTCATATATGATGTTCATACCCATTCTTGTATCAATTATTGGTTTTGCTTTTTGTCCATGAGGGTCTCAAACCCTAGATGTGAACTTGATGAATCAATGGAATCATGCCCTTTCTACAAAATAGTTAGACAAATGTAAAGACATATTTTTGGTATTTTGGTTAGTAAGATGATAAAATACAAGTATGATACAATCACATGGTGCTTAGTGATCTCTCCCAAAACAAACCCAATGAAAGAGGGGGTAAGGAGGATGCCAAGGTATGATCCCAATGCCAATGCTTATGATGGAATTACATGAGGGATCTTAGGGTCAAAATTGGGGTCTTACATTAACATATTTTCTCAAACTGATGTGCACATGAAAATGAGAAAACATCACAAATAAACTGTATGTATACAATCATAAGGAGGACCCAAGTCCCATGTTCCCTACATGATCCTTAAATTTTATTGGTGGCATGCCCTTAGTCAATGGATCAGCGATCATTAAATCAGTACTATTTTATCTTTAACTCTTTCTCTAATGGCTAAATACTTTATGTCGATGTGCTTGCTTCGACTTCCACTTTTATTGTTCTTAGCCATAAAGACAGCTGCTGAATTATCGCAAAAAATCTTTAGAGGTTTAGAAACAGAATTCATGATTCTAAGCCCAGAAATAAAACTCTTAAGCCATACACCATGAGAAGTAGCCTCAAAATAGGAGACAAAATCGACTTCCATAGTAGAAGTAGCAACCAAGGTTTGCTTAGTACTTCTCCATGAAATAGCTCCATCAGCCATCATAAAAATATATCCTGATGTTGATTTGTGAGAATCAACACAACCAGCAAAGCCGAAGTCTAAATAGCCGATCATATCAAGATTGTCCGTCTGCCTATACATTAGCATGTAATCTTTTGTTCCTTTAAGATATCTCAACACCTTCTTTGCAGCTTTCTAGTGATCCATACCTGGATTACTCAGATATCTTCCTAAGATTCCAACAGCAAATGGAACGTCGGGCCTTGTGCATACTTGAGCATACATAAGACTTCCAACAACAGAAGCATATGGAATGTTCTTCATTTGTTCCCGCTCAAAATCATTCTTAGGGCATTGATTCAAATTAAATCTATCGCATGTAGCGGCCAAAAACACAGTGAACATCAAGAGTTGGTGGAAGGATTAGTGGTCATTTGTATTCAATGTTATCCCTTTCCATGTAAATTACCATTTTCAACTTTGTAAAAATCTATGGAGTCTTGTCATTTATAGACTACCATTCTATAAATAAAGTTGAGCTTTTATCCAATTGTTTCTACTCTTGTTTATTTTAGAAAAATAGTTTAAATTTTATTGTGATCATTTTCGAAATTTAAAATTTAAAAATAAAAACCATTTTTCTTAAACATATAAAAGCATGAATTTTAAGCAATCGATTTCATTTAAAAGAAATATCATCAATGAGTCGAAAGCAGTAAGCCATAAGTGTGGAACAACATTGGTCCTCCCCGAGCAGTAGGCGCAATTTATCTCCCATCCTCGACGGCATTCTTCAGCACATCGTTTTTGTTCGCCATCCCCCGGTATAATAGTTGGCTAAGTTGGTTGATTCAGTTCCCCTGCAGAATGTTTATCCCCCAGCGGATATTGTGGTTATTCCCCAGCGAGGTTGGTGATTATTACCCAGCCATTTTTATCTCCAGCAAAGTAAGGATGTTGTCCTCAGTAGTTCACATGATTGCGGTAGAAGTTTGGTTTCCTCACCAATCATCATCAGATTGACTCCCGGTCAGAGTTTCCTCCTGGTCCCTGAGCAACTATTTGTGTTTATCCTCTGCATGGTTGTCTCCCATTTGATATGGTGTTGACCTAAAATTCTCCGCTGACTCGATAATGGTTTTTCTCAACAGATCTCCTCCTTCCCCAACTAGGGTTGAGCCTTTGGGATGTCGATCTCTCTTTTCTCTGACAGTTGTCTCCCTCTTGTGTGGATTGACCGAGAATTGTATCGGTGATCAAATCTGCTACACCTTTATATCTTTTGCGATCGTTTTGTCAGCATGATCATCACATATACATAAACATATATATATATATATATATATATATATATATATATATATATATATATATATATATATATATATATATATATATATATATATATATATATATATATATACATATACATATGTACTCATATATTTCATCATGTGATTCTTATTCTCTGTTATGGCAGTACTTTATCCCCATACAAATTTGGTGTCTGTCCTCCCTCCATTGTAGTCAGCCCCTTAAGCAGAAAAAAAAACTTTAACCTTTCTCCCTTTCCCCAATGAGTTATTCTCTCGTGGACGATTTTTATTTCAGTGTCCTCCCTAGTTGATTATTTGGATGGAATCACTCCCCTTGAGTTATATCCTCATTGGGTTGAGTCTTGATTGACCGTTTCTTTCTAGATCTTACCTAGATAGATGCTTTGGGTCCCATAAGAGCTTATTACCTAAATGGTAATGTTCTTCTTAGGTTGCAGTTTGCTACTTCTTGCCCAATACCCGACAAAAGTAACCTTTTTCTCCCCAACGGATTCATTTTCATGTTTCCCTAGAAAGTATATCCTTAATATGTTCATCCTAACCAATGACAGATATTTTCTTCCCCTATTTTGAGTTTATCCTTGACATGTTCATCCTAACCGGTGACAAATATTCTCATCTTTGGTATTCTTCTCAGTAAAAAGGTAGTTGTAATCCCTATTTTGTTCCCCAGAGAGTTAATCCTTGATATGTTCATCTTAACTGATGACGAATTTCCTTCTCTTTGTGGTCTTCTACCCAACAACTGATAGATGTAATCCATATTCCTTCCTCACAGAGTCTATCCTTGATATGTTCATCTTAACCGATGATGGATTTTCTCTTTGACGGTGTTCAATCCAGCATTCGATAGATGTAATTCCTGATTTTTGTCCAGTTTGGTTTATCCTTGATATGTCCATCCTAACCTATGACGAATATCCTCCTTGACACCCCTAGGCAAGTCTATCCTGATATGTTCATCTTAATCGATGACAAATTTTCTTTCCTTTTGAGTTTGTCCTTGATATGTTCACCCTAACCGGTGATGGATATTCTCATCTTTGGTCTTCTGCCCAGTAACTGGTAGTTTTAAATCCTATTCCTACAGTTTTACCCAATAAAGCTATTCTTACCCAGTAACGGGTAATGAATACTCCCTCCTAGCGGTTCCCAGCGAGTCATCCTTGATATGTTCATCTTAACCAATGATGGATGCCCTCCTTGTCAGATCTTTATTATCTCCTTACCTAGTAACAAGTATTGGATAATACATTTCTGCTCCTCTTGTGTTGAATTTTATTTCTTCTCCAGTTGAGTTGAGTGTGCATTTCCTTAGTGAAATCGCTTTTCCTGCATGATTCAAATACGTCAGTTTTATCCTGATCTACTCGTATCCCTCTGCAGATGATTTTGTTTCCCCCGGCTGAGTCTTTCCATGTTTATGGAATTCCTCCAGTCTCCCAGCAGTTGTAAGTCGTAGCCTGGCCTACGCATACCCTTTCTATCCCCTCAGAGTCTTTGTCTCCCCAGTGAGTTTTCCTTACAGAATACGTCATGCTCCTACGGATATTCGATCTCTCTGATTTCTTTTCCTATGTGGCAACATTTCCCCACAGAGAATTCACTTTTACATTCATACTATAGGCATCATGAGGTCTCTTAGGGACCAAAACTTGTTTCTATATGTTGTTATTTAAGCCCATTCTACTGAGTTGATGCAAAGATTTTAACCTTTACCTCCTCATATATGAGTCCCATTGATATTTACATGTTACTTTGATCAAGTATTCTTCAAGAGTTTGGAGGTAGTTTGCCTTGGAAACCCTAGTTTGTCTAGGTATCTTGAGTAACTTCTTCAACAAGCTTCCTCACCAATTGATCAAAATTCTCAAGGGGAACTTCAAAATTCATCATCTTATGCATATATGATCTACCATGAGCCTAAAAAGTCAATAGAATTGCATGATAGCAAGTTGGTTGATGGTGGTTGGCTATATGAATTCATCTGATCAAAACAGGGTCCCCCTAGACCCTATCTCCTACAATTTTCACCATATGAAAATTATTCCAAGATTAAAGTTACTCTAAATGACATTCCAAACAACTTTCATGTTTTGGTCTAGAGCTAATTTTGCTTGGAAAGTCATTTTATATGTTGAAACATTATAGGTCATTTTGTCTAAACCCTAATTTGAAAGTCAACTTCCCAAGGCCATAACTTGCTCGATTTTTATTAGATGAAAGATTTCCAAGTTTCAAAATCAAATTCAAGATTTCTACTTAAACTTTTATGTTTGGAGTGAAAGCTAAACCAACTTTTATGAGCATGTGATATGAGGATAAATTATAGGTCATTTTTAACCTATACCATTGAACAAGTGATTTTCCTCAACTTCAAAAATGCATACCTCTCTGATTATCAAACTAGTGACTATTTTGAAGGTCCTTAAAAGAGATACAACTTTGATGAATACACGTTTCTCATTTGGAGCTCACATAAAAAGTTTAGTAAGGTGGAACATTGAAGTATATGACTTGACACTTAGAAAACTTTTCAACATGTTGAAATTTCCAAAATTCCACCTCAAAATTCACCTTGATCCAAGTTCCAAATTTAAAAGTGTTAAACATAATAGTTGTTCCTCTTGATCTAATCTTTCCAAAGAGTCCTATCTCATGCATTTTGGACAAAGTTTGCTAGGGTTGCGCATGGTCTTAACAGGTCTGCATCAAGTGGAAAGATCAAATGTTCAAAACATCACATAGCATTGCCTTTCCATTCAAGCTTCATTTCAGATGCATTTGGACCAAAATAGATTGCTTCATGGGCCTGCACACGCCCATGCAAGCATGTGCATGACATTGCCAAATTTGGAAGCAAATTCAAGTATGCAAATAACATTCCCAATTGCTATAACTACAAACCCTCTGAGCTCATTTGAAGGATCCCTTGTGCGCCAGCTTTTCCCCCTTTTTCAAACCCTCATAATTCAAAGGAAAACTTGAGAATTTTCAATCTGAAAATTGAGTTTGAATCTCACTATTTGGAGATTCAAAAACTCCAGGATCCAAAGCTTTGTTCAATTCCCAAACCACTTCTGCAAGCTTCCTGAGTGTGATCAAGCAAGGATTGAAGCAAGCAAGATCAAGTTCTGCACAACATTGAAGGTATTTTCCAGAAATTTTCTTCTCTTCGATTCTCACTCAATTCTCATCAATTATCTTGGATCTTTGGTTGTCTGAAGTCCTACCAATGTAGGCTAGAAGATTGAGTTGCTTTGAGGTCAAATCGAAGCAACTCAGTTGACACACCTCAAAATTCAACTCCTCATATCTTTCTATATATTTGGAGTGAGTTAAAATTGAGGTCATATTCGTGCTCTACGCCATTTTTTCTTTCAGGTCATGTCCTCCTTTTTCATTTATGTGATGGTGATGATTGACCAGTCCGGTAAGGTTCGCCTGAGAAGGTGACCGGAGGTTTAGCGCCGGTGATGTGTTGGACAGGTTCTGAGACACATGATCATTTCTAAATGTTTTAATCTCATGTGTTGGTTTTGATCACCATCCTTGTGGCGTATTGACTTAAGTCCATGGTGGAAAGCGCGCTGATGACCACTTGATCTGCCACCTCAATTAATGAGGGAGATCAAGTGGTCCACGTTTTTTTGTATTTTCTGATTTTCATTTTATTCCTTTGATTTTCATTAATTCATATTAATTTTAATATTGATCCAAAAAATATGACAGTTTCACCAAAAAAATTTAAATAAAATCCTCTTTCATATTTTGAATAAAAATTATTTTTTGGATCATTATTAATATTTTTCATGATTTAATTGATTTTGTGAATATTTTTTAATTGTTCAAAAATACTTTTAAGTCTTTAAAAATTCTGAGATTTTTTCTCCAATGCCCTTTGACCTTGTTTGACCTATGATAAATCTCATGGCCATTTCTTTGGTGTTTTAATGAGATTTTAGGAATTTGACAAACCATATTTAATTTAATGCATTATTTTTAGTATTTTTAAATTGAGTAAATGCCAAATAAATGTGTTGAGCCATTTTGATTGTTTGTTTGAGTTTGACTTGTGTTATTGGATCTTGGTCAAGGTTGATTTGACTTTGCTAGGTTAAGATCTTTGGATTTAGGGGATTGATGGAATGTACATTCCATCTCCCAAAATGAATGAATGATCTTAATTTGGTAAAAGTCCTCCTTTATCCAATTTGAGTTTTGATCTATTCCCCTCCCTTTTCATCTTATTCCCCTTATTTATGCATTCATGTCATGTTTATATGATATCTCAAGGTCCCAAGGCTAGTTGATTGAAAATCAACATAAGTATGGATGAGATTAGGCCATCTCTTTTGCATATTCTTTTTGTGTGTGGTATGTTTCATGAACATAGTCCATTATACCATGTCTCCAACATGCATTAGCACCAAAATTTTATTGCCCGATCTCAAATAGTTGTGACTTCTACATAAGTCCAATTACGATTGCTTAACATAGCGCTAAATTTTTGACACAAAAGGCATAACATTCTAGTTAGTGAGATTGTAAGTCTCCCCTCTTTCATGGTATTGTGTGGAAACTTGGCCTTTTTCCCTTCCTTTGAAAGATGTCTTGGTTCAAGGATCAATGCTTGTGATAAGTGGGTTGAGTGTTCTCCAAAGAATGACTTAAAAAGAAAAAAAGCAAAAGCAATACTAACCTCTAATTCATTAACAACTAACATTTACTTTCAAGTTATTTACTTTAATGCACTTTATTGTTAAGCCCTATTCATTTGTCATTATTCATACCATTCTAATTGTTTATGTTAATGTCATTTTCACTTTGTCCATTTGGACCATATTTTGTGATATATTTTGCTTGTGTATATTGTGTTGTTTGGTCTTTGGCCATTAATGTATATAATAAGAACAAAAAACCCTAAAAAGTATCTTGTGTGGACTGTTGGTTTGATCTGAGACAATTGGACTTAGAATTTAGGCAACAATCCCTATGAAAAGGACTTGGCCAATGGCAACTTTCATGTAACCAAGTGCTTGTAATCTGAAATTTCATCTGATACATCATTAAAGATCCATTTGAGTTCATCTGCAACATGATCATTGTGAAGCTGTTATTTTGAACCTGTGACTTGTGGCATTGTGGAATTCATCTACTACATGGGCAAATTTGAAGAAGATCATATAATGGCTAAGCTTGGATGTGGCTATCTTTATTTGATGCCTTGCTCTTCAAGTTAATATTGTGTGCATTGTTTGTTGCTTGATTCTAATGTCCGAGGGAATTTGGGTTTCTATATGACATTCTTGTCTATTGGATTGCAGCCTATTGGTCAGATCTTTTCAACTCTTAACTTTTAAATTTATGCTTAGGATTAGTCTCTTCATCTCCTCCCCATCTCTTTAATTTCAAAATCTCTCTCTCCTTTTAAAAATTTATTTATTTGTACTTGTTTTGTTTCTAAACTTAGACCATTTTGCAAACTAGAAAGTTTGGCCTTATGTCGTTGCATTTTTAAATTTCTTTTCTTAAATAAACATGTAAATAAACTTAACTATACTTGACTTAAAGATTTCGAAAGCCAAAAAAAACTAACTCATTCAAACCATTTTTAGGCCTTTTTGTGCCTTTCAAACCTAATTTTTGTTAAAAGCAAAGCATCCACTTTGAAATTTATATCACGAACTATGAGGTTTTGATCCCCCATTTTTATGTTGGTACGTAGGCACAAGTCCGAAGGTCTTGTCAAACACAAAAGTATAATTAATGAATTCGTTTCTCATTCCCCCATTTTATTTGTTTGTAAACATCATTTTTGTACAAAATACATATGCACACAAGAAAGGGCTCCCTAGGAGTACCTAGGACACTTCGGATGTTAACACCTTCCCTTTGTGTAACCAAGCCCCTTACCTGTAATCTATGGCATTTTATTAGTTTTGATTTGAAAACTTCTTATTTTTGGGGTTTGTTCGTACTTTTCCCTTTTCCCTTGGAAACAATAAAAGTGCGGTGGCGACTCTTGTTATTTGATGTCTTGCTTATCCATAGCTTGATGATCATGAATTTACCGCTACAATATGGACGCTTTTTAAGCCATCTTTGTGTTGCTCATATATGGTTTAACATTGTTCCCTAACATTGATAGTTTTGTTGATGTTAACGCCATTATAATAATCTTGATTGGAAATCCTGTTCTGACTTTGTTGGGTGACACGTATTTCTCTCTGCATTTAAGGAATTCTAAGGGTAGAGGAACCGTTGTATGTTGCATTCCTCTTTTGTACAAGTGGTTTATTTCACACTTGCCATAAACACCAGTCTTCTTGGAGAATCAACAATGTCTATGGTGGTCTCAGAGACTTATGTCTCTCACTAATGATGATATTGTTTGGTATGATTCTTCATTTGATGGCTTGGAGATCATTGACATTTGTAGTGAGTTCTCTAATGTGTCTCTTATTGGTACGCAAGGAGGAATCAACTACAACCTCGTTTTCGCTTGTCGTCAGCTTGGGTTCCCCTTGAAGGATAAACCTAATAACATTCAGTTAGAGGGTTTGTTATATCAAGAGGGTAAAGATCCCCATAATTTGAAGAGTAGAATGGTGCATGCTTGGCATAATGTTCATAGAAAGGGAAGAGTCGAGCTTAGTCTGTGCAATTGTGTAGCTTTTAAAGTTTATACTAGCTGGGTGAAGAAGAGAGCTCTATAGCTAAAGATGTTGTACGCCTATGAAAGACCTATTTCTATAGTTATGGATGACCCATCAACTCTCCCTAACTAGGACGAAGAGGAGTTGGAAGACGCACTCGCCTAGATGAAGCAAGAGAGGGACCTGTGGGAAGAATGATTCCATGCTTTGAATCGAAAGCAAGTAGAGTTGCAACTTGAGTTGAAAGATAAGGATGCACTCATCAAGATTCTTGAGGAGCGTGCAGTGAAGAGACACAAAGAGAGAGAGAGAGAGAGAGAGAGAGAGAGAGGACTTATTTTCCTCTAGTATTCCTCAGCCTTCTAGTGCTTGGAAGAAGATCGTCGGTCAGATCGTCATTGAGAAAGCTCAGGTGAAGACCTCTTATGAGTCAGAGATCATATGCATTCGAAGGAAGTACACTCCCTTGACCAATTTTAGTTGATTCAGTTGCTAGGGATTCTTAGGATGATACTTTCCTTTTATCTTGTATTTGTATTTTGGTTTCTAAAATTGTACTTAGTGTAATCCTTCCAAATTTTAATGAATAAAAAGAGACTTTTATGGTCAATTCAAATGTTATTATTGTTTATTATTAATTTAAATATTTGCAAGTAAGGTTTGAATGTTCCTTGAAAAATTAAAATAAAAACATTGCATTTCATGCATCATTTGCATAGCAGGTTTCTTCATCCAGATATTTTATTATTCTTCATCTTTGTATCAGACAAGTTGACTCATTAATACGATACTCTAGCTAATCGTCAAAGAAGAATGGATCATCTGGAACAAGAGAACCGAGAGCTCAAGGAATAAATTGATAGGCTCACTGCAATGATGGAGTCTATCTTTACTGCTCATAATCAACCATCTCCAACTCCTGCAATTCCTCCTCAAAGGTTTGTCATCTTTTAGATTGTCTCAATGTCAGTGCTTGTAGTTCCTGCTAGCCAGTCTACACTAGCTACGCCTGTCGGATTCCCGTGGGGAATGCCTCCAAAGTTTATGCCTGAAGGTTATGCTTCAACTTTTTCTCCTGTGCCGACATCTATCCCGGTCATGTCAGTCCCTCCTCATGTCGTGCATATTTTACCTTGTGTCGAGGAAACCATCTATCATTCCGAACCGTCTGAGGGCCCTGATGTGTAGGAGAAAATGTACGAAATGAAGGATCAATTTCTAGAGCTGAAAAAGGAATTAAAGACCCTATGGGGTAAAAATCTATTTGAAAATAGTACTGTTGAGTTATGCTTAGTTTCCAACGTAAAAATCCCTGTCAAATTCAAGGTCCCCGACTTTGAGAAGTATAAGGGAAATACTTGTCCTTTGAGTAATCTTGTAATGTACGCTCGTAAGATGTCTACTCAGATAGATAATGATCAACTTCTCATCCACTACTTTTCAAGACAGGTTGACTGGTGCCGCGCTTGGTATATTGGTTTAGACAGTGCTAGTATCCCTACTTTCAATGACTTAGTCGAGGCCTTCATCAAGGAGTATAAGTACAACGTGGATATGGCTCCCGATCATGATCAGTTGAGGTCTATGTCTTAGAAGGATAAAGAGACGTTCAAAGAGTACGCACAGAGGTGGAGAGAGCTTGATTCCCAAATCAGTCCCCCATTGGAGGAAAAGGAGGTGACGAAGATCTACCTCAAAACTCTGAGTTTATTCTATTATGAACGTATGATTGTCAGTGCTCCTAATGACTTCACTTAAATGGTGAACATGGGGATGCGTTTAGAAGAGGGTGTCCGAGAGGGTCGTTTGTCTAAAGAAGAAGCATCCACGAGCAAGAAGTATGATGGTAGTTTCTCTAAGAAGAAGGAAGGGGAAACCAATGCAGTGTCTGTAGGGAGGAAAATGAGGCCTCATGTGAAGAAGAATTCCAGATCTCGCCAGCATCATCAAGTATCATCTGTCATTCCAGTGTTTACCAACAATTCAATTATTCAATCAACACCAGTACTACAACGACAGCAACAACAACGTACCCACAACAATCATAATTACAAATACAATCAACATCAAAATTTTGAAAGGAAGAAGGTCAATTTCGATCCTATTCCGATGACTTGTGCAGAACTTTATCCTTCCCTGGTTGTCAAGAATTTGATTCAACCAAGGAATCCTCTGCATACACCTGAGCCTTTACCATGGTGTCGCATTACGCGAAAAATCGGCGGAGAAAACGAAACAACAGAGCCGCCACCGTGCGTTATTTATCCCAAAGGAGGGAAAGTAAACGCTCGAAGTAAACCTGGAAAAGACATGGTCTCGCAACCACAGAGATCGGGATCGGGAGTTGGTTATGCGAAGGGAAGGTATTAGCACCCCTACACATCCGTCGTACTCGATGGGATCCACGCACAAAAGGAAGGAATATGGTTGCTAAAACACTGCTCACAAACAAACACACTGGCTGAAAGAGACACAAGAAAACGAACGAAACTAACTCGGCAGGATATCGCATCCTGGGCCTACGTAGTCTATCAGGCATAGACATCAGAGTCGACGTAGTTCAGAACTAGGGGAAAACATGCTCGCTACGTAGGGACAAAGGACTAGCCTAACCAGATACAAAGGGAGACACAACTAGGGAGACTACGACTCGAGCCTAGATGTTATTATGCATATCATCCCTAAGTTAAGGTTGCTATCTAACTTGCACAGGGAGCAAGCTATCCTAAACAGCACAGGCAAAGCAATCACATAAATAGCACACACTATATACAAACAAAGTGGGCTCACATAAAGGTTAGGCTGTGAAACACAAGCCAACTGGAATCGGGTGATGTTAGCTCTTAACCCTAACATTGAGAGTTAGGGTGAAGCAGATGAAATAGGAAGTGAGGGGTGTGCCTCACAGCTCCTGTCCCTGGCCTGGGAGAGCTTTTAGACAGGTTAAAGTGTGGGTTCAGAAAGTTGGAACCCTTCTACACTCATGACTGACTCAACAAGGATCTTGGGTTAATATCCACAATGCATCAACATGTAATGTGAGCAAAGGGATGACACACTGACTAGCAGGAGATGGACTACACATCTCTTTTATCTGCCAATTGCCTTATCAAAGGTCTTTTCCTGCTTAGCACAAACTTAAACATACACAAGCATTGCCTCTTAAGGAGGGCTTCAGACAGGTGCCTGCCCAAGTAACAGGACAGGTCTTCCAGACTACATGGAGTTAGTGGACTTATACCTCAATGCTCAAGCTATCAAGCAAAGCAAAAGCAAGTTCACAATGAACTATAGCAACTAAGGTACCTGAAAACAATCCAGCACAATCAGTATACAACTCAAAAGTCAAACAGTTAATGGTCAACAGTCAACAGACAACTCAGACAAACAAGCAAAGCAATGCATCAAGCACCAATGTGCAAGCCACAAACTCAATTCAAATGAGCTAAAAGCAACCTACAAAACAAGTCATGGTTAGTCAAGATAAACCAAATAGTCAACTCAAGCAATGTGAATCAATTCCCTCATAGCCATATGCTTCTTAACCTGCAAACCAAGCTCAAACATGAGAAGCAAACCACTAGGACAAGGCCTAGGGTCAAAGAGGGAGAAATAATTCAAAACAGAACATGAAAATTGACATGAATCAAATTAAACCAATCATGAACATAATCCAAGTGGTCACATGTCAATAGCATCAATCAATTTCATTTCACAATGCACATAAGGCAAAGCATGCAAGTTGAAAGCTCATTGAAGCAAACAGAATGAATCAATCCACATCAACTCAAACATAATTCAATAAATCCCAAGAAAAATCATGGCTAAACAGCACTCATCACATGATCAACACACCAAAAATCAAGGAATTTGGACAAGTCTAAGCATAGCAAATAAATCCATAAGGCAAGGTATGCACAAACAAGCTCAAACAAGGCACAATTAGATGCATCAAGTTCACACAAGCCTAAAACAGAATCCAAACATGATATAGACATCAAACCAAAGCCAAGACAAACTTCAAAGTGTATGGAAAACATGTGCAAAATTTCAAGTTCATATGATCAACATCAAGCATTTCACAAATCATCTAAGTTCAACACTCATCAAAAGTCCAAACATGACCAATCAGCAAAGAAAATCTCAAACAAATTGGAAATGCAATCAACAATTCCAAAAACATTCACAAGTAATCCTAACATCCAGAAGTAGCATCATGCAAAAAATCAGATTAATTGGTATTGAATTGGCATGGCAAATAAAATCAGAAAGTCAAGCAAGCAAAGGTGTGACACACATTGTCACACCTACATTCAAAAGACCATATCTCATCAACCAGAAATGGGAAAAATGCAAACTCTATACCAAAATGTCCATTAGGATGTCTATTTTGAGCACACAAAATTTCAAGAGTGTTGGATAAAATCTCATCATTTCACAATCAAAATGGCAAGGCATGTCAAGAAAACATATGTATACACATTCCCTAAGCAAAATTAAAATCCATGCGTGCACAATTTCTAGAAAAATCATCAAAAAATACTAGAGATCATGAGGAACATCATGCAAAAAATCCCATCTCAATTGGATTAATATTCATGGACTTATGATTTTTTGAATGAAGGAAAAAATTAAAAATCACATGAGATGGCATACATGAACATGGAAGCATAAAGTGAAAAAATGCCAAAGGCCAAATGTGGAATTGCTGGAGCCAAGAATCGATCTCAGGGAACATTTGAATTTAGCGCTACTTAAGTGAAACACTGTGTTTCACTTAAGTCTACATGGCACTATGAAACGCGTTGCACCAATCATTCTGCCACGTTGTGTACAAGTGGACCAATACATGGCTAAAAACAAGAAAACACATGCAGCACGCGTAAAAGAAGATCAAACTCAATTCTGGAGATGAAAACCCTAGACCTTCATCGTGTTCTTCATCATTTTTCCAGGTTATGAACATTTGTTCCAGAAATCAACAATGAATACATCATCATACTCGTCTTTCCAAGCACATCACTAATCTAAGCTCATTTTAACCTAATTCTCACTATCATGCACGGATCGATCAGAATAAGTTTCACTCACCAATCTTAAATTCACAATAACTTTTTTATTTCTCCATGAAA
The DNA here is from genome assembly GCF_024323335.1 of Lathyrus oleraceus. NCBI lineage: Eukaryota > Viridiplantae > Streptophyta > Magnoliopsida > Fabales > Fabaceae > Lathyrus > Lathyrus oleraceus. Next base: position 405,759,933 of record NC_066585.1, read on the forward strand.
TTCAATGCTACAAAGCTCAGTATACTCTACAATCAAAGATCTACCAAAAGCATATGATAATTGCATGAATTGTGAGATTCGATTCCTGACCTGAATTGAAGTGCAGAAGTGGATTCGTGACTTTCAAGCCTTGCAAGGTAGAAACAGATGTTCTTCAACTCTTGGATGAATGAATGGATGAAGATTTGAGTGTTGAACATGCACGATCTAGCTGGAATCTTCAATCGCCATTGATGAACACATGCTTCACAAGTCCTCAATTTGCACGACAGCTCATGGATCTTGCTTCCAAAGTCTTCAATTACACTTGTGGATGATGAATCAATGAAGAACAATGCAAGGTTTGTGCAAAGTTTTGCAGAAAAGTTGAGAGAAAAAGTTTGTGAGATTTTGCAATTGGATCTAGATCTGAACCAAATGAAATGTTAAGCACGAATTCTATTTTGATTATCCTTATATATGATGGATTAATGAAGTTACTAATCACAATTAACCAAATGCAATTAGATTAAGTGAAATGCAAGTGTTATGCCAATTTTGTCAATTCACCCTATATGCATGTAAATGAATGCTACAGTGCACGTATTCTGTGCCAAATCCACATGAAATGCTGTTTTGAAGCCAAGGCAAGTGCAAAAGTGTAAAGCCAATGCCTATTTTTCAAATTAGATTTTTCCCTCCAAATTGCAAATGAAAAATGCCAAAATTTTGTAATGGAGATGCATGGTTTTTGATGTATGTTTTGGATAGCTCATGTCAAAATAAGAATGTTACAAAAAATCCCACTTCAATTGGCCTTTTGGTGTGAAAGTTATCCCCTTTTGAACTTCAAATTTTCTTGACCAAGATTGACCCATAACTTTCCAACCATACATGAGAAATTCATATTCTTGGACTTTTTGGAAATGGGAGAACAAGATCTTCAACTTTCATGTTGGACAACATTTCATTTGAAGCTTTCTTGATGATGTAAACTTGAGGAGAAAACCTTTCCATTTTTGGCAATTTCCAATTACAGGTCACTTACTATTTTTGGAAACTTTTCATCTGACCTCAAATTCTTCATTGTTGATGTTTGAAATGTCAAATGAGACTTGTATGGACATGAATGAGGCCTATCTAACCATCTCCCACCTTCAAATCCATGATTGAATTGACTGTTGACTTTGGTTGACCTTCTAGGGTTTCAGATGAATTACATCTTGACTGATGATCTCTGAACATCCAACCTTTGGCCAAACCACTTCAAAATGATCCCTAAGTCATGTGAACTCAATGAACCAACCTTAGGGCTTTGCTTCAATAGGAAATGCACTTGCTTGCTTGCACAACTGGATCTCCTGACTAGTCTTGACTGATGACTTGCACTTGGGCAGTGGACAATGCAATGCTATGCAGTGGACAATACTAATGTTAATGATCTAAAATGAAAATGTATATACAAAATGGGAGGTGCAAATTTGAGGTGCTACACATGGTGGTACAAACTCGATCTGCACTGTGCTTTTCATCAGGGGGCGCACGACCATGATATAGATAATTGTTATTCATTTAAGTATGAGGTACAAAAATTGATCAAGAATGGTATGGTGTCCTTTGAGGACCGCGCATCAAATGTCAAAGCTAATCCTTTGCCTGCTCATGGCAATTCTTATGTGAATATGGTAGATGGTTGTCCTGGTAATTTCAGGGTGTTTGATGTCCGTCGTATTCAGAGGTCTTTGGTGGAGATGCATAGAACCTTGTGCTTGATCAGTGATTGTAAACATGACCATGATGGTTGTGTTATCTGTAGTGTCAATCCATGAGGGTGTATGATTGTTAAGAGGGACATTCAGAAGTTGATAGATGAAGGTGTTATTCAAATACCTCATCCCAGAGATATGGGTAATGATGTGAATGTTATTGTGCTAGTGTTTAAAACTCCTGAGTGAGTAGTTATTCAATTTGACAGTAGCAGTAGAAGGGATAATAGATCGGTATCACCGTTGGTAATACGGTTAGCGGGCCCAGTCCCATATACATCCGATAAAGTTGTACCTTATAAATATAATTCTACTATGATTGATAATGGGAAAGAGGTTCCTCTTCCCGAAGAAAATTCAGTACTGAGCATTGCAGATGTTGTTAAGGTGACTCGTAGCGGTCGTGTATTTGACCCAGTATCTCCGAAGGTTGTGGAGGATGTTGTGGTTAGTAAGAAGGTGGATGTTCCTATGATTAATCTTATTAATGCTCCAACTTGTCAGTCTGGTGAATCTAGCATGCTAAAGGTTAAGAATGATGATGATGAGGTTCTCTGGTTGATCAAGAAGAGTGAATTCAACGTTATGGAGTAACTGCTCCAAACAATATCCAAGATCTCTATCTTATCTTTGCTGATGAACTCCGAGCCACACCGAGAGGCATTGTAAAAGGTGCTTGAGCAACCATATGTGGAGCATGATGTCACGGTGGATCAGTTTGATCATATTGTCGCCAATATTACTTCATGTAATAATTTGAGTTTCTGTAAGGAAGAGCTTCTCGAGGAAGGCAAAAGTCACAACCTGGCCCTCCATATATCCATGAATTATAAAGAAGATGATTTATCAAATGTTTTGGTGGACACTGGTTAGTCATTGAATGTGTTACCCAAATATACTTTGGCAAGGTTGTCTTATCAAGACGCACCGATGAGGTACAATGGTGTGGTTGTGAAAGCATTCGGAGGTTCTCGTAAAACTGTCATTGTAGAGGTGGATCTTCCAGTTAAGATAGGTCCGAGTGATTTTCAGATTACTTTCCAAGTAATGGACATTCACCTAACCTACAGTTGTTTATTGGGAAGGCTGTGGATTCACGAGGTTGGTGCTGTCACGTCGACTCTGCATCAAAAACTCAAATTTGTTAAGAATGGCAAGTTGGTTGTTGTAGGAGGAGAGAAAGCTTTTTTGGTAAGCCATCTTTCGTCCTTCACTTATTTTGAAGATGAAGAAGAAGTTGGAACTCCGTTCCGAGCTTTGTTTATAGTTGATGAAGTTCATAAGATTGGGGCATCCATGTCTTCCTTGAAGGATGCAAGAGAAGTTGCTCAGGCCGGTAGCACTGACAAGTGGGGTCGGGTCGTATAGGTCGTTGAGAACAAGAACAAGGTTGGTCTAGAATTTCAGCAAGGTTCGTTCAAAGGAGATATCAATGCTATGCAACAAATTTTCCGCAGTGGAGGGTTCATTCATGAAGAAGATCAATACTCAGTTGCTATGATTGAAGAAAAAGTAAAAGGAGACAATGCAAACTTTGTGACACACGGACAAACTTGAAGCAATTGGGTTGCTTTTGACGTTCCTATTGCAACAATTTTATTCATCCACATTTATGTTGTTTTTACTTTTTGCTTTTTCTGCAAATGGTAATCACAAAAAACATAAATAAACAATAGTTTTTCCCATATCTGCATAATATTTGTTTGCACTTCATATTTCTAAATCAAATTATCAAATCATTATGCATGTTGCTTCTCAAACCCATTGAGAATAATGATCCTACACCATCTTCAAACTTTGATTTCCCTGTGTTTGAAGCTGAGGAAGAGAATGATGATGAAGACGTTCCTGATGAGTTATCCCGATTGTTTGAGCACGAGGAAAGTACCATTCAACCGTTTGAAGAGAAGATTCAATTGGTCATCTTGGGTTCCGATGATGACATCAACGAAGTCAAGATTGGGTCGCAACTTTGTCCAGAGGTTAAGAAGGGGTTGATTGAGCTTATTTGAGAATACTCTAATGTGTTTCCTTGGTCTTATCAAGATATGTCAGGTCTTGATACCGATATTATGGAGCACAAATTACCATTGAAGCCAGAGTGCCCGTCAGTCAAGCAGAAGTTGAGAAGAACTCGTCCTGATATGGCAATGAAGATTAAAAGGAAGTGCAGAAGCATATTGGTTCCAGTTTCCTTGTTACCTCCGAGTATCCGTAGTGGGTGGAAATATTGTGCCTGTTCCAAAGAAGGACGGAAAAGTCCTTATGTGTGTTGATTACAGAGATTTGAATAAAGTCAGTCCGAAAGATGGTTTTCCTATTCCACACATTTATATGTTGGTAGATAATACAACTAAATTCAAAGTCTTTTCTTTTATGGACGTATTTTCCGGTTATAATCAAATTAAGATGGCACCCAAAGATATGGAGAAGACGACATTCATTACACCTTGGGGAACATTCTGTTATGGAGTGATGCCTTTCGGTTTGAAGAATATGGGTGCAACATACCAAAGAGCTATGACTACTCTTTTCCATGTTATGATGCATAAAGAGATTGATGTCTATGTTGATGATATGATTTCCAAGTTAAGGACTGAAGATGAGCATGTCGAGCATTTATTGAAGTTATTCTAGAGTTTGAGGAAGTATAAACTCCACTTGAATCCCAATAAGTGTATATTTGGTGTTCGCTCTGGTAAGTTGTTGGGCTTTATTTTTAGTGAGAAGGGTATTGAAGTTGATCCTGCCAAAGGAAAAGCAATACAAGATATGCATACGCCTAAAACTGAGAAGCAAGTCAGATCTCGTCCGCTTGAACTATATTTCAAGATTTATATCGCATATGACTGCCACATGTGCGCTTATATTCAAGCTCCTTCGGAAAGATCAGTCTTGTGATTGGACCGAAGATTGCATGTAATCAATGAAGAACATTCCATATGCTTCTGTTGTTCGAAGTCTTATGTATGCTCAAGTATGCACAAGGCCCGACGTTCCATTTGCTGTTGGAATCTTAGGAAGATATCAGAGTAATCCAGGTATGGATCACTAGAAAGCTGCAAAGAAGGTGTTGAGATATCTTAAAGGAACAAAAGATTACATGCTAATGTATAGGCAGACGGACAATCTTGATGTGATCGGCTATTTAGACTCCGGCTTTGCTGGTTGTGTTGATTCTCACAAATCAACATCAGGATATATTTTTATGATGGCTGATGGAGCTATCTCATGGAGAAGTACTAAGCAAACCTTGGTTGCTACTTCTACTATGGAAGCCGAGTTTGTCTCCTGTTTTGAGGCTACTTCTCATGGTGTATGGCCTTAGTCAAATGTTAGAATAATATATATATATATATATATATATATATATATATATATATATATATATATATATATATATATATATATATATATATATATATATATATATATATATATATATATATATATATATATATATATATATATATATATATATTGATCCTATGTTCCTGATAACAAAAGAACAACAAGATCAATGAAACAAAATGCGGAAATAGAATTAGAGGTTTTACCCCCAACCATTATTGCAGTGTTGTGAGTGCACTGCCTTTGATTATTCCAAGCTCTTGCTCTCTCGATATAGATGGTGTATTTCTTTTCTGATGAGAGAAAGCTTTGGGGACCAAAGACTATTTATAGGCTTGATTCTACCATTAAAAATTTAAAGCCATTAAAACTCATTACCACCCAATTAAATGGTCATATCAATTTACATTAAAACAAAAATAAATCATACCCTTTTCAGAACCAAAATCCCAAAATTATGGACCACATTAAAATTGGTTTATTATTAATAATTATAAAAATAAGAAACCGTTACATTCTCCCACTGGGTCCATATAACTAATTATTGGCATAAATGAGTCATGGAAAACTTACTCAAGAAATAAATATGTGAATCATAGAGATAGTCCCTCTTAAAGCGAGTAGTCTCATCTATGTATTACAACATGTCTATTTTCAAGTATATATCTGTAATGTGGTAACTAACTTGATGAATAAACCAATGTTTACTCTTGGTCCAAATGTAACATATTTTCTCAAACTGATGTGCGCATGAAAATGAGAAAACATCAAAATATAAGATTTTTATTAATAAACTGTATGTATACAATCATAAGGAGGACCCAAGTCCCATGTTCTCTACATGATCCTTAAATTTTATTGGTGGCATGCCCTTAGTCAAAGGATCAACGATCATTAAATCAGTACTAATGTGATTAATAACTACTATTTTATCTTTAACTCTTTCTCTAATGGCTAAATACTTTATGTTAATGTGCTTGCTTCGACTTCCACTTTTATTGTTCTTAGCCATAAAGACAACTGCTGAATTATCGTAAAAAATGTTCAGAGGTTTAGAAACAGAATCCATGATTCTAAGCCCAAAAGTAAACTCTTAAGCCATACACCATGAGAAGTAGCCTCAAAACAGGAGACAAACTCGGCTTCCATAGTAGAAGTAGCAACCAAGGTTTGCTTAGTACTTCTCCATGAAATAGCTCCATCAGCCATCATAAAAATATATCCTGATGTTGATTTGCGAGAATCAACACAACCAACAAAGTCAGAGTCTGAATAGCCGATCACATCAAGATTGTTCGTCTGCCTATACATTAGCATGTAATCTTTTGTTCCTTTAAGATATCTCAACACCTTCTTTGCAGCTTTCCAGTGATCCATACCTGGATTACTCTGATATCTTCCTAAGATTCCAACAACAAATGCAATGTCGGGCCTTGTGCATACTTGAGCATACATAAGACTTCGAACAACAGAAGCATATGGAATGTTCTTCATTTGGTCCCGCTCAAAATCATTCTTAGGGCATTGATTCAAATTAAATCTATCGCCCTTGACATTGGGTGCAACACTTGGTGAACAATCTTTCATTCTAAATATCTCTAAAAATTTATTGATGTAGGTTTCTTGTGATAGACCCAAAATTCCTCGAAGTCTATCTCTGTGGATCTTAATGCCAATGACATAAGATGCCTCACCCATATCCTTCATATCAAAGTTTTTAGAGAGGAACAGTTTCACCTCATGTAGAAAACCTTTATCATTGGTTGCAAGTAGTATATCATCCATATACAAAATGAGAAAACAAATTTTACTCCCACTGACCTTCTGGTATATACATTGATCCATGGGGTTTTCAATAAACCCAAATGAGGATATCGTTTCATGGATTTTAGGATACCATTGACGAGAGGCTTGTTTTAACCCATATATGGATCTCTTAAGCTTGCAAACCAAATGCTCACCACTATTAGAAGAGAAACTTTCAGGTTGTTTCATATAAACCTCCTCCTCTAAATCACCATTAAGAAAGGATGTTTTCACATCCATTTGATGCAACTCAAGGTAGAAATGTGCAACTAATGCCAAGATGACACGAAGAGAATCTTTCTTTGATACAGGAGAAAAAGTATCAGTGTAATCGATTCCCTCCTTTTGGGTAAATCCCTTAGCAACGAGTCTGGCCTTGTATCTCTCAATGTTGCCTAATGAATCTTTCTTGGTTTTAAAGACCCATTTACAACCAATGGCCTTTGCCCCATTAGGTAACTCTACAATATCCCATACGTCGTTGTTTTTCATGGAATTCATTTCATCATTCATGGCATCATACCACAAATTTGACTCTTTGCAACTCATGGCTTGTCTAAAGCTCTCAGGATCATTCTCAGCTCCAACATTATAGTCAGATTCTTGTAGATACACAATGTAATCATTAGGAATAACTGATTTTCTTGTCCTAGTAGATCTTCTTAATGTTTGATCAATATTTTCTTGTGGATCTTGTTGTTCAACTAATTGTTCATCATCTTGATGACCAACTTGATTTACTGGATCATCAGTAGCTTGTGGAGTCTCGATGATTGGTTGATCAACATCCATTTTAACTTGAGGGATGTTGTAAATAGTAACCAATCTATTATTTGAAGTGGAAGGTTCATACTCTATATGATCATGCACAGAAATTGAATTTTTTATTTGATCGCTCCCACTAGTCAAATGATTTTCAAGAAACTTTGCATTTCTTTACCCCACATTCCTAGTTGTATGAGATGGACAATAAAATCTATAACCTTTAGACCTTTCGGCATATCCAATGAAATACCCACTAATGGTCCTCGGATCTAGTTTCTTTTCTTGTGGGTTATAAATCCTCACCTCAGACGGACATCCCCAAACGCGCATATGTCGTAAACTCGACTTTCATCCTTTAAATAACTCAAATGGTGTCTTTGGGAAAGCCTTGGATGGAACCCGATTTAGAATATACATAACCGTCTTTAGTGCTTCATTCCACAATGATTTAGGAAGATTAGAGTTGCTAAGCATACTCCGCACCATGTTCAATAATGTTCGGTTTCTTCTTTCTGCAACACCATTTTGGTTCGGAGAACCGGGCATGGTGTATTGGGAAACAATCCCATGTTCTTGAAGAAACTTAGCAAATGGACCAGATGCTTGTCCACTCTAAGTGTATCTACCATAGTATTCACCACCCCGATCTGATCTCACTATATTCATTTGTTTTCCATATTGGTTCTCAACTTCAGCCTTAAAGACTTTGAAGGCATCCAATGCTTCATATTTATTGTTAAGCAAATAAATATTCATATATCGTGAGTAATCATCTATGAAAGTGATGAAATATTTCTGACCATGTGCATCCATATCAGGACAACATATGTCTGTATGACTTATTTCTAATATACTTGAACTTCTATTGGCAGCTTTCTTAGACATGTTGGTCTGCTTTCCCTTAATGCAGTCAACACAAGTTTCAAAGTCAGCAAAATCTAGAGTATTAAGTACCCCATCTTTTACTAACCTTTTAATTCTCTCTATGGAGATATGTCCTGATCTCCGATGCCATAACATAGAAGAATTCTCATTAATATTACACCGCTTAGTGCCAGTTTGAACATGCATTGAACTATAAATGGATTCAATTTGTAAATTAATACGATAAAGACCATCAGATAATATACCATTCCCAACACATTCCGAATTATAAAATAATTCAAACAAGGTGTCTTTAAAATTAAAGGAATATCCAAAAGGTACAAGTCTAGAAACTGAAATCAAGTTTCGTGAGAAACTTGGTACATAAAAGTTCCTTTCTAATTTTAAAACAAAACCATTATTCAAAATTAAATTGCAAGTTCCAATAGCTTCCACATGTGAGCTCATCCTGCTTCCTGATAGGACAGTCCGCTCACTTCCCACTAGCTTCCTTAGGTCTTGCATACCATGTAAGGAATTTGTTATATGGATTGTTGATCCAGAATCAATCCACCAGGTGTTAATATTAACATCGGTCATATTAGATTCATAACAAACAAATGAGAATAAATTACCTTTCTTCTCAAGCCATTCTTTGAATCCAGGGCATTCCTTCTTCATGTGTCCTCCCTTTTTACAGAAGTAACACTTTGCTTATTTCTTGATATCACCTTACGGTGGTATTTTGAATTTCCCTTTCTGATTGGCTTGTGACTTGTCAGTTTTGAAAGCTCTGTTCTTCTCGCGAGTGCTTGTCAGTAATGCACTCTCACTCTGTTCCATTACAAGCCTTTCTTCTTCCTGAACACACATGGACATTAATTCATTGATTGACCATTTGTCCTTAAAATGTACAAATGTACAAACAATATGGTTGAGTATGAAGCTTTTATTATGGGGCTTGAAGAAGCCATTGATCTTAGGTCAAATATCTTAACGTCTATGGAGATTCATCAAAGGTGAATAAGAGACGAATCAACCCGGTTTGATAGCGTATATAGATTATGCGAGGAGGATATCAACTTTCTTTACAAAGGCTGAGTTTCATCATATTCCTCGAGATGAAAATCAGATGGAAAATGCTCTTGCAACATTGCCTTCTATGATTGTGGTGAAATTTTGGAATGAAGTTCCCAATCTAACTGTAATGCATCTTGATAAGTCAACTCATATATTTGTTGTTGAATAAACAAAGGATGATAAGATGTGGTAACATGATATCAAATGTTTCCTCCAAAGTCAGATTTACCCACCTGGGTCATCTTTTAAAGATAAGAAGACTTTGAGAAGACTTGCTGGCAACTTCTACTTGAATGGTGATGTGCTATACCAGAGGAATTTCGATATGGTTTTGCTCCTTTGATACTCATTCCAATGGACATGTTATGGCAAATAAGATATTGAGGGCATGTTACTATTGGTTGGCAATGGAATCTGACACTACTGAACGTTATTTATGCCGATAAGTATATGAAGAACTGGCAATGGAATCTGATGCAAGTTTATGAAGAAATGTCACAAGTGTCAAATTTATGCCGATAAGATTCATGTTCCTCTGACACTGTTGAACGTTATTTCCTCCCCATGGCCCTTCTCCATGTGGGGAATTGATATGATTGGCATGATTGAACCCAAAGCATCAAATGGACATCATTTCATTTTAGTGGCTATTAATTACTTCATAAAATAGGTTGGAGCGGCATCATATGCAAATGTGACCAAGCAAGTTGTTGTGAGGTTTATCAAGAATCCTGTTATATGTCGATATGGTGTACTAAGTAAGATCATTACTGATAATGGATCGAAATTGAATAACAATATGGTGAAAGATTTCTACAAAGACTTCAAAATAGAACATCATAATTCTTCTCTCTAAAGACCCAAGATGAATGGAGCTGTTGAAGCTGCGAACAAGAATATTAAGAAGATTATCTAGAAGATGGTTGTGACGTACAAAGATTGGCATGAGATGCTCCCGTTTTATTTGCATGGGTACGGTACATCTATCTGTACTTCAACAAGGGAAACCCCTTTCTCTCTTGTTTATGGCATGGAAGTTGTGCTCCCCGTAGAGGTTGAGATACCATCATTGCATGTACTGATGGAAGCCAAGTTGATCGAAGTTGAATGGTGTCAGACTAGATTTGACCAACTCAATTTGATTGAATATAAGAGATTGATTGCCATATGTTATAGTCAGTTATATCAATAGATAATGAAGAAAGCTTTTGATAAGAAGGTCAAGCTTCGTGTGTTCCGAGAAGGTGACCTCGTGCTTAAGAAGATCTTATCTTTCAAACTTGATTCTAGGGGAAATGGACTCCTAATTATGAAGGCCCATATGTTGTTAAGAGAGCCTTCTTAGGAGGTGCATTGATTCTTACAACTATGGATGGTGAAGAGTTCACTCGTCTTGTGAATGCCGATGTAGTCAAGAAATATTTCTCCTAAAAAAGAAAAGAACAGCTCGCTAAGTTGAAAACCCTAAAGGGTGGCTTAGGAGAAAATGAGCGTCACAGTGGATTGAAACCCCGAAAGGGAGATCCAGGAAAAAGTTAGATACATAAAACAGAAAAATCATCCCGGTAGATTGAGTACCCCGCCTTGGGGAAATCTAGGCAAAATTAGGGATCATGGCAAGTAACTACGTTCGGCTAGATTTGATCGTTGAAGCAGCATTTGCTAGTCAGTTTGGTTCTGACTCATCATTCTCAGCCAAGGATAAAAGCATAGTGGATTTCAAAGTTGGTAGAGGAAAGTAGTGGTCATTGTCTTCAATGTAGCCATTTTCCATGTAAATTACCATTTTCAAGCTTTGCAAAGATCAATGAAGTCCTTCCATTTGCAGTCTATCATTCTATTAAATAAAGTTAAGCGTTTATCCAATTGATTGTTATTCTTATTTGTTTCTGTTTAATGAAATTGAACTTTTATGATGATAATTTGAAATAAATAAATCAATGAATAAACATTTTTTGAAATGATAAGACATTTACTTTAAAGAACTTTAAATTCGAAAAGGAATGTCAACAACAATCTAAGAACAGTAAGTCTTGATGTGTGAAGCATTGTTGTCATCCCCGAGTAGTTTGTTTGGTGGCTTTATTTCCCCAACAGTTCGTCGTTTATCCCCATCATGGTTGATGTTTTCTCCCAGCAATTTAACATTTATCCCCGGTGGAGCTGATGTGTTGTTCTCTTTGTGATTCATCATCTGTCCCCAGGTGAGACTTTGTGATTTTCATTCTCATTTTTCATTTGAACCCCAGATCTCCTTTGAAACATTTATTTGATTATCATATTCCCCAATACCTTTATTTGGTTGTTGCATAGCCATGGCAGTGTTTCCCCTTTGTGAGTTCCAGCAGGTCTGGTTGATATTTTTGGTGTCTTGGAATTGGTCTATTTCTCAATCTCCAAGAAGAGTCTTGTGACTGCTGTTTTTCCTCTTGAGGAAATTTGTTGCTGACTTGCATCCTCGTGTGGCTTTTGATTTATGATGGAAGAATTTTTATTCCCCAGTGAAGTCCCTATAGAGTTGATATTTAATTGATAGAATCCTCGATAAGTTGTGAGGTTTGCCATTCGGAGTTTTACCTCTTATCATGACGTGGATCCCCAACGGAGTTCTATCTTTTGATTCGAACATTGTTTGATTCTGAACAGTATTTGATGAAGTCATCCCCTGCAGGGTTATCTCCCATTTGATATGGTGTTGACCTAAAATTTTCCGCAGGTTGACTTATTGCCTTGAAGTATATATATATATATATATATATATATATATATATATACATATATATATATATATATATATATATATATATATATATATAATATCCCTCAGCTTGAAGATGTGGATCCTCAGCAGATCTCTCTTATCCTCAACATATTGGTTGATATCCTCAGCAGTACTTTCGTTCCCCGCAAAGTTGTCAAGCTGTATTTTTTCCTCCCCCTGAGAGATTGAGCTTTAAGCAAGATCTTTGACGATCATTGTTTATCCCCTAGCAATTATTTCCTCCTCTCCCGAGGGTCGAGTTCTGAGATTTGGATTTGTGCGCGTGCATGCGTGTGTGCGTGCGTGCGTGCGTGTGTGTGTGTGTGTGTGTGTGTGCTTACGTGCGTGTGTGTGTATGCTTACGTGTGTGTGTGTGTGTGAGAGAGAGAGAGAGAGAGAGAGAGAGAGAGTGAGTGTGCGTGCGTGCGTGCATGCGTGTGTGTGTGTGTGTATTCTTCATTTCGTCTGAGCGTTGAGTTCTCAGCAGGTGGTTGGATGCATGTTCTTCATGTCTCCCCCCCAACCAGAATTGAACATTGATTTGGATTGTTATATCCCCGATCTTCCCTGAGTACGTGGTTATGTGTTGCTCTCAGGGAATTGAATATATTTGAAGATAGGATTTATATCCTCAATATTTTGTTTTCATCCCTAGCAGGTTTCCCAATTGGTGTTTCCATCTCGTTGAGATTAGTTGAGTATCTAGTTATGATGATTTGGATCTTCAACATTGTATCCTTTGTGCTTGTTTGTCAGCATAATCACATACATACTCATGCATAAACATAGAATCAGATATTTCATTGTGCATTTTTACACATTGACCTATTTTTTATGATCCTCTACTTTGGTGATATCATTTCTCCATGCAGATTTGGTGTGTCTGTCCTCCTTCAATGTTGAGTGTCAGCCCCTTTAACAGAAAGAGTTTATCATTTCTTCTTTCCCACTGAGTTATTTCCTCATGGATGATTACTTTTCTTTCCTTCCCAATTCATTATCTAGATGGAGTCACTCCCCTTGAGTTATGTCCTCATTGAGTTGAGTCTTGTTTGACCGTTTCTTTCTAGTTTTTACCTAGATAGATCTTTTGGTCCCCAAGAGTTTATTACCCAGTAACTGGTAATATCCTTCTTGATGTTGAGTACTTTGCCTGTGTTAATTTATCCAGTAACTGGTAAAAGGTAATTTACTCTTTTGATTTCTCCTGCGGATTTGTTTTCGTTTTCCCAACGAGTTTATCCTTGATATATTCATCTTAATCGATAACGGTGTCATACCCCAAAATTTGCCCTACTTTTTTATTCAATTCGCTTAGCCTATGGTTTTTTTCATTTACATACTTTGTTTCTATTTGGTCATGCACTCATCAGCATTTGTATATGGTAACAAATTTAGGCTAAAAGTTCGATGATAATGAATTTAATCAGTTTAAGTGGATTTTTGAGGTGAATATTATTTGGTAATGATTCGGTTTTATTTCCCGTATTACTTGTGGTTGGGATCATCTCTTTATTTGAAATTCATGGTTATTTCAGAGGTTTGATTGGATTCAAAGAAAAGGGCAAAGTCATAATAAAATGAAGATTTTATTCATTTATTGGAAAATATCACTTCTCAAAAGTACTAAAAGTCATAGGTTAAGCCACTCAAAATTCAAGTCAAAATGGTAGGAAAATCAAGGCAAAGGCATTAAAATTCAAGTTAATTACTATTGACTCTTTGCCTTACATCCTCCTAACTTGGTACTCTTGCTAAACTCCAACACCATTGGTCTCTAACTACCATTAACTACCTATTTCTCCACAAGTCATCCATTTACCTAATTACGCTTAACTACCATAACTTCCAAACTAACACAAAAATTCCAAACAAACACAAATCTCAACTTCCACTTTTTTCACTCAATCCTAGTCACTCTTAACTATTAATCATATGGTTGAAATTAGTGATCCGCAACTTAGGATTAAATTAATTTCTAACCATTGATAAACCCATTACTTGGATCACAATTCAAGGGTGATCATTTACCTATCAAGTTTATATAAATATGTTATTTCTTATAATTTTTTTTAGCTAATATCACTAACCCAACTTAGAAAATTCACAATTAACCATTATTTTTCCACCAGTTTTCTTCTATTCTCTCTCAATTTCTCTCTCAATATGGATATTCTCCCTCATCCTCACTAAATTTCATCTTCATCATCATTTAGAACTTCACATTAAAGTTCTAAAATAGTGGAACTTAGCCATCAACAATTTCTATATTATCATCAACAATTATCAATCAATAATTTAAGCATTATCATCAAAAATCATTTATCAACAATTTCTACAATAATCATCATCCAAGATTCATCAATATTATATATTCATGATTCATCGTCTACATTCTTTCATCATCAAGAATAATTATCAATGTTTGAAAGTTAATTGGATTAATGGAGCTTATTCTTGAAGTATTCTGGATTTCTTTTTGGCGCTCCATTTTTCAACGTTAACCGGAGAAATTCTCCGCTCCGTCGGTAATCCTTTATCTCTTCCACACCCTTGCCATGAGTTATTGGATATTTGTTGGTTTATTTAGCTTAAGCTACTACTTTGAAATTGCTTATTGGATAATCACTTATTTTTGCATAAGACACATAAACTTGAAAATAATGATTCTTTAATTCTTAACTATTATTAACATGTGAATATATCATTTGAATCGATTTTTCGCGTTGATCATGAATGTAGAATTGTTTTTTATTTCGATGCATATTTTAGCCGAATCGACTCATTCTTTAATCGAATTATCGCCCACTTTTGTTGTTTTTTCGGTATAATTCATAACTTGTTTCGCAACTTGCAGTACATATTTGATTTTCTTATAAAATTACGATTCCAATCATATATTAACTCGTTGAATTTAATTATATCGGCCGTTACTGGAAACTTGTTCAAAGTTGGTATTTTCTTTTCTTCTAATATTGTTTGTATTCTAATCATTACTGCTTTAGTGTTTTTTAATTTTATTATTTTTTAATTATCACATATTATACCAATTTTATGTTATCTAATATTATGATAACATAGAACAAAATATAAAATGCAGTTTCCGAATAAAATATAAAGAGGAAAATTAGTAACCTTATCACTTGTCATCTTTGAATTTACAGAACCTACTTCTTCTACTAGAGTAATTTTTTTTTATGATACACAATTTAATCTTACTACACCTCACATCTACAATCGTGTATAATATATTAGGTGAAAAGAGTGAAAGACAAAAGCTTAGAAAGCTGATGCATGTGTTTCCCATCATACCAGTTACTACTGTGTCTATTGAATGCTAGTTACTACTATGTCATTTTTTTCTTTTTGTTCGGCTAGTTATTACATGGATTCCTTTTTTAATACTAATGCATTACTTTTGTTTTTTTTTCAAATTACTATTTACTGAAGCTTTTTTTATTTTTTTATTTTTTTATTTTTAGTTATCCCATATTAACTACTAATATATCCATTATACTAATATATGGTCACAACTACTCATATATATTATATTGACATTTTAGTTTATCTAGTCTAACGTATAGTCATTACGGTTCTAACACATTGATATATTAGTTTACTTAGAAAATAATACATTTAGTTTAGAAATAATTTTTAGTCTTAGCTTAGAAATAATTTTTTGATATAGTAGAATTTAATTAGGATTAGTAGAGATAATTAGAATTAGACTAGATTTTAGAAATATTAATCCTTTAGTTTAATTAGGTTTTAAATTTGATTAAGTTTAGTAAGCTCCTTTAGAATTAGATTTAATCAAGTTATTTAGGATTTATATTTTAGACTTTTAATTGATTATGCTTGGTTAGAAATTCAATATCATATTTTGTGAAATGACCACTTTGCCCCTTTAAGGTTTATTTTGTCATTTTAGTCATATAAATTGACATGATCCCTTAGGAATTTTGACTTAGAATTTTTAATCGAATTTTCAAGGCATGATCCCTTAGGCTTAGAATGTTAATCAAACCATTACTAATAATTATATGTGCCCTTAGTTTAGATTGATTAAATTTTCACTTTTAGATTAGAATCAATCTTAATTTCCAATTGTTTCAAACCCATGATTCAAATTGATCAAAAGTAATTTTGATTAATTAAATCCTTTGATATTGTATAATCCTGTAGTCTAAATTGAGTGACCAAAAGACCCTTGGTCACTTAATAAGACTTTTCTCTAAGTTGTGGAGCTCGAAGCCTCAAGTCATATCTTCAATCAAGGCATCCTCAGTCATACCAAGCAGCGGATAATACAACGCACATCAAAGGTGGTTCTTCAAGAGCTTGTTAAATCAAAGTTAGAATTGTGTGGCATGAGCCTTAAGTAATAGAGAAGGAATGAGACTGGAGAATTCCTATCTCCATTCCGAATATCTTTGGGTATGGGACGAATGACCCAATGCTCATCGTATTCACCTTTATTCATAGACTTTAGCATAATTCAAATCATACGATTGGCAAGTCTCTCTCTTCACAGAGCATCATGCAACAATGCAAAGACTAAATCAACAACTTATCAATCATAATTCAAGTTGTACGATATGAGCCTTAAGCAATGGAGAAGGAATGGGACCGAAGATTTCCTACCCCCATTCTGAATATCTTTGGGTACAGGATATTTCTCATTGTATTCACCTCCATTAATAGACTTTAGTGCAATTCGAATCGAACGATTTATAAGGTCTTTATCATCAATACAATAAACAACAACAAAGATTTCCTTCTCCACTAACTTAAAAGTTAGGATGAGAATTACATGTCAAGAGCCTTAAGTAGTAAAGAAGGAATGAGACTGGAGATTTCCTACACTCATTCTGGACATCTTTGGGTGTGGTACGTTCAACCTGTTGCTCATTGTATCCACCTTTACTCATAGAATTTAGTGTGGTTCTTATCCAATAACTATCAAGTCTATTCCTCTCCTTCAATCACTCCTCTTGCCTCCTTAATCGTTTTGTTTTCAGTCGTAGTGGGCTGAACTACGAAAGCTATGATTTCCTTATTGTACAATAAGGATACATAGGCAGGAGAATTCAGATTCTTCGTGAGCTACCTTATCTATTGCTACCCTATTTATTAAAATCATTCTTCATTCATCAATCAATATCATCTTTTTGAGATCAAATATACTTCTCCTTGGACTCCTTGTACATCCTTTTAGGACGATATAGCGGAAGTCCATCTCATCAATCCAGAGTTGTTTGGGTCATACCCCCAAACATTTAATTCAGTATTTTTGGGTTTAAACATCACCTTGCTCTTCGATTCAGAGTCTATCTCTTCCTTGGATCCAAGATAATGTCCTTCTTTGATCTTGAACTGTTTGTTCCCTAGCCAATGATACATTGTTCCTTGTACACAACAATACTTTCTCTTAGGCCCTGCCTATACCCTTTTAGGACGATGTAGTGGAAGTCCGTCTTGTGAATCAAGAGTTGTTTGGATGGCACCCAGACACTTAATTCAGTCTTTTGTTTTTGGCTTTACCCTATAGCGGCAACCATGCTAGCCCACATACTGGTAAATGCCTATTTACTATTCGATTCCAAGTTCCATCCATTTGTGGGTTCCCTTGATTACCATTATGTTTGTACAAGTTATACTTTTCACCACTTTTCTCTCTATCTCTCTATTCTCGTGGTTCCACGAACTATGATTGCTCTGATTTTCTCATCGCGCAATGAGAATACGTAGGCACGAGGATATGAATCCTTGGCGAGCATCCTCCTAACTACTCCTTTCTTCTGCCTTAGGGCACCACTCATATCTTTCATGATCTATTATCTACCTTAGATCATAAATCATTCACCTAGTGGCATACTATTTCTTTGACACCGAAACACAATTTTCCTTGGAGATCCATACACCCTTTTAGGATGATATAACGACAGTCCGCATTTGTCCCTAGAGTTGTTTGGCTAATACCCAGACATTTAATTCCTTCTTTTTTTGGCTAAATACCAGATAGTGGCAACCATGTTGTTCCACGTATCGTTTAACATTGTTTCCCTCTATGGTGGAAATCCAATTTATCCTATGGATTCCATTGTATACTGTAACACCCCGATAAAAATATGATAATTATTTAATTTAAGTTAATAGTATATTTATTAATTTAATTAAATAATTGGATT
Source organism: Lathyrus oleraceus (assembly GCF_024323335.1). Taxonomy (NCBI): domain Eukaryota; kingdom Viridiplantae; phylum Streptophyta; class Magnoliopsida; order Fabales; family Fabaceae; genus Lathyrus; species Lathyrus oleraceus. The sequence goes on from NC_066585.1 coordinate 405,778,496, forward strand.
ATTATTGGAATATTATTGGAATTATTATTATTGGAATAATAATTATTGGAAAGTATATAAGTGGGAAATAAGAAAAGAGTTTCAATTTTTTTTGGAAAAGAGGGTTTTACGTGAAAAGCAGAGAAGCGGCTGAAAAGGGAGAAAGGGCAAGGAGGAAGAGCAAGAGAGCAAGGGTTGAAGAACGGAAAAGATTGGAGCTTAGGGATTGCCGGATTAACTCTGGTAAGGGGGGTTTATCGTCGTTTAATGGGTATTATGGGTTAACATGTAATGGGTAGTGATAAACCGTTGAATTGACCCTAATTGGGATGTTGAATGCTGAAAAATTATGTTGGATAAGTTGTGTTAAAGCTGTAATTGAATCTGTATTTGTGTGAGTTGTGATTTCCCGAACGTATAGCTTTTTACGGAATCGGAATCGGAGGTCCGGAAGTCCTCCAACGGCGGAAAATGCGGAGAATTCTGCATTCTGCTTCGTGTTAGCGCAGGAACAGCTTTCTGTCTTGCGTTAACCGGTTAACCCAGGGCGTTAACCAGTTAACACTGTTAGGAATTATGAAGTATTGCTGTTTTGCTTGCGTTAACCGGTTAACCCAGGGCGTTAACCGGTTAACACTGTTGTGATTTCTGAGAAATTGCTGTTCTGTCTGCGTTAACCGGTTAACCCAGGGCGTTAACCGGTTAACACTGTTGAGTTTTGCCAGAAAGCGTGTTATGTGTTGCGTTAACCGGTTAACCCAGGGCGTTAACCGGTTAACACTGTTGAAAATTGGAAAAATTAATATTTGAATAATGTGTGCATAATTGGTGTTTGGCCTATATTGGCGTATGATGTAATAGGGATTAATTCCCGCTGTTTTGAGCAGTATAGGTATTAGTGGAGTGTGCTAATACTGTGATTAATTATTTGACATGATATGATGTTTTAATACGTGTGTTGATGAATGTATGATGGTATGCATAATGCTGTGAATGTATATGTTATGTATGCAATTGTGAATGGACTGTTTATGGCTTAGAGTGTGAGCATATGTCCATTGTGGATTATTGTTGATGATTTTGCATTGCTAGGTGATTTAGCATGCATATTGTGGCCTTTATGGTGGTATCTAATTCCCATGGTGAGGAATTAGTGAGTTAGTCATTATGGACTGTTGTTGATGTTTGCATGCTAGGTGAATTAGCGTGCATAACATAGCCCTTGGGGTGGTAGCTAATTCCCATGGTGAGGAATTAGTGATTGAGTCACTAGGTCTCAAATGAGTGAGACTAGTGAGCTTGGTAGCCGTATCTGGATTTGATCGGTGAGGTTGAACTATATGTTCACGAATAGTCGGTACCGCATGCATGGAGTCTCATTGCATAATGTATGTATTGTGTATAATATGAATGGATGTGTTCCAATATTATACGTGTGTTTTGATGTTTATGTTGAGTATGATTATGAGTATGAGTTGATGTTGCCGTGACCGAATGTGTGATGTAATTAGGGTGATTAATGTGTTATTTACTTAGCATTACATGATATTTTATAATGCTTTTTATATCGATTGAGGAACTCACCCTTACAACTATTTTTCAGGTAACGAGCAGTGATTGAGTAGGAGCTAGTGCTTGAAGTCTAGTGTAGTTCCTTAGTGGGTCATGCTCTGGTAGATGTAACATCGGGATGGGATGTTTTAAATGTTTTATTGTTGGTTGTGAACCAGTTTACATGTAATATGCTACATGTTTTGCATGATTGATTAAATCTCTATCCGCTGCGTATTGTGCAAATGCTTTATGTTTTGAATTAATAAAAGAGCATGACAGTTATCATGGTGAATGGTGTGAAGTAATTGTGTGACACCCTTAATTGCATATTTACTCTGATTGATATATGTTGTTATTTTAATTAAACTTTTGGGGTATTTTAGAAGGGTGTTACATTAGTGGTATCAGAGCATAGTCGGTCGAGTCGAGTCGTAATTATTCTGTTTCTCTGTACGTGATAGGTGTTGTGTAACCCTATCAGTACTTATTGTTTTAGCTTGTTGGGTTTTCAGAATAGAGATGGCTGGAAGAGGTAGAGATGATGCTGCGATTGCTGAGGCTCTGGGTATGCTAGCTGGAGTACTTGGAGGAAATCCGAATGTTGTGGGATTGGGAGCTGCTCGTCAACTGAGTGAGTTCCAGAAGAATAATCCTCCAATGTTCAAGGGAGCATACGATCCAGATGGTGCTCAGAAGTGGTTGAAGGAGATCGAGAGGATCTTCCGAGTGACTGAGTGTGCCGATAACCAGAAGGTCAGGTTCGGTACGCATATGCTGTCAGAGGAAGCAGATGATTGGTGGGTTGCTGCCCGCACTGAGTTGGAAGCTGCTGGGAGTGCTGAGATCACTTGGGCGGTGTTCAGAGAGAGATTCCTGAGGAAGTACTTCCCAGAGGATGTCAGAGGAAAGAAAGAGATAGAGTTCTTAGAATTGAAGCAGGGCAATCGGTCTGTTACTGAGTATGCTGCTAAGTTCACAGAGCTGTCGAAGTATTACACTCCCTATGATGAGGCCACTGGGGAATTTTCGAAATGTGTGAATTTTGAGAACGGGTTACGTTCCGAGATCAAGCAGGCTATTGGATACCAGCGGATTAGAGTGTTTTCGGACTTGGTTGACTGTTGCAGGATTTTTGAACAGGATACCAAGGCCAGAGCGGAGAGCTATCAGCAGAGGGTTGATAGGAAAGGCAAGAATCAGAATGATCGTGGGAAACCGTATGCAGCTGGCAAAGGTTTCCAGAGACAGAGTGGGATGAGGAGACCTAGTGGGGGAGACTCCAGTGCCCCTGCTAAGTGTTACAGATGTGGTCAGGCTGGACATCGTATTCATGAGTGTATCAGTGCTGAGAAGAAGTGTTTCAAGTGTGGAAAAGGTGGTCACTTGGCTACAGAGTGCCGGTTGAAGACTGTGACTTGTTTCAACTGTGGAGAAGTGGGTCATATCAGTCCACAATGTCCTAAGCCGAAGAAAGAGAACCAGTCGGGAGGCAAGGTTTTTGCTTTATCGGGTTCGGAGACTTCTGCAGATGATCGTTTGATCCGAGGTACGTGTTATATTAATGGCTTTCCTCTTGTAGCTATTATTGACACAGGTGCGACTCATTCCTTTATATCTTTGGATTGTTCTGTGAAACTTAAGTTAGAGATATCTGAGATGCATGGAAGTATGGTGATTGATACTCCTGCGAAGGGTTCAGTGACTACTACTTCAGTTTGTTTAAATTGTCCTTTGAGTATTTTTGGTAGAGACTTTGGGATGGACCTAGTGTGTCTTGTGCAGATTGATGTTATTCTGGGTATGAACTGGTTGGTGTTTAACCGAGTCTATATCAATTGTTTTGATAAGACTGTGATCTTTCCTGAGATTGAGGAAGGAAAGAGTTTGTTTCTATCAGCGAGGCAGGTGAATGAGGCAGTAGCAGATGGGGCAGAGTTGTTTATGCTGTTAGCGACTTTGGAGGCTAAAGATAAACTGGTGATTTGCGATCTAGCTGTGGTGTGTGATTTTCCTGATGTGTTTCCGGAAGAAGTGAATGAATTACCGCCAGAGCGTGAAGTTGAGTTCTCGATTGATTTGGTACCTGGTACTAGGCCGGTGTCAATGGCTCCGTACCGTATGTCTGCTGTTGAGTTAACTGAATTGAAGAGTCAGTTGGAAGATCTGTTGGATAAGAAATTTATTCGTCCGAGTGTGTCACCGTGGGGTGCACCAGTGTTATTGGTTAAGAAGAAAGAAGGTACTATGAGGTTGTGTGTGGACTACAGGCAACTGAATAAAGTGACGATCAAGAATCGGTATCCTTTGCCGAGGATTGATGATTTGATGGATCAGTTGGTTGGTGCGAGTGTGTTCAGCAAAATAGATTTGAGATCGGGGTATCATCAGATACGTGTGAAAACTGAGGATATTCAGAAGACTGCTTTCAGAACAAGGTATGGACATTATGAGTATTCTGTAATGCCTTTTGGTGTAACTAATGCGCCTGGAGTGTTTATGGAGTATATGAATAGGATTTTCCATCCGTACCTAGATCAGTTTGTTGTGGTGTTTATTGACGATATTTTGGTGTATTCGAAATCTGAAGAAGAACATGCTGAGCATTTGAGAGTGGTTTTAGGAGTTCTACGAGAAAAGAAGTTATTTGCTAAACTGTCAAAGTGTGAATTTTGGTTAGAAGAGGTTAGTTTTCTTGGTCATGTGATTTCAAGAGATGGTGTTGCTGTTGATCCTTCTAAGATAGAAGCGGTGTCTAAGTGGGAAGCTCCGAAGTCAGTTTCGGAGATAAGGAGTTTTCTTGGTTTGGCTGGTTATTATAGGAAGTTCATCGAGGGATTTTCTAAGTTGGCGTTACCGTTGACGATGTTGACTAGAAAGGGGCAAGCGTTTGTTTGGGACTCAAAATGTGAAGAAGGTTTCCAAGAGTTAAAGAGAAGGTTAACTACTGCTCCTATTCTGATATTACCAAGTCCATCGGAACCATTTGAGGTTTACTGTGATGCTTCATTGTTGGGTTTGGGTGGGGTTTTGATGCAGAATAAGCAGGTTGTAGCTTATGCTTCGAGACAACTGAAGGTTCATGAGAGGAACTATCCGACACACAATTTAGAGTTGGCAGCTGTGGTATTTGTTCTGAAGTTATGGAGGCATTACTTGTACGGGTCAAGATTTGAGGTTTTCAGTGACCATAAAAGTTTAAAGTATTTGTTTGATCAAAAAGAGCTGAATATGAGACAGAGGAGATGGTTAGAATTTCTGAAGGATTATGACTTTGGTTTGAATTACCATCTGGGTAAAGCAAACGTAGTGGCTGATGCATTGAGTCGGAAATCATTGCATATGTCTATGTTAATGGTTAAGGAATTGGATTTAATTGAGCAGTTTAGAGACTTGAGCTTGGTGTGTGAGAGTACTCACAATAGTGTTAAATTGGGAATGTTGAAGTTAACGAGTGGTATTCTGGATGAGATTAGAGAGGGTCAGAAATCCGATTTGCTTTTGGTTGATAAGTTGACTCTAGTGAATCAAGGTCAAGGTGGTGAATTCAGAGTTGATGAGAATGGTGTTTTGAAATTTGGTAATCGGGTGTGTATTCCGGATGTTACCGAACTTAAGAAGAGTATTCTTGAGGAAGGACATCGTAGTGGCCTGAGTATTCATCCTGGGGCTACGAAGATGTATCATGATTTGAAAAAGTTATTTTGGTGGCCGGGAATGAAAAGAGAAATTGCGAGTTTTGTTTATTCTTGTTTGACTTGTCAGAAGTCAAAGATTGAGCATCAGAAGCCGTCTGGGCTAATGCAACCGTTGGCTATTCCAGAGTGGAAGTGGGATAGTATCAGTATGGATTTTGTTTCTGGTTTACCGAGGACAATTAAGAATTTTGAAGCTATTTGGGTGATTGTTGACAGATTGACAAAATCGGCTCATTTCATTCCGATCAGAATGGATTATCCGTTAGAGAGATTAGCTGAGTTGTATATTGAGAAAATTGTAAGTTTGCATGGTATTCCGTCGAGTATTGTTTCGGACAGAGATCCTAGATTTACATCGAAGTTCTGGGAAGGTTTGCAGAGGGCTTTGGGAACTAAGCTGAGATTGAGTTCTGCATATCATCCGCAGACTGATGGTCAGACTGAGAGGACGATTCAGTCACTGGAGGATCTTTTGAGGGCTTGTGTTTTGGAAAAGGGAGGTGCTTGGGATTGTTATTTACCTTTGATTGAGTTTACCTACAACAATAGTTTTCATTCGAGCATTGGTATGGCACCGTTTGAAGCTTTGTATGGTAGGAGATGTCGGACACCTTTATGTTGGTATGAGTCCGGTGAGAGTGCTGTGGTTGGACCGGAGATTGTTCAACAAACTACGGAAAAGATTAAGATGATTCAGGAGAAGATGAGGATTGCTCAGAGTCGTCAGAAGAGTTATCACGACAAGAGGAGGAAGTCACTTGAGTTCCAAGAGGGAGATCATGTGTTTCTTCGTGTTACTCCGATAACTGGGATTGGTCGAGCTTTGAAGTCGAAGAAGTTGACACCTCGATTTATTGGTCCTTACCAGATTTTGGAGAGGATAGGGGAGGTAGCCTATCGTGTCGCTTTACCGCCGTCACTTGCGAATTTGCATGAGGTTTTTCATGTGTCTCAGTTGAGGAGGTATATTCCTGATCCGTCGCATGTGGTCCAAGTAGATGATGTACAGGTGAGAGATAACTTGACTGTTGAAACATCACCTATGAGGATCGAGGATCGAGAGTTGAAGCAGTTGCGGGGTAAAGAGATTGCTTTGGTAAAGGTAGCTTGGGGAGGACCAGCAAGTGGCAATGTGACTTGGGAACTTGAGAGTCAGATGAAGGAGTCTTATCCAGAGTTATTCGCTTGAGGTATGTTTTCGAGGACGAAAACTCTTTTAGTGGGGGAGAGTTGTAACACCCCGATAAAAATATGATAATTATTTAATTTAAGTTAATAGTATATTTATTAATTTAATTAAATAATTGGATTATTATTGGAATATTATTGGAATTATTATTATTGGAATAATAATTATTGGAAAGTATATAAGTGGGAAATAAGAAAAGAGTTTCATTTTTTTTGGAAAAGAGGGTTTTACGTGAAAAGCAGAGAAGCGGCTGAAAAGGGAGAAAGGGCAAGGAGGAAGAGCAAGAGAGCAAGGGTTGAAGAACGGAAAAGATTGGAGCTTAGGGATTGCCGGATTAACTCTGGTAAGGGGGGTTTATCGTCGTTTAATGGGTATTATGGGTTAACATGTAATGGATAGTGATAAACCGTTGAATTGACCCTAATTGGGATGTTGAATGCTGAAAAATTGTGTTGGATAAGTTGTGTTAAAGCTGTAATGGAATCTGTATTTGTGTGAGTTGTGATTTCCCGAACGTATAGCTTTTTACGGAATCGGAATCGGAGGTCCGGAAGTCCTCCAACGACGGAAAATGCGGAGAATTCTGCATTCTGCTTCGTGTTAGCGCAGGAACAGCTTTCTGTCTTGCGTTAACCGGTTAACCCAGGGCGTTAACCGGTTAACACTATTAGGAATTGTGAAGTATTGTTGTTTTGCTTGCGTTAACCGGTTAACCCAGGGCGTTAACCGGTTAACACTGTTGTGATTTCTGAGAAATTGCTGTTCTGTCTGCGTTAACCGGTTAACCCAGGGCGTTAACCGATTAACACTGTTGAGTTTTGCCAGAAAGCGTGTTCTGTGTTGCGTTAACCGGTTAACCCAGGGCGTTAACCGGTTAACACTGTTGGAAATTGGAAAAATTAATATTTGAATAATGTGTGCATAATTGGTGTTTGGCCTATATTGGCGTATGATGTAATAGGGATTAATTCCCGCTGTTTTGAGCAGTATAGGTATTAGTGGAGTGTGCTAATCCTGTGATTAATTATTTGACATGATATGATGTTTTAATACGTGTGTTGATGAATGTATGATGGTATGCATAATGCTGTGAATGTATATGTTATGTATGCAATTGTGAATGGACTGTTTATGGCTTAGAGTGTGAGCATATGTCCATTGTGGATTATTGTTGATGATTTTGCATTGCTAGGTGATTTAGCATGCATATTGTGGCCTTTATGGTGGTAGCTAATTCCCATGGTGAGGAATTAGTGAGTTAGTCATTATGGACTGTTGTTGATGTTTGCATGCTAGGTGAATTAGCGTGCATAGCATAGCCCTTGGGGTGGTAGCTAATTCCCATGGTGAGGAATTAGTGAGTGAGTCACTAGGTCTCAAATGAGTGAGACTAGTGAGCTTGGTAGCCGTATCTGGATTTGATCGGTGAGGTTGAACTATATGTTCACGAATAGTCGGTACCGCATGCATGGAGTCTCATTGCATAATGTATGTATTGTGTATAATATGAATGGATGTGTTCCAATATTATACGTGTGTTTTGATGTTTATGTTGAGTATGATTATGAGTATGAGTTGATGTTGCCGTTACTGAATGTGTGATGTAATTAGGGTGATTAATGTGTTATTTACTTAGCATTACATGATATTTTATAATGCTTTTTATATCGATTGAGGAACTCACCCTTACAACTATTTTTCAGGTAACGAGCAGTGATTGAGTAGGAGCTAGTGCTTGAAGTCTAGTGTAGTTCCTTAGTGGGTCATGCTCTGGTAGATGTAACATCGGGATGGGATGTTTTAAATGTTTTATTGTTGGTTGTGAACCAGTTTACATGTAATATGCTACATGTTTTGCATGATTGATTAAATCTCTATCCGCTGCGTATTGTGCAAATGCTTTATGTTTTGAATTAATAAAAGAGCATGACAGTTATCATGGTGAATGGTGTGAAGTAATTGTGTGACACCCTTAATTGCATATTTACTCTGATTGATATATGTTGTTATTTTAATTAAACTTTTGGGGTATTTTAGAAGGGTGTTACATATACCCTGACTTTTGGTTTCAAACTATATTGTTTCAGTCACTTGTTACCAAAACCCTGATTCTTTGAGTTTGGTCATTCATTCGACACATCTCTATGATACATTCTTATTCAACCTTCATTCATTTCACGTGATATATCAGTAATATTTAAGCCAAATACACTATCTCTTTGTGCTCCTTTTTGCGTCCCCTTGTGAACCAAGAGATGTTTGGGATCGTGCCCAAACACTTATTTCTTCGTGTTTTCAGTGTTACCCTATAGAGGCAGCCATGCTAGCCCACGTACTGGTAATAGCCACCTTACTCTTGGATTCATATTTTCACCCTTGTTGGAGCTCAAAACACTATCCTTTGGTTTAGACCATACCTTGATCACAATTCTTTTCACCTCCTGTCACTAGTTCTTTGAACTACGGAGCTCTAAATTCCTCATTGCACTATAAGGATACGTAGGCATGACGAGTCTAATCCTCACCGAGCACTCTATCTATTTTTTTCTTTCCTTTTCCCATTCTTTCGGGAGTAATCTTTAGATAACACATATTCGAGCGAGAACAATCAAAACGGTTCCCATGGAGTACCGTGGATGTTAGGGGTGCTAATATCTTCCCCTTACATAACCGACTTCCTTGCCCAACATATCTCTTTCCCCGGGTTTTATCGATGTTTTCCCTTTTCTTCGGGAATAAATAAAGTTTGATGGTGACTTTGTTATATGTTCGAGCGTGCGATATGTTCGGGTATATTTCCGCTAGCTTTAGATGGATATTCTCATCTCCGGTCTTCTACCCAGTAAAAGGTAGTTGTAAATCCTTCTTTCTCGGCGAGTCTATCCTTGATATATTTACCTTAACCGGTAATATAAATTCTTTGCGACAAGTTTATCCTTGATATGTTCACCTTAATCAGTGACGAATACTCTCGTCTTTGGTCTTATTCCCAGTAACTGGTAGTTGTAAATCCTATTTCTTTTTGGTGGTTTATCCTTGATATGTTCATCTTAACCAGTGACATATATTATTCCTTCCGAGTTTATCTTTGATATGTTCACCTTAACCGGTGACGGATATTCTTTCTTCAGTCTTCTACCAGTAACTGGTAGTTGTAAATTCCATTTATCCCCGACAGTCTATTCTTGATATGTTCACCTTAACCGGTGATAAATATTGTTCCTTCTGAGTTTATCCTTGATATGTTCACCTTAACCAATGAAGAATATTCTCATTTTTGGTCTTCTGCCCAGTGACAGGTAGTTGTAAATCCTATTTCTTCATTTTCCCTAGTAGGCTATTCTTACCCAGTAATCGGTAATGGATATTCCTCATTTTCCTCAGTGAGTCATCCTTGATATGTTTACCTTAACCGGTAATGAATGTCCCTTTGTCCGAGTGTATTATCTTCCTACCTAGTAACAGGTGGTAGATAATATATCTCTTTTAGTCTTGTGTTGAAGATTTCTTCTTCCCCAATTGAGTTCGGATTCGTATTTCTTCGTGAAATTGAATTTCCTTTTGGTGTTTGGGTATTTCAGCTTTGTTCTGATTTACGCCTTTCCCCAGTTTTTGTTTCTTGTTGTGTTGGTGTTATCCCTATACATGCAAATTCTTTTTCCCGATGCGAGTCTCTCCATTGATTTATTTTCATGGTAATCCCCTCGTGTCTCCAGTAGTTTTTAAGTCATAGCCTGGCCTAGGTATAGCTCTTTATCCCCTAGAGTCCCTGTCTCCTCAGTGAGTTTTCCTTATGTAGTGATTTGTGCTCCTATGTACTTTCATTATCTCCTGGATTCTTTTCCTTTGTGGCAATATATTCCCCACAAAGATTATTTTTACATTCATAACATATGCATCATGAGGTCTCTTAGGGACCAAAATTTGTTTCTTGTTGTTATTATTTAAGTCCATTCTACCGCATTGATACAAAGATTTTAACCTTCACATCCCCGGATAAAATGACCTTAAATAGGGGAAGCTGTAAGTCCCCAATTTTGACCCCTAAGATCCCTCATGCCATCTCATTAACATGGCATTTGCATTGGGATCACACCTTGGTATCCTCCTCACCTATCATTCATTGGGTTTGCATTGGGAAAGATCACCAAGCATTTGTGATTGTATCATACTTTATTTTTCTTTGTTTTACTAACCAAAATCCAAAAATATGTCTAGTGTAGCTTTGTTTTTTTTTGTAGGTAGTGTGTGTATCCACTTGTGCCTCATCAAGCTCATAACTAGGATTTGAGACCCTCAATTCAAGGGATCAAGTTAGCAAGGGTCCATTTTGGTTCAAATCATAATATATGGATCCCCATGTTCTTTATTTGTCATTTTAATCAAGAATTCATCAAGAGTTTGAAGCTTGTTTATCTAGGAAGCCCTAACTCATCTGGGTGTCTTATGTGCCTTCCTCAACAAGTTTCTTCAACAATTGGTCAAAGACATAAAAGGATACTAAATTTTCCCTCATCCTAAGCATATATGATCCTTCATGAAACCCTCAAAGCAAAGGAACTTCAAGTTTGCAAGTTGGTTTAAGGAGGTTGACCAGAGAAAGTCAACTGGTCAAATCTAGGGTTCCCTAGACCCTATCTCCTACAATATTAATCATATGAAGGTAATTTTTCTTGGGTTCCAAAGAGCTAATTTTGCGTGGAAAGTCTTTTTTTATGGTGAAAGATTATATGTCATTTTGTTTGTGCCCTAGAGAGAAGGTCAACTTCCAAGAACCATAACTTCCTCAGTTTTTATTATATAAAGGTCATCCAAGTTTCATAATTAAATTCAATATGTCTTATACAACTTTGATTCTTTGAGAAAGATTAAGTTACACTTGCAAGGGAATGTTCCAATGAGGAAACATTATAGGTCCATTTGGGTCATCATCATTGAACAAGCAATTTTCCTCAACTTCTAAAATCCATAACTCTATCATGCAAGCTCCAAATGGTGTCAAATTTGTTACCAAATTTAATATAATTGAAAGAGCTACAATTTTAAAGAAGTAACTAAAGTCTTTTAAAGCTCATAGCAAAAGTTATTCAAGGTGAAAAAAGGGGTCATTCGATTTTAAAGAAATTTTCAAGTATGTTTGATTCCTCCAACTTTCAGACCCTAATTGATCATGATCCAAGCTTCAAATGGAAAAAGTCCCAACATTAAAGTTATTCCCCTTGATGGTATCTTTCCAAACACTTCAACAGTTCATTAGCCTTCATTATTAAAGTTATTCCTAACACTTCCATAGCCCTCATTGAAAGAACACCTTGAAGATTTCTTTAAATCGAGTTTTAGTTCAAATTCTGTTTGTGAACTAAAACTCCAAGGGTTCATATCCCTTTTCATCTCAAACATCTCCTGCAAGTAAGAGGAAGCAAGGCCAATTGGATTTGAATCGAGATCTAGCTCAGAATTCATCACCCGAAGCTGAAATTTCTCAGTTTTCCTTCTTTAATTCTCCCTCATTTCTCTACCTTTTTGATTGATTTTTGGTTGCCTGAAGTCTTACCAATGTAGGAAATAATATTGAGTTGCTTTGAGGTTAAATCGAAGAAACTCAGTTATGAAACCACATTTTTTACTCCACATATCTTTTTATATAGGGAGAGTTGGAGAAATTGGAGGTCAGATTCGAGATCCTGACATTTTTCTCTTTAATTTGATGTATGATCCACAAATTTTGGTGACATTTTTTATGGACCAGTACGGCGAGGGTGACCGGAGAAGATGACCGGAGCTAGGGCTCCGGTGATGCACTGGTCCAATCCAGGCCATCTGATCCTTAGTCCATGTTCTAATCTCCTCCATCCAATCTGATTACCATACACATGTGTTGACTGAGATGCAGGGTGGACTTGATGCGCGTGGCCATCAGATCTTCCACCTTAATTAATGAGGGAGATCTGATGACCCTTATTTTATTGATTTATCTGATTTTCTATTTTAGTATTTTAAATAGCCTTTTCTAATTTAATTCATTATAAATCCAATTTTAATCCAAAAATATGGGAATTTCACAAAAAAAAAAACAAATAATTTCCTCTTCCATTTTTTGAATTAAAAATATTATTTTGGATTGGACTTGATATTTTTAGTGAATTTAATGATTTTTGACTTGTTTTTAATTGATTTTAAATACTTTTGACTTTTCAAAAATGCAAAAAAATATTAGTCCAAGGTCCTTTGACCTTGTTTGACATATGATAAATCTCTTGGCCATTTATTTGGGGATTTGAGGGTTTTTCCCCTTTTAAAAATTATTTTTCTTCATTTAAAAATTGAATTTAATTTGTTTAATTACTTTATTATTTTGTTGAACTATTTGATTGACTTTGTATTGACTCATCTTCTGTTTGGCCTTGATCTTGGTTGAATTGGACTTCAATTTGATCAATACTCTTGGATTTAGGGGGTTTATGAAGTTTAAACTTCATCCCTCAAGATGAATGGATAGTATTGATCAAGTGAGTTTCATCCCTTGGTCAATTTGGGATTCTATTTCACCTCATCTCTTCATCTTCATCTCTTTCTTTCCCAATCCATCCATGGCCAATGATTTCTCAAAGATCAAATACTAGTTGATTCATCAATGACTTTGTGTCAAATGAATTAACATGAGCTTCATTGAGATAGGTTCATCCCATTTTATTTTTGTGTGTGGTATGCTTTAGGAACTTGGTTCTTTGTACCTTGTCTCTAGCATGCATTAACACCAATATTATTATTGCCCGACCTCAGATAGTTGTGACTTCTACATAGGCCCAATTACGATTTCTTAACATAGAGCCAAATTTTCCTCGAAAGCAATATCATTTTTGTTAGTGAGATTCTAAGTCTCCCATTCACCATAGTATTGTGTGAAAATTTGACCTCTTTTTCATTTATGGGAGGTAGTGACATACTTGTTGATGTTTTCTAAGTTGTATCCCTTCTCATGAATGATATCTAGGTTCAATCTTCATTCTTATGAGTGGATGGTTGAGTGTTCTCCAAAGAATGACTTAAACAATTGTTTCTTCCACTAACATTTCACTAACATTTGTTTGTATTGACTTTATTTTTTAATGCCATTTACTTAATGCAATTTAAATTTTAGCACTTTATCATTCATTGTCATTTCTATTCATGCAAGATGTTTATGTTTTAGTCATTTTCACTTTCCTCACTTGAGCCATATTTTGTGCTTGTATTATTTTGTGTGCTTGTGATTTTGTTTTGTTTGTGGTCTTAGGACATTAAAATACCTAATAACAAAAAAAAACCTAAAAAATATGTTGGTGGACTATTGGACCTCTACCCTTGACTTCGTTTGAATCCTTGGACTTAGAGTATGCAACATCCCTGAGCTATGGAAAGGACTTGGCCAATGTCATCATTTGAGACTGAGTTATCTTGGCCAATGCCATTCATCTGTTACAAGTCTTGAGAGACTCCTTTGATTTATTTGTTATATTTATTCTCTCTTGTCTAGATTTATTATTTTGATCTTATTGATATAATCTGATATTTCTCTATGAGTATGTTTAAAGGGATATTTCATTTGATACATGTAAAAGACATTGAAGACTGCTTGCTTTTGGAGTTGCTTGCTAGGATGTTTGGTTATCTTTATTTGATACCATTTGGCCTTCTCATTTAATTACTTGGATGATTATGCTCGTTGCTTGCTCAATAAGTCCAAAGGAAATGAGTTTCTATCTGACACTATTGTCTTGTGAGTGCTTCCCATTGGTTAGATTTTTTCAACTCTAAACTTTTAAATCATGTCTAAGATAGTCCCTTCATCTCCTCCGCTCCTTCTTTAATTTCAAAATCTCTCCCTCATTTTAAAACCTTTTTTGTTTGTGTTTTCAACTTAGACTTGTTTTAATGAGTAGAAACTTTGGCCTTATGCCATTGTTTTTTAAAATATTTTCTTAAATCAAACTTGTAAATAAACTTAATCATAGTGACTTTAATTCCAAAAAGATTAAAAGAACTAACAACCTCCTCTAATCCTTTTGGCCACTTTGTGCCTTTTCTTTTTAAACTTTTCAAAAAAGAGTATTTAGATTTGAGTTATCTTTGGTTGAGATATAATTATCTCTTTCCATGATATATTGATTATAAGTCTTTCCATTTATTAGGGGTTAGTGGCATACTTGTTGATTAAATCCAAGTTGGAACCCTCCCTCTTAAATGTTGTAAAGCACTCATTATCGGTGGATGTTTGGTTGAGTATTCTCCCATTGATAACAAAAGATCTTTAAGCTTTTGTTAAAACCAATCCACCCATCTTTGAAGTTTTTACCACGAACTACAAGGTTTTGATCCCTCACTTTTATGTTGGTACGTAGGCATAAGACCGAAGGTCTTGTCAAACACAAAAATATAATAAATGAATTCTTTTCTCATCCCCACATTCAAGTTTAAGCAAACATATTTTCAACTAAAATACTTGCACACAAAAAAGGGCTCCCTAGGAGTACCTAGGATACTTTGGGTGTTAATACCTTCCCTCCGTGTAACCAACTCCCTTACCTGTAATCTCTGACATTTTATTAGTTTTGATTTGAAAGCTTCTTATCTTTGGGTTTTGTTCGTACTTTCCCCTTTTCCTTTGGAAACAATAAAAGCACGGTGGCGACTCTGGTTTTATTTACGTTGAGCTAACCAATATCTCAGTGGTAATGAATTTACCGCTACAGAACCCCTCAATAAATCTTCTGCAGTAGCCATCCAAACTAAGGAAACTTCGAATCTCAAAAACTGTCTTCGGAGCCTCCCACTGAAGTACCACATTAATCTTCACCGAATCAACAACTATACCACCACCTGAAATTACATGTTCGATAAAGTTCATTTCTCGTAACCAGAACTCACATTTAGATAACTTGGCATATAATTTCTTCTCTCTCAACACTTGTAGTACCACACGGAGATGCTCCGCATGATCCTCATTTGATTTAGAATACACCAATATATCATCAATGAACACCACAACAAACTAATCCAGATAAGGATGGAAAATATGATTCATGTATTCCATAAACACGCAGGGAGCATTAGACACCCCGAACAGCATCACAAAGTACTCATAATAACCTTATTGAGTTCTAAATGCCGTCTCTAGAATATCTTCTCTTTTCACTCGGATCTGGTGATAGCTTAACCTTAAGTCAATCTTACTAAACATACAATCCCCCACCAAATGATCCATTAGATCATCAGTTCTATTTAGATGGAGGTAATCAACACATAATTGCATACTCCCATCATTTTTCTTTACAAGCAACACTGGCGCTCCCCAAGGTGATACACTTGGTCTGACAAATCTCTTCTCAAGCAATTCTTCTAACTACTTCTTTAGTTCACTTGGCTCTGATGGAGACATTCTGTAAGGAGTCATCGACACAGGTATAGTATCAGATATTAAATCTATGGAGAATTTAAATTCTCTTTTTGGAGGTAAATCACTGATGTCGTCGGGAAATACATCTAGAAAATCACAGACTACCCGTAGATTACCGACCACTTCTCCCGTCTCGAATTTCAAGGAAGCAAACATAGCAAATACCTGCTCTTCACCTTTCAAGAACTTTTCCACCTGACTAGCGAAAATAAACATAGAATCTTCCTCTGTAACTAAATATGGAAAAAGCACATACTTGTTGTAAAAGTTGATGTAAACGTGGTTGAATGCCAACCAATTCATACCCAAGATAATATTGAGTCGACTTAATGGTAAGCACACTAAGTCAATTATGAAATCCATGCCATAAACAGTCATAAGACAACGCAAACAAATTATCATAGTAGTCACTGAGCCATTATTTGAAGTATCAATGACCATACGACCATTCATAGAAGACACCTCAAGATTAAACCTTTTCACACAATTAACATATAAGAACGAATGCGTATCACCCATATCAATAAAAGTAACCAAAGGAATTCCATTAATAAAACTTGTACCTATGATGAGATTATCGGAATTTGAAGTATCTGCACCACTAAGAGCAAAAAACCTTCCCTTGAACTTAGTATCAACAGTCTTATTGGACTTCTGGCAGTGAGTACTAATATGACCTTGCTCTCCATAGTTAAAACATGTTACATCAATACTTTTGCATTCAGATGCACGATGACCAACCTTCCCACATCTATAACAAGTCAAAGCAGTAGACTATGGAGAACGATGAACTAGTACTCCACACTTGAAACACTTACCAGGAGTAGAAGCACCTCCCCCACTTTGAGTCTTTGCACCAACAGTTTTTGGTTGAAACCTCTATTTTCCCTTAGCATTTGGAACCACATAAGGTCTGTTATAAATCTGATTACCACTTCTCTTGTCATTGATACTCTTGTAATGACTGGATCTGGCATGATTGTCTTCATCATAAATCCTGCACTTGTTGACCAGAGTGGAAAACTAGAGAATCTCCTGGTAACCAATAAATTGCTTAATCTCTAAACGCAATCCAATATCAAACTTAATGCACTTAAATCCTTTAGCGTCTACATAATTATAATGAGGCCAGAACCGAGACAACTCCTCAAACTTGGCAGCATAGTCCGCAACGGTCATGCTACCCTTCTTCAGTTTGAGAAATTTGATCTCCTTCTTGCTACGAATGTCAGTCGGAAAAAACTTCTCAAGGAACTCTTGCTTGGAAACACCCTAAGTAATATCAGTGCCTGAAGCCTCTATCCTTTGGCGAGCATTATTCCACCAATACTTTACCTCCCCAGACAACATTTGAGTACCAAACAAAACTTATTGAGCATCAAAGCAAGCCATGACTCTAAAAATCTTCTCAATCCCTCGCAGCCAACTCAGAGCACCTATTGGGTCATACCTCTCTTAAAGGTCGGAGGATTGTTTCTTTGAAACCTGTTCAGATCACGGGATCCATCAATAGCACCTCCAATCTGATGATTCAAGTTATTTTGATATGCTATCGCATTAGCCAGTGCTTGCAATGCGTCAGCAATAGCACGATTGTTCCTTTCTACCATTTTTTTGCATACCAGTAAACAAATATTAGAAGAAATACGTATCGACAGATTTATTACACCTATCGCATACTAGGAAATATATATAATTCACAAAAACCTGGTCGGACAGACCGACCTACTATAATACCACTATGTAACACCCTAAACCTCAAATATCAAATATAAAGTATAAAATGCACTACAGGATGTTACTTCAACATAGTTAGATATTGCTCATATATAAAAAGTCATACTCGCAGTGGAACTTAAAATTATTACATCACTATATTATCCAAAGATAAGAAAACAAAGATAAAGTTCAACAGACATCAGAAATCAAATGCATGTCCGATGATGTTACGTAATTAAAGCAATATCCCTATAATACAACGGAAAATAAAAATAAAATGAAAAGATAAGGTGCATAGCCATCTCCCACTCACAAGTAATCATTGTTGCTGATTATCTGTACAACAAGCATCAAATCATAAAAAAAAAGACACAGAAATGGGTGAGAATGATCCTTACAAATGTTAATGGTGAAAATAAACAGCAGGATAGTTAAAAATTTTAAATCAAATTATTCTCACACAACAACATCCATAATGAAATTATAATGCAATGCTAATGCACCAACACCTCATAAAAATGCATGTGGTACCAAGTTTTTGGGTATCAAAGGTGTGTTACTGATATTATCCCACATCATTGGACAACAACCCTAACACCACTGGACCAAAGTCCTATGTCACTTCGTGACAAATGTCCCACATCACTGGGCTGAGGTCCTACGTCACTGGACTGAAGTCCTACCTAATCTCCATACTAGTATGATGCATGAACATGGCAACTCATCAACATAACTCAAAACATCATACACACATCAAAATAATTATTATGCATAAGCATCAATGCCACAACACTTCAAAATATAAGTTTCATTCTTGAACCAACTAAAAAATTATTTATATAATTAAATTCAATAATCATATAATTTCTCAAAATAATTATCACTTTTATATTAATTCAAAAGAGTTATCAAGAAAACTCTACACAACTCTATTAATTCAAAAGAGTTATCAAGAAAACTCTACACAATTCTACAATTATAACAATAATCCTTATTAACTATGTTCTCTAGTAATTTTAATTTCAATGCCAAAATTTTGTCTTATAATTCTATCTATTTGGGTTTTTTTTCCTCAAATTATCAATAAACATTATAGAGAAAATTTTAGCTAAAAATATTAAACAAATATCATTGCAGAATTTTAGATAATTCGATACATCAATGAAATAATATATATATATATATATATATATATATATATATATATATATATATATATATATATATATATATATATATATATATATATATAGAGAGAGAGAGAGAGAGAGAGAGAGAGAGAGAGAGAGAGAGAGAGAGAGAGAGAGAGAGATTAATTACTATACACTATCAGTGTAAAATATTTTACACAATCGATTCATCACCATCAACCGTTTGCATTACTTTATAGATTTTAAAAATAAAAGTCAAACTTATTTCAACATCCAACGGCTATCATTAACTGACAGTGTAAAATCCTTTTACATTATCAGTGTATTTCAATTAAATCCATATATATATATATGGTATACGATTGCTGTAAACATTCAATAATATTATAATAATGAAATAGATAAACCCACAAAGTAACCGATTCATCATATAACAATATCAGTGTAGTATCGACATCTCTTAGAAATCTCGGTGGACCATTCTTTTTTATTAATAAACACACGATAAAAATTTATATTACTATTATAGAAAATTAAAACCCTTAATGCAATCAAGACGTTAGTTTTCTTAGATATGGAATCGCAGTACCAATTTCACTGAAACAAATTCGCTACAAAAATTAAGAATAGTTCCGGCATATGTATACTCTTAAAATTAAAATAAAATAAAATTTAATTGAATCAAATTTGATTTCACATGATTAAACCGACAATCTACAATTTGATAAAATACGCTAAATACAGATTGTATAGATACAACTATTCATTACAAAAATTTCAAAATGGCATAATTTACATATAAACATATTCGTAAGATAAGTGATCTCAGAAATTTTTGGCCAAAATTCATTTGATTAGAAACAAAACCACATACTATTTATAGTAAAAATGTAGAGATATGAGGGTAATGACCCTTAACTATTTTGACTATCCATAACAATCAATTAGTAAAAAAATTCTCCATTCCCCTTATCTCGAAATAGATCGTTTTCACAAATCCTCTATGTATCCTAATTCTTCAAGTTCTTTCCAGCTTGACGATAATTTTTCAGTTTTCTTTTCTCTATATTTTTTGTTTGTTTACAAATACAACATACTCATCTCTTTTGGTCTTTCTTTCCATAATAATAATAATAATAATAATAATAATAATAATAATAATAATAATAATAATAATAATAATTATTATTATTATTATTATTATTATTATTATTATTATTATAATAATAATAACTATAATAATAATAATAATAATAATAATAATAATAATAATAATAAACTATATTAATTTCCTCTAACCCTTCACTTATCTTTTTGACTTTTCCCTTCTATTGTCCTTTCAATTAATACCATTAAGTAATTTTTCAAAATTAAATATCTCAATTAATTATTTTAACTAAATAATTATTTAACTTTAATAATAAAATATTATCACACCTTAAATAATTATTTTATAAATATTTAAATCAATTAAATAAATGTCTAAATAATTATTTAAAATACTAAATTAATTAAATAAATATTTCTACCGTCCCCATTTTCAAAACCAATCAACCCCAATAATTATAAAATTACCAAAATATCCTTAATCATTATAAATAGTTGATAACATCAATAAAATCACACAACAAACACAAAAATAATTAAAAATATCAAAATTTATAAGTCGAGGCGTTACAACCACCCCATGCACATTATCATGATTTTCCTCACTTTCATTCAACTCAGCTTCATTTGCCTCACTTTTATTCAACTCAACTTCATTTGCCTCACTTCCTTCAGCTCAATTTCATTTGCCAAACTTTCCTTCATCTCAGTTTTCTAACTCCTAACCCTTCAACTCCCTATTAATTACTTCTTCATACTTTGCAGCAAACATTTCTTCACTCTCATCTACAATGTCCTTGTGATCTACTTCTATCTCATCAAGAGGACCATCATAATACTCAGGCTGAGATAAAGTGTGTTGAATATGGATATCAACACTTAGATGTACCCTATAAAGATCAGAATTCTCTAAGGCACATTTGTCAGCAACCAATACATTCATCCCAAATGTGGGATCCATGCAATATATTTTCTCTATGGCACTATAACCTAACCCTTTGAAGCAACCTAACAACTCAAAATAACTCCACCTATCAACCTCTATTATCAAATCAACAACTTCTCCTCCTTCGTACACACTAAATTCCTTATCAACGAAATAACCACTATGATGAATTTTTAGATGTATATATTCGTCAATTTCAAACTATACCCTAAAAATAAAATTGCAAAAATAGATGGATTTCAGAAGGATTACAAAAACCATAAACACCTAAACCTAAATCCTAAAACTACAAAGTTTTAGAATTGTAGAAAAATTTCGTGAAACAAACTTGTAGTCAACAATGGTGTCTTCGATTTCACCTTTAAAACAACGTCTCAAATTTTCCTACAATCGCAGCTGATGTATTTGTCAATTGCTCTGCTAGGGTTTGTTCACCAATTGCTCTGTATGTGTTTTTTGAAAAACAACCTTCAGATTCTTTTTTAAGGTATCCTAACTTCCACATCAGCGACACGTATGCGTCACATGTTCACTAAAATTGACTTTGACTAACGGGGCAAACGAAAATGAGTAATGTGGCACTATTTGAACAATTAAAGGATCAACTTGGCCTCTTTTAAAATCGAGGGACCAAAATGGACCTCGGGGTAAAATTAAAGGACCAAACAGGGTAGTTTGCCAAAATTAAGAGGCGTTACTTTATCCATCTCATGGGGTGAGGGTGAACAAAATAGAAACCCGAATTTTCCCCTCCATATTCTAGAGATGCATATTCGGACGCACCTAAATTTTCCCTTCCATAAAAGCAAGTATTTTGGGGTCAAAATTTGACAAGTTGGACCCAAAAACATTTTATTACAACATTATTAACTAAATAACATTACTTTATCCACCCGATGGGGTGAGGGTGAACAAACTAGAAACCTGAATTTTGAAGGTAGAGAAAAACAAGAAATGGGGGGTTTGAATTGTTTTGAGAAAATAAAACTTTTTGGAATTTAGACACACACAGAAACAAATAAATTCAATACATAATTTTATACTGGGTCATTTGAAATTCAAAGCTACTCCAGTCCACCCGGCCAAGGTGATTTCTCCTTCAACAAGGACTTAATCCACTAATCTTGATAGATTACACAAACAAACGTCTATGAGAATAAAGATCTCTTAGCCCTATCAAGTTTACAGACTTCACAAGTCACTTGAGGAAATTTCAGCAATTGAATAGAATTACAATAATGATTAGTGCTTCTAGATAAGCAGAAATTACACAATGTAAAAGCAAAGAATTTGTTCACACGTTGGAGAAACAACTCGTGTGAGAGAATGAAGAATGAATATAATAGGAGTGTTGTATTCGTGTGTTTCACGTCTGTTCTTTAAGAAGCGTTCCATCTTTTATATAGGAGTGATGAGAGGACCGTTGAAGGATGTTAATGTCAGAATATTGGGCAATGATGGATGATTAATATCATTAATCTCTGTGTTCTTTCCAAAATAATTTTGGGGCGCCATAAACTTCTTCTTGAATTAGATTCTTTCCATAAGTGAGTTCCTTCATAGCTAAGTATTCTGAATTAGATGGATTGAACTTCAGAGTCTCTATTCGGACGAGTATCATCAGATAGATGCTTCTTGATGATAGTCTTCAAAGCTTCTTTTCACTTGATTTCATTAGAGCGCAAGACTTTAGATGGATTAATTCTTCCGCTTCAGAGTGTCTGATGTCTCTTGTTTAGTTTACGCTTGCGTTGATCAGAGTCAGAGCTTCTGCTTGCGTATCTTCTAAGTGGTATCTCATAACTTAATTTTGTATCTGACGAGTGTCTATATGATTGTTTTGATTAGAGTCCTGCATACTTAGACAAATTTCGTCAGGGTACTATTTTTGTTTCATCCTTTGTTATCAACAAAATCTTAGAGATACATTGTAGAATTAAATTTGTTCTTACAATCTCCCCCTTTTTGATGATGACAAAACCAGTCAGAGTGATGATGAAACTGTAAATAATATCTCAAAATCAAATAAAAACAAGGGACTCCCCTTAGTTGAATAAACAGATTTCTCAGAAGTTCTTACCAAACTTTCCTTGTGTGGTAGCTGGTTTGTACTTTAGCTACTATCCTGCATAACTTTAGTTCTTATAAATCATTAAGATATTAATGTCCGTAGTGCATTAAGCGGTTTAGATATGTATTTTCATCAGAGTTGTATTAGTTCTCCCCCTTTTTGTCAGACTCAAAAAGACATAAAAGGTAAAACAAGAAACATATATTCATATATAAGAGAAAAAAATTGTACAAATAGGCAGCAATGCAAAAAGGATAGCATAAATCAGAAAGCATAAGGAAAACAAGGAAGAAAACAACAACAAAAAAAAGAGCCTAAGTGCCTAAGGGTTTGGAGGCGGAGGCATCCTTTGGAGCAGTTGAGTTAGCAGGTTCTGAATGTTATTGTTGACGGAATCCTGGTGATATAATCTTGCTCTCACAACTTGTTGTTCCTTTTGCAATTCCTCCAGAGTTTTCAATACTAGAGGGGCGAAACCATAGTTAGATTGCTCCCCCTGAGTCAGAGCATCGGCGCTGGCCTTTGCAGCTTCCTCTACAACAATGCGTGTTGCTTCTTCAACTTCGACTTTTGCTTTTGCCTTAGCTTCAGCAGTAGCATCTTCAACAACATCCTTCTCTTCAGCTTCTCTGATTCGTTGCTCTTCTTCCAGGCGAGCTTTCTCTTCTGCTTCCTTTATGGCATTTTCCTCAGCCTCTCTGACCAAACGATCCTGTAGCCTTACTCCAGCATCTCTGACAAAGTCGTTGTGGACTTGTTCAAAGAGGCCTTTCAGTTTGAAGGCTTCAAAGGTCATCCATCTGATCACTCTATTCTAGTGGATCCTCACTGCAGAGGGATCATCACTGATTCCAGAGTTGACAGATAGAGACTTGATCTTCTCCACTAAAGACTCTGCAAATAAAGTGATTGCTTCTTCTAAGGTGGGGAAGGCAGGTTCTGGTTCAGGGTTGGGGGAAGGGGATGATGGTGGTGTTTGGTTGGTGTCAGCGGAAGTTTGAGGAGTAGGGATGATAATGTCCTCAGAGGTTGGTATGGTGGGAATATCAGAGGCTGGCGGTGGTGTTTGTTCAGGTGGTGAACTAGGTTGTTGTTCAGAGGGTGAAGTTGCTGGTTGTTCAGGAGGTGGTGTTTGTGGTTATTCAGATGGTGGATTTGCTAGTTGTTCTAGGGGTGGTGTTTGAGGTTGTTCAGATGGTGGATTTGCTGGTTGTTCAGGGGATGGTGTTTGAGGTTGTTCAGATGGTGGATTTGCTGGTTGTTCAGGGGGTGGAGTAGTGGCTTCTGGTTCAGGTTATGGTGGTTGTTGTGAGGCAAGAGAACATGCCTAAAGTTGGGCTAATGTGGGGGATTGGGGGTCAGAGGGTTCGGTGTTTGATGAGAGAATGTAGTATGATGGGGATGAAGGTGTAAAAGATGACGGTGAGGTGGTTTCGTTCAGCATTTCTGCTTCAGAAACGAGTAAGGTAGTGGTTAAGAGATTGAATTTTAGAGATGGTGGGTTAGAGGGTTTGGTGGTGGAGGGTGGTGTTTCTGATTGGGTGTAGATGTGAGTGGTTTGGGGAAGAGAAGAAGCAAGTGGCTTTAATTTAAAAGAGCGAGAAGGAGGCAGAGACTTACTTGGAGAATCAGTCAGAGGGACTGGAGGTCTTAACCCAAAAGTTTCTCCCAATTTTTCCTTCTTTTCCTTCTTGGACTTCTTAGATGGATCCCTTTATCTCTTCATGAAATTAGGTGGACGCTCAGGTAGCCAATCCACAGAGAACTCAGAAATATCAACCCATTGGCTCGCAAGGTCTTGCAGATAGTGTGCCACCACTTCTAGAGGGTCAATCTTGGAGAAGAGGTAGAGGCCATTGGGAATATTTCTTTGATCCTTGAGTGCTTCCCAGTATGTGTCTAGAGTGGGTTTAACCCTGACTTTCTCAATCACCCCCATACTCTTCAGATTGCGAGCATTCAGAGGTATTCTAGTGTCAACAGTGACATCCTCCATCAGATTGTGATGGATTAGGTGATCCACCAGCCCACTCTCAATCAGAACATCGGAGATGAGTCTTCCTAGAGGAATATAGGTTTTGGGCTTCATATTGTTTCTAGTATCCTTGACAAAGTCTCTGAGATACTTGAAGAGCAGCGCTGACATGTTCAGTTTTAGCCCTTTGTGAATGCAGTAGAGGATGCACTTCTGATCCGTATTGATGTAGTCAGAAGAGTTGGAGGCAGGGCGGTGATGGATGGTGCCCAAAATGATCTTAAGCTAGACACGGAGATTCTGGTGAAGTTCTTTGTTTTTAGAGTGTTTGCCTTCAGCGTTCTGTTGAAAGATGGTAGGGGCAATTTCCTGGGACAAGTACTTTGCCCTAGAGTTGATGTTGTTGATTTTTCTTCCCCATGTCTTCTCCATGTTCAGAAGGGAGGATATTGACTTCTCAGTGATGACTATTTTGACTCCCAGAACATGAGAGGCGATGTAGTGATCATTTGAGTCTGCGAAACACCAGAACTCCTTTACTAGATAGGTGTATACAGGACCGTAGAGTCTCTGGAAATAAGTTTCCCACCCTTGCACTCTTAGTTCCTCAGTGAGGTCTATGCCAGTGCGCTTCATGTTGTCAAAATCTACCAGTGATTCACACAGTACTTCAAGCTTGTCAAAGGGCGTGGCAAGATGAATATGAGGTTCACGGTATAGAATGTGTGGTTCTTTTTAGATTGGGGTAGAGACAACACCAGTTGTACCAGTTGTTTGTTGAGAAGAAATGGGCATTTGATCAGTTGATTCCATCTGTTGAGAATAGTTATAGACGGATTGTTGTTGAACATCATGAAGGACTTTGATGAACTTTGTTTGAAAAATGAAGAACTTTGCTGAAGATGATGAAGAACTGATGAAGATGATGAACTTGAGAGAGAGAAAGGGGTTTGTGTAAGGTGTGAGTGTAAAAGTGTGAGATTGTGATAAGTGAAAAATATAAATACACAAAGAGATGCATGCAAAACGACAACGTTAGAGGCAGTTGAGAAGTTAGGAAATTAATGATGCACATTAATCAAGTTGACACGCTTAGGGGAGACATGATTACAACCCATTATGGAAGTCTAATTCCCAAATCAGCATACTGCTCGAGGAGATCTCAAGGGTCTGTCTCTTGATTTCTACTAGACAGTTGTCTAGAAGATCCAAAGTCAGACGCATGATGCCCCACGTGTTGATCCATCTGATCTTCAGGAATACCAAGGGATTGGATCCTGAGGATTTATGATTCAGATGACTCATAACTAGTAGAAGTATCAGAGTCAGATCCAGATACCAGATGTTTATTTCAGAGCCTTATTTTTTCTATTTCAGAGAAGCACATTTGGTTTATTCTGGGAAAATTTCGATTTTTAAATGTTTCAGAATAAATGAGAATCTGTCTTCAGCAAGGGGTTTAGTGAAAATATCAGCCCATTGATGGTCTGTATCAATAAATTTCAAGGATATTACCCTTTTCTAAACATAGTCTCTGATAAAATGATGTTTTATTTCTATGTGCTTAGCTCTGGAATGCAAGATAGGGTTCTTACTTAAACATATGGCATCAATATTATCACAGAAGATAGGAACGTTACTCTTAAAAATATGAAGGTCTTCTAGTTGATTTTTCATCCAGAGCATCTGAGTAGCGCAAAGTGAAGCAGATATATATTCTGCTTCTGCAGTAAACACAGCGATGGTTGACTGTCTTTTGCTGGCCCATGATATGAGATTGTTTCCCAAGAACTGACAGTTCCCAGATGTACTTTTACGTTCCATTATGTCCCCTGCATAATCTACATCGCAATACCCAGAGAGCCTATACTCTGATGTTTTCTCATACATCAGGCCAAGGTTAGGGGTTCCTTTCAGATACCTTAGGATTCTTTTAACAGCTGTTAAATGAGATTCCCTGGGATCTGATTGGAATCTGGCACAAAGACATACGCTGAAAAGATTGTCAGGGCATGTAACCGTCAGATAAAGAAGAGAGTCTATCATACCATGATAGAGTTTCTGACAAACCTTTTGGCTAACTTCTTCTTTCTCCATAATGCAGGTTGGATGCATGGGTGTCTTGGCAGGTTTGCATTCTGCCATTTCGAATTTCTTCAGAATGTCTTTTATGTATTTACTTTGATATACATAAGTAGCTTCTGAAGCTTGATTTATTTGAATTCCCAGAAAGAACTTTAGTTCTTGCATTAAGCTCATTTCAAATTCTGCCTGCATTAGCTCAGAGAATTCTTGACACACAGAGGGGTTAGCTGAACCAAAACTAATATCATCAACATATATCTGGCCTATCATGAGATCATTTCTAATGTTTTTACAGAAGAGGGTAGAGTCAACCTTTCCTCTAATAAAGTCATGTTCCAGGATAAAGTTGCTTAGTCTTTCATACCAAGCTCTAGGAGCTTGTTTTAGACCATACAATGATTTTTTCAGTTTAAAAACGTGTTATGGACATTTAAAATTTTCAAAGCCTGGAGGTTGATGAACATACACTTTTTCAGATATATAACCATTAAGAAATGCTCTATTTACATCCATCTGATATAATTTGATGGAATGATTTACAGCGAAAGAAACAAGTAAACGAATGGATTCTAACCTGGTGACTGGAGCAAAGGTTTAATTGTAGTCAATGCCTTCTTGTTGACTGTAAACTTGTGCCACCAGTCGTGCTTTATTTGTGACTACTTCTCCTTTTTCGTTCAGTTTGTTTCTGAATACCCATCTTGTTCCAATAATATGAGTTCCTTTAGGCGTTGGGACAAGATCCCAGACGTCACTCTTTGAGAATTGATCCAGTTCTTCTTTCATTGCCAGAACCCAGTGATTGTCTTGAAGTGCTTCATCACATGAAGTAGGCTCGATCATAGATACTAATCCCAGATGAGTTTCTTCAGATACTTTGAATGTTGACCTGGTTCTGACAGGTTCACCCTTGTTTCCCAGAATCAAATCTTCAGAGATGTTAGGGAAATTTCTTGATCTTTTCTGGATAGTTGAGATTTTGGTTGCATCTGGACTTTGTTTCTTAGTTTCTTCTGATGCTTTAGTCTTTTCGTTAGAGCCTCCAAGAGTTATCTCCAAATCAATAGTTCCGGAGCCTCTGATTTTTCCTCTCTAATTTCCTCTGAAACCTACATAGCCAGCATCTTTAAGTTCCAGGCTTTGGAACATATGCTTTCTTCCCGTCAGGTGTCGCGAGCATCCAGAGTCCAGGTACCATGACTGGTGTCTTAACTCTACTGCATAAGATATCTGCAACATAAACAATCTTATACTTTGGTACCCAGAATCTTTTGGGTCCTTTGTGATTAGTTTTTCCAAAGTTTCTTAGAACTTTGGGTTTTCTAGTATTAGTAAAACATTGTGTTTGTGCATGCGTGTAGTGATAAGAGAAAGGAGATCTGGGTTTGTCATCTATAGAAGATTTATCTTCACTAGGATCATACCCTATTCCTCTTTTATTGTTCTGACTAACTCCATAAATCATGGATGCCATTCTGCTTCTTTCTATCCCATTTTTCAGAAACTTTTGAAAAGTTTTTTCATATTTATATATCATTGTGTTAGAAGTTTGTGGGGCTTGAGATAAAGCTTCTTCAAGTTTTAAACATTGTTTATTTGTGGAGTCTCTTTCTTTTATCAGAGTTAGATTTTCATCTTTTAATTCTGAAACTGTTATCTCAAGCTTACCACATTCTTCGATGGTTCCTTCAAGAACCTTTTTTAGTCCTTTAAATTTTTGTTTAAGTTTATGATATGAGTTCAAAGATTCAGAAAGGAATGATTCAAGGTGTTATACCCTGATTTTGGTCCTGATTTTTTTTTTATCAATCATTCATTTTCTTTCCTTCTCATGACCATTTCATCCGGTCATGAATCTATCCACCTACACTAGTTGTTTAGACATTGCCACTACTTGCAATTCCATGACTATTAGATTTTTACCTCTCTATTTGGCTTTAGATTTTTGATACATTTTGATAGAATCAGTTGGAATGTCATGACTTTCATTCGCATGTCTAAATTCAATCCATATTTTGTCTCTCTCATGGAACATCATTTTCCCTTTCAATCTTAATTCAAGGAGATTCCATCTATATTCCATCTCATATTTCTATATATCATGTTCAAATTTGCATTCACATTTTTTCATTCACATTGGAAAGCTTCCATTTATCCATACACATATTCATTCATATTTTAATTACTTCATTCATTTTTACCACATCCACTCACTCACAATCGTCGTTTCCATGGCAAGTGGATTAGCTCATAACCTTTAAACATCACCACAAAAAATACTTTCAAGTGCATTCTTTGAATTTCTTCCCAAATCTGAGGGGTCAATAGTTTCATCATCCACGACTATGCATACTACTTTATCAGGGTCCAACACTCATTAAAACCCAGTCAAATTAATGCCTGGCTGGTTACAAAGTAATCGAATTGTGTTTGATACAATTAGTACTAATATGGAAGTCACCTGCTAGAATATCCGGACTGGAAAATGAACAGGAACTGAACCTAGTGCAAATCAAAGAAAGTAATTAGCTCGTGAAGCATTTTCTTCTTGAACATTTACAACATCCATTATTCAGATTCTCATTCAACTCGTCTTGTGAAGTGTTTGTTTGACTCTTTTAAGTTTCTGTGGGATATGTAATTTAAGTGCTTTTTGTTCAGTTACACAATACAATGTATGCAAACTTCATAAATTCTTTGAAATGTAAATTCTTTTTCTGGATTCATTCACTTGTTCTTCACTATAAGCATGGAGAGAAGCTTCAACTTGATGATCTTGAGAATGTTCCCGCATTTTTCTTGTTGTGTCATGATTATCCCAGGATGTACGTTCCTGCCAACAACAGTGGAAAGCAAATCATAAGTTTGTCCCAAGCATACCGTATTTACAAAGAAATTGGCACTCGAATTTTATTACAAGAAGAGGGGGATTACATTTTGTTTTAAGTGATGGGTCGTTTGAATTTAGCCTTGAAGAACCTTTAGCTTTTGTAGTAGAAAGTCTTCGAAGCTTGCACTGTCGGCGATCTCTTGTGGACAACTGCTGAAGCATTGAGAATTGAGAAAGAACACCTTGCTTCTGTTGTTAATTTTGCTGTCAAATGTGAGGCCGCCTGGTGATGTCATTAATTTAACCGCTGCAACTCCAACAACTCTAAGGGGTGCAACAATATTGAAAGCAAAGGCATTGAAAGAGCATGGGAAAACATTGTAGGCGCTTCACTAAGTTCCTACAACAGGTTATGCAATGCTAGTAACCTCAGAGCTGATGAAACCAAAAAGTTCTTATTTTTTGCAAACGATACAAGTCATCTTCACATGTGTTATCTGCTGTTACTGTTTATTTGGAAAGCAATTCTTCTTTGAGAAATATTGGGTGTAGAGTGTACCATCCATAACTTGAATAAATGCCTGCAAAAAAAAGTGTCCATCAGCTCAAAGTTCAACGAGTTAACAGTTTTGAGATTGTACTCATACTTCACTGTTAAGGAGAAGGCCTCAAGCGCTCGCGTCTCTTAAATCTTGAAGCAACCTCCTGGAAAGTTCATTTGTCATGTTGTAGAAGAATTAGGGATTATTGAAGGACCACTGCTTATTGAAGCCTTGCATGTTTACGTGAAAGAGCGGCGCCTCATACTTCGTGGTTCCTTTAATCATGGCAATGTTGACAATGCCAATAATTCACCTGTCAGTAAAAAAAAAACATTGTACAATTTCAACAAAAGACGAGCCACCCAAATATCAATATCATAACAAGATCTCTCTCTCTCTCTCGAATTACAGAACAAGTGTTGTGAGGGATCAGTGAATGGGGTGCTG
Source organism: Lathyrus oleraceus (assembly GCF_024323335.1). Taxonomy (NCBI): domain Eukaryota; kingdom Viridiplantae; phylum Streptophyta; class Magnoliopsida; order Fabales; family Fabaceae; genus Lathyrus; species Lathyrus oleraceus. Next base: position 405,809,222 of record NC_066585.1, read on the forward strand.
CTAATTTCTCACCTCATTCCAAAAATGGTGCACAGACTCTCTCTATTGGTTTCTCACGTCTACCCTTCACCCCTTGCCCTTCCCACATCACACATCAAGGATCAGTTGAACAATTTAACAAATCAGATGATTATCATTGTGTAATATCCCAATCTGCTAAAACCTGCCTTGATGTGAATGTTGAGAATATTCTAGATGAGGTTCATTCGTCTTGTTTTGAAGATTCAGATGAGACTCCTGTTCAGTTTCTTGATGCTGAGAAAATGGTTGTCACAGGCACTGCTACTAGGAATGCATATACAAGCGGAGCCAAGTTTGAATCGTCATAAAAGATGAGTATAACTCCAGCTTCAAAGGAAATAGTTGGTTCATCTGCCAAGCTGCTAAATAATTCAGTGTCACCAAGAGATGTTGTATTTTGTAATTTGGAAGAAAGCATGCAAATTGGTGCTGATAAGGAGCAAGTTGTTCCTAGCCAAGAGAAAATGATAGAGTTTTCTCCCAAGCTGTTTAATAATCCAGGGACACCAGCAAATGGTGGAATTGAACTCTGTGGTTTGGAGGAAAACTTGGAAATTGGTGTCAATAAATAAAACATTGATCCCAATGAAGATGTTATTTGCAGAACCTAGTGCGATGGTCCTGAGCGACAATGAGGATGTTATACAGGCTGTTTCAGAAGAACTCCGTAACACACAGGAAGAGCTTGAGCAAGGACTAAGAAGCTTACCATTTGTTATGACATGAGATTCCTAAACCAGTCCGCATTTGAATAGCCCAACGACGCCAGTTCCGTAGCACTTCGTCTTCAAACAAGTCGGTTAGGAAATGCCCGTTAATCCATAGCAGTGACAGGTGAAATCAATAAAACCGTGCATTTGTCATGCCAAGACAACAACAAATAATGTCAAATTGTTACAAAATCATGCATCAATGTCAGCAATAAATTCACTCTCCTGGAACAAGTTGAAGGAACTTACTCTATGCCGAATAATAATGGGAAACCTTGTAAGCAAAGTGCTGCACTGAGCCTATCCATTCAGTACATCCCAATGGAGCAACTGAGCTTTTATCATCAAAGAGTAAGAGTGCTTCTCCTTATTTGGGATGATCCTACATTAAGAAGTATTTTGGGTTATAAAACAGATGGTGTCATGGCAACTCATGATGAGGAAACTAGACGATTTTTCAAGCACTCATCAGTGAGTGTGCTGCTTTGTCCTCGTAGTGCTGGAAAACACCATAGCTGGGTCAAGCAAAAGGAAGTCGGAACTATATACATGCATCATCAAAAAACTATAATTGTGGATGGTGATGCTGGGAATAACAGAAGAAAAATTGTTGCATTTGTTGGCGGACTTGATTCTTGTGATGGCCATATGAACTCACTTATCATTCAAAAGCATACCATTAAGTTTTTCAATGGTCTCTTGAGCAGAATCCTCACTATCAAACTGAACAAAGCCAAGCCTGAGCAAGTAGAGAAAATTTTGAAGCATGATTTAGAGAAAACAGAAACCGAAGCTACCCTACATAATTGAAGAAAATGAAAAACGTGGATACCGTGTTCATGATCGAAAAGCTTTTCAATAACTGAAGTTTTAACTTCCACCAAATTTCACTGCAGTAAAAACACATCAATTTAGCAAGGCGGTAAAATTCCACAAACAATCCAAAAGAGGAATTAAGACAAATTCAAGAAGAAAGTATAGGATTTGTATTACCTGTTCTAGATCAAGCACCAAATAACGTAGACAAATTGTGAGCACCCTAAAGCCCTTCCAAGAGCGTTACCCTTTTAATCTCCATAGCCAGCTCAAAAACCCTAAACAGGGTGAGTATAAAAGGAGCCTCCTCCTCCACCAGAGAGACCACGAAAAAACCCTAGAAAAGAGTATTAGCGGCTACTGTTCAAAGAAAAACACGAAGAGGGAGAAGGTGAGATAGCGGCGAAGGAGAAAACCCTAAAAAAATTTAAGAAGAAAGCGGAAACGGAAAGCTGTAAAGGGCATTGATTCGGAAAGGAGAAAGCAGAGAGGGGGTCATATACCTGTTCGTTCACCTCCGAGACATTCCGATCTGGTAGATTTCTCTCCTTTTCGTCGTTTCATGGTCAAATGCGTAAACATTAGGTTTTGGGATTTGGTTTGTTTTCTGCATTTTGGTTTCGTCTTAATACCTAGGTGTGGTTACTGGTAGTAGAGTTTGATTATGTTTCATGCTGAGGATAGTTGTAAGCTGAGATGAGAGAAGAAGAGGCAAAGCAAAATGCTTCGTATTCAGCCGTGTGTTTGTTTTCCAAAACAAACTTTGAAGGCCAAAAGTAATTGATGCCTTTCCCACTGCCCCATGTTCTACTGTTCTTCGTTTCCGCAAGAGCATTAATGGCTCTCCATTCTCTTCCCCATGGGACCGTTGGGACTCTGTTTCCCATGCGTCTTCCTGCAGGATAGGAAGAGGCTCACCACAGATCCGACCATTTGGGTCAGTTGGGAAAATGGGTCTTCACCGACCCAGGCCCATACTATTTAGGATCCTTTGTTTAGGTTGGGTTTTACTCTAAAATGACCCAGCAGCCCATCTTGTTTTAGTAGTTTTTTTTTTATTTTAATTTATCTTGATCTATTTTTGTTTATATATTTAAGTTGTTGTTAAGGAAGCAAATGACCATAAGTGGCCGAGTGGAGAGAGAGCAATTTCACTTACTTTAGTGGGATGGGTTCGATACTTGGGAATAGCATATCTCCATTTATTTTATCTTTTATGCTTGCTATTTTATTTAAATTTTTTATAATTTCTTACTATTTATTTTACCATTTTGTACCTTTTTATCTAGTCCTCCCTTTTTACGCTTGTTGATTTTATTCTTTCCGGTTTAACTGTTAATGTGTTGTAAATAATTTGTTTATTTATTTATTTATTTCGTTCGGTTTACTTTTGGGCATATTCTCCACGAACTCATGCGCCATATCAATTTAATTGACCAACACCTCAAACCTTCACATTAATCCTTCCGTTCAAATGTATCTTTTTTATTAAAATTTGAAGGAAAAGATTATCCTGGATGGAATATCTAGTCATAATCCCGAATATTAGGCTCAAGCTGTAAGAGCTTGTAAGCCATAAATATTCGTCTTCTCTCCAAAATACCTGTAAATATCTCAAACCATCTTCTTAATAAAGTTTGAAGAAAAAGATTATCTTGGATGGAATATCCAGTTATAATCCCGAATATTAGGCTTAAGCTGTAAGAGTTTGCAAGCCATAAATATTCGTCTTCCCTCTAAAACATTCCTAAATATTTGAACCTTTTCTTTAAGCAATATTGGAAAGAAACAGACTGCCTGGGTGGAATGTCCAGACATAGTCCCGAGTATTAGACCCAAGCTGTAAGAGCTTGCAAGTCACAAGTACTCGTCTTTCAAACTCCAAAATATTTAATTCCTATCTTAACCTCTTTCAATAAAGATGGAAATGGAACATGGTGTTACCGTGCACTCCTGAGATTAAGATTCGAGGTGGATGCCTCGCCTATCTTAGCTCTCGCCATCATTTAAAATTGTCATTGCGGTTTCTTCAAACCCTTTCTTTATCAAATTCAAAACACTTAATCTTTATTAAACACTTTTTCCAGTAAGATGGAAATGGAATGTGGTGGATACCACGCACTCCTGAGTCTAGGATTCGAGATGGATATCTCGCTCATCCAAGTTCTCGCCATCACTCAAAAATACATCCAACCAATCAAACCCTTTCTTTCCGCCGTGCGATTAATCAAAAAACCTTTTTCATAAACGAAAGACATATTGTCTTAAGGTGATGCAAAACAATGTTTCGGCCACGATTGTTGAGTCGAGATAAGTGACGTTTTTCCGAATGTTGATTTGTAAATCCATTTGATGTGTGGTATACGTCTGCTCCTCATCTGTTTTGGTAAAACAATGCCTTCGTCGATTAATACAATATAGCTTTCGCTAAAATCGACCAACAAACAAACTTTTTTTCTACCCAGAACTACGTAAGCCTTGATTTCTCTGTTGAGATACGTAGGAGCAGGATTTGTAAATCTTGTCAGGCCCACAAATAAAAAACTTAGGTTTAGTCCTTCGTCAAAAAATCCAAAAATATTCTCCTTTATTTCTTTCTTTCCCACTTAAATAACTTAAAGCCTAACATTTCAACTAACACTAACGCACACAACCAACCTAACGGTTCCCGTTGAGTACAACGGACGTGGGGGGTGCTAACACCTTCCCCTTGCGTAACCGACTCCTGGACCCTGATTTGGTTGCGACGACCAATAATCATTGTCGTTTTGTCTTGGGTTTTATCGATATTTCCCCTTTCCTTTTTAGGAATAAATAAAGTTCGGTGGCGACTCTGTTCAGTCTATCATTGCGAGCGTGCAATTGCGCTTCGCTTAAGTCGTATTCTCATTTTTTGAGGTGCGATAGATGGCGACTCTGCTGGGGAATGCTGATAACTCCCTAAATGAGTCAAGCCTAGTTAGGTCGTCTGTGTGCATTTGTTTGTTTACCTGTGTGGCTTTTTCTTTATTGTTTTGCTATATTTATTGTCCTATTGATATAAATTTGTTATATTGGTTCGATACGCTTTGGTACTTGGAGATACTCTGATTGCAAACCTTGTGGGAAAGACTTTTTACCCGAGTCTCGAGTAAAAACATAAGATAGGACAAGGTTGAGTAGTGCGGGTCCGCGAGATGAATTTCTCGTTGGGTCGGTGCGAGAACCTTACTTAGAGTAGATTCTTGAGAGGATGTTGTCGCTCGGCAAGTAAGTTGCCGTAAGCTTCGATATTTTCTTTAGGATCCATGACTCTGAGAACCATTTGTAGAACCTTAGTTCTTTGTCCAACTAGGAAGGATGGTTGCGTAACATGGGTCTGCGAGCTGAATTTCTCGTTGGATCGATGCGAGAACCTCACTTAAAGTAGATTCTTTAGATGGAGTTGATGCCCGGCAAGTAAGTTGTCGCAGGTAGCAAACAGTCTAATGGATCCATGACTCTAGGAACATTTTTTGAAACCATAGATCATACCTGGTGAGAACCATGTTCTACACAAAGCAATCAGACTTATCCATGCCTTAAGCCTATTGAACTTATACAAAAAATGCATCACATTCATCCACATACATTGCATCAACATCATAAAAAGCAAGCTCTTAGTTGTCTCTTATTTGTTTCAGGAATTGAGAACTTGAAAATGACAACTCCAAGGAGACACACTTTCACGCTTAAGTACAAGGAACCTAAGCTGGACAGTCTGAAGGGTTTGATCTCTGATTTTCCTCTCAGCAGACGTGATGAGTTCAGAAAAAACTATGGGAAAATTTTGAGCCTTCTAACTAAGAAAGTTGATTATGGAATTATCGGCTCTTTGGTACAATATTATGATCCACCTCTACGTTGTTTCACATTCGTTGATTTCCAACTAGCTCCTACTTTGGAAGAAGTTGAGAGAATCGTGGGTCTCAAATTGAAGGATTTCAATCCATTTCCAAAGCTCGAAGAAGAAGCTGGCCCAAAGAAGATAGCTTCAGCCCTAAGTATCAATATCCCGACTGTTCGAGACAATTGGGTTGAAAAAGGAGGTTGCGATGGTTTTGCCGCGATGTTTTTGGAAGATTTAGCTCTGAAGTTCAAGAAAAGTGGAAATTGGAATGCATTATATGCTGTGTTGGCTTTATTGATCCATGGGGTTGTGCTCTTCCCAAATGTTGAAAAATTTGTGGATCGGGTAGCCATAAAAGTCTTTCTCTCTGGCAATCCCGTACCATTTCTCTTAGCTGACATTTACCATTGTAGCACCTCACATTTTCCCTCCTCATTCGTGCATTTATTTTAGGTCATTTAACATTTCATATTGCATTTCATCATGTCAAACAGAATTGGCTCCAAGAATTTGTCTTCCAAGAAGTTTGGATATCATCCAAGTCACTTTGTGGGTTCTATCTGAATGATCAGTCAACACAAGGGAAATTGTGCATCAACTAGGGTTTTTCTCAACACTCAAGGAAGTTTGTATCCATTTGGGTATCAAGGGTGCATCACCATCTTCATGATCTTTCTTTCCTCAAATTTTCATTTCTTATCAGCAAAGTTCATCTGAATTAGGGTTTGACCTCTGGTCAACTTTGGTCTATTGAAGCAGTCAAAGTAGGGCTCTTCAAGGATTGAGATGCAATCTTGGTCTGAAGGTCTTATGGATGTTGTGTAGAGATCTTGGGAGCTAGGGTTTCATTTTCAGAGGTTTTCTTCAAAGGATCAAGCTTAATGGGCTCAGTACAGTTCAAAATTCAACTGTGAAGTCAAAAGTCAACTGTTGGTCAACTAAGGGTCAAATGGCTAGGGAATGACTTGAGATACTTCCAACATATTCAAATGGGGTCTATTCATCATTCAAAACATTAATCTTGAAGGAACAAAGGTCCAGTGCACAGGTTACCAAATTTGGAAAGATGACCTGTATTGTGAAGTTTCCAAATTTGAAAGGATTTTGACCTAGCTTCAACTTGATTTTTCATCACCAAGGAAGCTCCAAATGAATTTTTCCTAAGACATGAAAGTTGTATATCTTTGTCTCCCCTTTCCAAAAAGTCCTATTTCAAGGCCATATGATGAATGGTTGAAGAGTTATGGTTCTTGAATGACGAAGTGTGCATGAAGGCTTTAAAAAGGCATAACTTGTGGTTGACAAGTCCAATTGGTGTGGCTCTTTTTGCTATGGTTTTGTTTTGAGAAGTACTTAAAAATGGAATAAAAAATTACCTATAATTTTGCATGATTCATCAATGGTGCAAGTCTTTTTTCAAGCTTTCTTTCATGAAAAGTCAAAAGGACACAGGATGACATCATGGAATATTCTCACGTGCCAATCATTGGGAATTTATTCAGCATTGTTTTTTGGGCCAAATCCACCTTAGAATTTGAGCCCATGCATTCCCACATGTGTGGAAAAGTCATACATGCACAAAAATTACACCTTTGTAAAATTGTCATTAAACATCATTTTGTGTTATTTCTTTCATATAATCATGATTAATCAAGTCTCAAGAGAGGATTAATGCATTAAACAAGGTTGTTCATGTGCAAATAAGGGGGGCTTTTCCAAAAATAACCAAAATAATCATGGACTTGAAACTCCTTCATTTAAGCCCACCAAGCCACAAAAATCAGTATAAACTCTAAAAATATCATTGAGCAAAACCCTAATTCTTGCAACCTCCATACACACTGAAAAATCTCACTTTCCAAAAATAATATCATACTTTATTCTCATCAAATCTCTCCATGCATCCATGGAAAATGAAAACCAATAGCATATTCTTGATCTTCACACTCTAAGGATCACAAACCACCCATGATTTGAGCCATTCCAAGCAGTTTCTAAACAGAGCTTTAATGGAGGTTGCTTCTTGAATCTCAAGATCTTGACCGTTTCAAGCACAACCAAAGGTAGAAAACATTCATAGAAGTTCAAGGGAGGTATTCTGGAGCTTATCTCATCACCATACTGAAGTTTCAGAAGGTGCCATTTTTGGTAACTCAAATTTCGACTCTCTTATTTTGCTCATTTTTTATGCCTAAATGAAACTACATGCTATGGTGATGATGTAGATGTGTTTACTTTTTAAAATGATGCAATATTGAGTGAGAAATCTTGATTTAAAGTTTTGATATTCAAACTTGTTGTTTGTGATTTGAGAGATTGGTGAAGATTCATGAAAAACTAATTTGATTTTTGAGTTCCTAGCATGTGGTTTAGGGGGGGTAGCCCCATTTTCGTGGAGTTTTGGCCGCGCGTGGGAGGTGGCCGCCGCCGTGGGTGGCCGGAACCCTACCGGCATCACTATTCATGGTCGGATTGTCTTGAGGAAGAAGACAATCCCATGGCCGTTGGATCGCTTTGACTTTATTTGAAATGGATGCTCAAGATTCATCCATGTGTTTTCTTGCTTAGACCAATCTCATCCATCCATTACATGTTTGACTTGTTGACCTTTTTTTAATCCAAAAGCCCATATATTTTCTGATTTTCGTTTTTATTTATTTTTATTAGTCATTTAAGTGACTTGTGTGACCAATTGATATTGTTACATATGTGTCACATGTCATGTACATATTTTACCTTGTTTTAATTTATTTTTTAAAAATAGGAAAAATACTTAAAAAAATCTGAAATTTTTTGTGAGTGATCTCTGATGAGTCCTTGATTTTTTTGGTACCATTGCCCAATTATTTCATGACATGTGGAATTTAATATGAATTTCTGATTCATTTATGTGCATTTTTGACCATTTGCATTGAAACCTTCATGAAATCGCATATTCTAATCATTCTGACCCAAGGCTTTGCACACACCATCCTCATACATGATACTATGATATGATAACTGGTTTGGTTATTTTCTATGTTATTTTGCTAGGGTTTGACACATGAACTTAAATGTTGCATTTTAGGACATGTTTTTGCATTCTAAATTTCTTAATTTTTGTTTTCATATCAAATGAATCTGGATGCTCCTGATTTTTTGCATGATGTTTATATATGACTAGTGGAACCTTGTGTTAAATTCCCATGAATTTAGGATGTATTTTCAATTTGATTTGGATTTTTGAAGTTGATGTTTGCATTTTAGTCCCTATTTTGATGCTTGCTTAGCATGAGGCACTTGTGCCACTTCCTTTGAATGTTGAAACCAATCCTTTTGCACATGTTTTAGTATGTATATCATGTCTTGATGTGTGGAGCCTTGCCCCCTGACTTTGAGTTTTTATACCCTTTTGATGCATTTGTTTGACAAGAGGTTTAGGCCTCCTATCCTTGGTTGTTTTTGTGAACGTTTGTGAACTTTAATAGCATGATTCATGTGGTTACACTTTGATTCTGGATTGGTGCCTTTGCACATGTGTTCTCCCCTATTCTATGATTCTTCTATCAAGTGTTTGTGCCTTTATTCATAATGAGCTCCTTTTTGCATTCACTTGAGCATGAACGACGCATTAGGGTTTCATGATACACTTTGTTTGATTTTGATCCAAAATTGATTCTATGCTTATGATATGAACTTGGAGGTTTGCATATTGATTACATAGTTTATTTGACATGCTTATGATGTGCATACCTTGCTGCCATGTTCATTTCATCTTGACACATAATTGCATGAACTTGTCTATAATGCTTTTGTTGCATTTTGAGGTGCTTTGGACATGATTGACTTTCACTTTGCTAAGTTGGATTTAAATGACTTTTGATTGATATTTTAGGAGTCATTTGGTTCTGTTTGTGTGCTTGATTGTCTAATCCTTGACCCTTGCCTCATGCCTTTACCTTTTATGACTCATTGTTGAAGTTGAAGCACTTTCAACTGGTGTGTTGACTTGTTTGACTTTGATGCATCTTTGGATGTTTAGTGCTTTTGCTTTGATCTTATTGAGTTGAGTTCTTGAGACACTTATTGGATTGATGTCACTTCTGACTTGGTGCTATTGTATCCTCCTTTCATCATTCATGCTTTGTTATGACATGCTTTCTATTGCATCCGTGCATTGTTTACCTGACACTGTTGTTGCTATGATTCTTTTGTTTGGTGCAACTCTTGATTGCACCCCATCTTGTTATTCTAACTTGTTTGTTGAGTTTTTGTGAGGGCTCACATGACTCTTGAAGAGATAGCTTACTTGGTATTCCACTTTATTTGGGGGATACCATTTGGAGATTTATTCTGATTGCTTTGCTGACTTGCTTTCTTTGATGGTGCTAGCTTGGGAGATCTATGGGTTTCTTGTTTCTTTAGTTGTTGTTACTTTGGATCTTTATCCGTGTGGTAGATCTCTTGATCCCTTTTGCATCTTTCCAGCATTTTACCGCTTTCTTAGCTGGAAGACCTCGATAGGAGGCAATGTTTTTGTGTGTTTACTTTTGTGCCCAAAGACCTCCAAGAGGAGGCACCAGTGCTAAAGACCTCCATAAAGAGGCAATTGACGGATAAAAGGGATTAGTAGTCAATCCCCCGTTATTCAGTGTGTCGTTCTTTATGCTCGCACTACATATGGATGCTTCAGAACAAAAGCCCAAGATCTTTTGTCCGGTCAGTCAGTGGAGAGGGCTCCATCTTTCTGAACCCCCACGCTTTGTCATGAGCTCACCCTATCCAGAGTTAAGAGCTATGAGGTCTTATCCTCATTACCCTTTTGATCTGCTCACCCTGACGTTCAATCTCAGTGGTTAATAGCCCATTTGATTACCTTTCCATGGCTTGTTTGTCGAGGTTGATATGACCCCTCTTGACTAAAGCCCTACCCATGTACGTTTGAGCCCCCTTGTTGGTGTGTTTACTTTTATGCTATATGTTTTTGTGTGGTGTGATCGTCTCCCCATAGGACTGCTAGGCTTCGTATAGTCTCTCGTTTGCATGTCAATTTAGGTAGCACGGTTCCTTTGTCTAGGGCTTCCTTTTTGCATGAGCATTCCTAAAACACAAACAAACTCTTTGATTTTCTTTTCTTAAGAACACGTTAACTCCTTCTACTACAGGTGAGTAAGTCTCCAAAGGTCGAGCATCCGGTAGATTGCGTAGTAACGTCGTTCATCTAAAAAACACAAAACAAACAAAAATAGGTTAGCCGAGCTACGGTGCTCTGATTCTCAATCCTTCTTGAGATACGTATGCAGCAGGGTAGGGCCTGTGCGAGCAATAACTCTTTCCTTTCCCTACTTTGATTTTCTCTCTTTCGCATCGCATATAGGACTTTTTATACACACACTTTAGACATAAATAGCAAGCGTGGATCCTGTGGAGTACCACAGACGTGAAGGGGTGCGATAACCTTCCCTTCACGTAACCGGCCCCCTTACTCGGTTTTCTTTGGTTCAAGACTTTGTTTTATCCGTTCCCTCTTGGTTATGCAGTACTACCTTTCCCTCCTCTTGGGATAAAAGTACATAGTTGGCGACTCTACTCTTTTTCCGCGCCACTCTTTTCACATTTGTACTTGGATTCGGGAAATTCGGGGAGCGACAGCTGGCGACTCTGCTGGGGATTTATTTTCCCTAGTGGGCCTTTCCTAGCGTTTGTTTGTTTATTGTCTATTGTGTGTTATTTATTTATTGCTTTGCATACTTATCTGCTTGCATTGCATCCTATATGCGCTTTACTGTTTCATGCATACTGTGCTGGCTGTGTATCTGTTTCGCTGTCGGGTGGGAGTCACAAGAGGTAAAAGGCCCAATACACAGGCTATGAGTGAACTTTAGGACACCTAGGAATAGAGTGAATCATGGGAAGCGGGTGGTATGGCGCCACTTAGCGGAACATGGTATCACGAGCAGTTCAGATTTTGATGGGGTATTGTCGTTGCATACACCTGGTGTGCATATGATGATATTCTTGAAAGGATTGTTTATCCTGCGTTTCTCTTGACCTTACCCTGGCCTAGATTACACCCGTGAGTGGGGCGGGAATGAATCATTTACAGGTACTGATGGTGACTTGTTTTGATGGTGACTTGTTTTGATGGTGACTTGTTTTGATGGTGACTTGTTCTGATGGTGACTTGTTCTGTTGGTGACCGTGTCCTGTGGTGACTTTTGTTTGGTTCTTGTTGGTAACCGTTGGTTCTGAAGTATGGGTTCTAAGTTGATGACTGTGTTTTATGGTTCCTGGTTCCGAATTCATGCTGAAGTTCTGATCCTGTTCCTTGTGATACACAGCCAACCAGCCATTGTTTCATCATTTTGCATCATAGCAAGTTTATTTTCAAAAAAAATAATGCATAAAAAAGAAAAAAGTTAACCCGCATATGCATATCATTTTTCAGGTTTATTCAGGAGTCTGTTCACACCGAGAGATGGCTACCATTCCAGAGTTGAAGAGGAAGACTTGCACCTACAACTTTTACCGTGAGCCGTTCACATCTTTGGAAGAATTGGGTAATCTCGTGAACGACCGTAATCAGAAAGTTTTTGATGATCAGTATGGGGATATCTTGGCATTGTTGAAGATGGTGGTTGATCCGGTACCTCTGCAGACTCTCTTACAGTTCTATGATCCGGAGCTTCGTTGCTTTACTTTTCAGGACTACCAGCTAGCTCCCACTCTTGAAGAGTATTCCATCCTTATGAATGTCTGAATCAAAAATCGAGTACCTTTCCTGGATGTGCCAAAGGAGGTGGATTTCAAAGTTGTCGCTAAGGCTCTTTACTTGAGCATCAAGGAAGTGAGCGATAATTGGAAACCAAGCGGTGATGTTGTGGGCTTATCCTTGAAGTTCTTGGTAAGGATGGCTAAGGAAGAAGCAAAGAAAGGAAATTGGGTAGCTTTCAACGCTCAGTTGGCTGTCATGATTTATGGAGTTATTCTGTTCCCTAGTATGCCTAGTTTCGTGGACCTGGCAGCAATCGCTATTTTCATTGGAGGAAACCCGGTGCCTACCTTGTTAGCTGACACCTATTATGCGATACACAACAGGCATGGTAAGTGTGGAGCTATCAGGTGTTGTCTCTCGTTGCTACTCAAGTGGTTCTTGTCTTTTCTACCAACCAATGGACCGTTTGTGGATACTCAGAATACTCACAAATGGACTCAGAGGATCATGTCGCTCACATCTTATGATATCAAGTGGCAAGCTTATAGGATTAATGTGCGCAACGTCATTATGAGTTGTGAAGATTTTCGCAATGTTCCACTCATAGGAACTAGGGGTTGCATCAACTACAACCCGGTTCTTTCTCTCCATCAGTTGGGTTTTGTCATGAATGAAAGGCCGCAAGATGTCGAGATAGCTGAAAATGTGTACTTTGAGAAACGGAGCGATCCAGCAAGCTTGGGAGAATATTGGTATAAAAGATGGATCTGTTTTAGGGAGGAAGTTTTCAATTGCTATGCCTGCTTACACTGAGTGGGTCAAGGAAAGAGTTGGGACTTTGTTGCTACCATCTGACCGGATGGAACCATTACAGGAGCAACCGCCTTTGATCCTTTCTGAGAGTGTGCCTGCTGAGTATTACAAACAAGCCTTAATGGAGAATCGCCAGCTGAAAGAAAATGAACAAGAGATCCAAATGGAGTTTTACAAAGCAAAAGCTGATAGGATGAATTTGGCTCATAAACTCAAAGGAGTGCAAGGTGAAAGTTCTAGTAGATCAAGAAACAAAAAGAGGTCCTATGATGAGATATAAACAATGTTGGATGAAGAACACCATGAACGCTTGAGATTACAAAAAGCGGAAGCCAATTACAAAAAGAAGATATGAGACTTGGAAAGACAGCTTAAGGACAAAGATACTCAGTTGAAGAAAGAGGTAGATCTGAGGCATGCAGCAGAGAGCCAGCTCAGAGGAAGTGACATCCGTGCATCTCATTTCCGAGAGGAAGTTGTTGAACTCAGGGTGCAACTGAAAGAGAAGCTCACCCCTCTACCCGAGTGTTCAGAGTGTGACCGATTGATGGATCAGTGCCAGTATTTGAAGACTCTCATTCCTGAAGGACGACTTCCCTAGTTTGTCTTGTTGTTTATTTTGAGAATCACCTCCAGGATTGTTGGATGGGATTCCTTGTTCTACACTGATGAACTAAATCTTTGCTTGAACTATGTTTGTATGAACCTTATTTCTTATGTCTATGGATGAGATTATTGATGTTTCACTTTTGCTTGTCGTCCAGTGTATGTTGCTTCTTTGTTGTTCATGTTCTGCTTACGGGTGCAGGTTGCCATTTTTCAAAGGTGGACGAGACTCTTGAATACCTGAGAAATGATAAAACATAGCATACGCATCATACACATATCATTCTTGCATCATTACAGGTGTTCTTGAAGAGGATTTCTCATTCTTGTTCCTGTTTCAGGAAGGATTGCTGAGTATCGCCCGCACCGTTACGCAACAAGGCAGAATCAACAGAAGATCATGGATCAAGTTCAAGCAGATCTAGCAGAGATGAGGATCAACATGGCCCAGTTCATGAGTATGATGCAAGGGGTAGTGCAAGGGCAAGAGGAACTCCGAGCCTTGGCCCAGAGACAAGAAACTGTGATTCCCCCTGTCGGTCAGAATCCGCCAGAAGGAACCCCTGTCAATGACACCGCTGCTGCTACCAGCCCTGTCAACAACTATGCTATTGGTGACGAATTACGTGGTATTAGAATCAATGGACAACCCATCATTACAGAGGCTACTAATGCTCGAGCGGCACGTGCTCCAGTTCACCATCCTTCTCATTTGGTTGACAAGCAAGAAGATATGTTCACTATTCTCAGTGATGATGATGAATTTGGAAAGGAGGAAGAGAGAGATAGAAAGGTTGACGCCCTTGCTGAAAAGATTCGCGCCATGGAGTGCCAGAATTCTTTGGGCTTTGATGTTACTAACATGGGTTTAGTTGATGGGTTGAGGATCCCATACAAGTTCAAAGCGCCGTCTTTCGACAAGTACAATGGCACTTCTTGTCCCCGAACTCATGTGCAAGCTTACTACCGGAAGATATCCGCTTATACTGATGATGAAAAAATGTGGATGTACTTTTTCCAAGACAGCTTGTCTGGAGCCTCTTTGGATTGGTACATGGAATTGAAAAAAGAATCTGTCAGAAGCTGGAGAGAGTTAGGTGAAGCTTTTATGAGGTAGTACAAGCATAACATGGACATGGCTCCGAGCAGAACCCAGTTGCAGAGTTTGTTTCAAAAGACCAGTGATAGTTTCAAGGAATACGCCCAGAGGTGGCGTGAACTAGCTGCGAGAGTATAACCTCCGATGTTGGAGAGAGAATTGACTGATATGTTCATTGGAACCCTGCAAGGTGTATTCATGGATCGTATGGGAAGTTTCCCATTTGGTAGTTTTTCGGATGTTGTGATTTGCGGAGAAAGAACTGAAAGTCTTATCAAAGCGGGAAAAATCCAAGACCCTGGTTCTTCAAGTTCTTCAAGTGCTAAGAAACCATTTTCAGGGGCACCCAGAAGGAGAGAGGGTGAGACAAATGCTATATAATCAGAGAAATGGAAACAGAGGACAACAATACCGTCAAGTTGTTGCTGTGACTATTCCAGCAACCCAACCTCAACAACAACAAAGAGGACAACCACAACAACAACAGCAACGCCAATTCCAACCAAGACAAAGAATGCCAGATCGTCATTTTGATTCGTTGCCAATGACTTATGCTGAATTACTCCCTGAACTGCTCAGGTTAAAGTTTGTTGAACTTTGCACTATGGCTTCATTAACAAGGATTCCCGCTGGTTATGATGCTAATGTCCGTTGTGATTTTCATTCTGGTGCGCCAGGGCACCACATCGAGAATTGTCGGGCTTTTCACCATAAAGTTCAAGATTTGATTGATGCCAAGACGATTAACTTTGCTCCTACTCCGAATGTGGTGAATAATCCTATGCCTCAGCATGGAGGGCCCAGAGTAAATGGTGTGGAAGATGGGGAAAATTTGAACTTGGTAGTCAATATTAATGATTTCCAGACTTCGTTGTTTGTAGTGAAGGAACGTCTGCTTAGAGGGGGAGTATTCCCAGGATGTGACAAGAATTGTTCAGATTGTGGTAATCATGAAAACGACTGTGTGAAACTGAAAGAAGGTATCCATGAATTGATGAATGAAGGTTGTTTACAGTTTGATCGAGTAGTGAAAGACCGTGAAGAGGTATTGACTGTTACCATTTACTTTAAACCGTCAGAAGGTCTTGTACGTGCTCCAAGAACTATTAGTGAGCCTGTGACTATTGGTACTCCTGTGACCGTAGCTGCGCCCGTGACCATATCTGCTCCGGTGACTGTTGGTGTTCCCGTGATTATTAATGCTCCAGTAACTATCAGTACTCCTACCACCATTGCTTCTTCTAGTGGAAGACTTTTTGAGAATAGTGGAGCAATTCCGTGGCAATATGACAATGTTTTTTTACAGAAATAGAAGACCAGAGAATCATACCAGATCAGTAAATCATACTCCAGTGACGATTGGTTCGTCAAATAAGACTCCAGTAACAATTGGTTCGGCTGTGGGTAATGTGGGAGGACCCGGAGGATTTATGAGAAGTGGTCGTTTGTTTGCACCACAGGTTCCGAAGGATAACAATGCTGAGGCTCTTGCTAGAACAAAAGGAAAACAAGTTGTAGTTGAAGAAGAACCAGTGCGAAAGGAAGTGCCCGAGAGTTCTTTTGAGAAGGACGTGGAGGAATTTATGAGAATTATCAAGAAGAGTGATTACAAGATCGTGGATCAGTTGAACCAGACACCGTCAAAAATCTCTATTCTCTCTTTGTTGATGTGTTCCGAGGCACATCGTAACGCCCTGTTGAAAATGTTGAATATGGCTTATGTGCCTCAAGAGATTTCTGTTAACCAGCTTGAAGGTGTTATTGCAAATGTTAACACGAGACATGGTTTGGGATTCACGGATCTAGACTTGACACCTGAGGGTCGCAATCACAATAGAGCTCTGCATATCACGACGGAATGCAAAGGTGCGGTTTTGTCGCATGTTTTGGTTGATACCGGTTCTTCTTTGAATGTGCTGCCCAAAAAGGCTCTGAGTAAGCTTGATGTCGAAGGGGTTGTTCTCACACCAAGTGATCTTATTGTCCGTGCTTTTGATGGATCCAAGCGATCAGTTTTTGGTGAAGTCATGTTGCCTGTGAAGATCGGCCCGGAAGTGTTTAATATTGTCTTCTATGTGATGGATATTCAACCAGCATATAGTTGTCTGTTTGGGCGTCCCTGGATACATGGAGCCGGAGCAGTTTCTTCGACTCTCCACCAAAAGCTAAAATATGTGTGGGATGGTCAAGTTGTGACCGTGTGTGGCGAAGAGGACATCTTTGTGAGCCATTTATCCTCCTTCAAATATGTGGAGATGGATGGCGAAATTCATGAAACTCTATGTCAAGCTTTTGAGACTGTCAGTATTGAGAAGGTGGCTTTTGTTGAACAGAAGAAACCAGGTACCTAGATTGCATCCTATAAACAAGCTCTGGAGGTCATTCATTCAGGTAACGCGGAAGGCTGGGGCAAGGTGATTGATGTGCCCGTAAAAGAAGACATGTTTGGCATTGGTTATCAGCCTTTTCAATCATCAGAGCAGGGTGTCCAGAATCAGAAAGGGCCGTGTACTTTCACTAGTGCTGGATTAATGAATCACGGGGATGTCTTTGCAACAGACAATGAAGATGGTGACAGTGATTGTGATATGGATAATTGGGTGTGCCCGTATGCTCCAGGGGAGAAGATCAACAACTGGACTGCTGAAGAAATAGTCCAAGTTACTCTTCAGACAGAGTAATTTTCTTCTGTTTTTCATTTTGCATGAAAGCCCTACGCTCTGCCCAAGGCGTAGTGGTTCATTGTAGGGTCACATCATGTTTTAAATTTTCAATGATTATCATCAATAAAGGACGTTTTGCAATCAAATTTGTGTTCACTATCTTTCTGTTTTTATTACTTTCATTTTCAAAACAATAAAAATGGCAATGTTTTTTTTGTGTGACTTTCTTGAACTCTTTTCTAAAATAAAGCATGAAACATCGTTCGTGCATAATTGATCTTGAGGATTCCATTGAAAACAATTATGTTATGACTCAGTATGACTTCGATAATCCCATTTACCAAGCCGAAGAGGAGAGTGAAGAAGATTGTGAGCTCCCCAAAGAATTGGCCAAACTATTGAAACAAGAGGAAAGGGTCATTCAACCTCATCAAGAAGAGTTGGAAGTCATTAACCTTGGTACTGAGAACGCAAAGAAAGAGATCAAGATAGGGGTTGCTTTAGAGGAAAAGGTCAAGAGAGGGCTGATTGAAATGCTGCAAGAATATGTGGACGTATTCGCATGGTTGTATCAAGATATGCTTGGTTTGGATACAGATATTGTGGTGCACAGGCTACCTCTCAGAGAAGATTGTCCTTCGGTAAAGCAGAAGCTTCGCAAAACTAGTCCTGATATGGCTGTCAAGATCAAAGAGGAGGTTCAGAAACAGTTGGATGTAGGTTTTCTAGCAGTTACCAATTATCCCCTTTGGGTGGCCAACATCGTACCCGTGCCGAAGAAGGATGGTAAAGTCAGGATGTGTGTCGATTACCGAGATTTAAACAGAGCCAGTCCGAAAGATGACTTCCCATTACCTCACATTGATGTATTGGTCGATAACACTGCTCAGTTCTCGGTTTTCTCTTTCATGGATGGATTTTCTGGTTATAATCAGATCAAGATGGCGCCAGAAGACATGGAGAAGACGACATTCATTACACCTTGGGGCACGTTCTGTTATAAGGTAATGCCATTTGGGTTGAAGAACGCCGGTGCTACCTACCGAAGAGCTATGACGACCCTCTTTCATGACATGATGCACAAAGAAATTGAAGTGTACGTGGATGATATGATTGCGAAGTCTCAGACAGAAGATGAGCACTTGTTAAACTTGCAAAAGTTGTTTGAAAGATTGAGAAAGTTCAAACTGAGGCTGAATCCAAACAAGTGTACATTTGGAGTGAGATCTGGAAAGCTGTTAGGTTTCATTGTCAGTGAGAAAGGGATTGAGGTTGATCCAGCGAAAGTAAAAGCTGTTCAAGAAATGCATGAACCAAGAACGGAAAAGCAGGTTCGTGGGTTTTTAGGGAGGCTGAACTACATTGCACGGTTCATATCTCACCTAACAGCTACGTGCGAACCAATATTTAAATTGCTAAGAAAAGATCAAGCAATCAGGTGGAACAATGATTGTCAAAAAGCTTTTGATAAGATAAAAGAATATTTGCAGAAACCTCATATTCTTATACCTCCAGTTCCTGGGAGGCCCCTGATAATGTACCTTTCAGTAACAGAGAATTCGATGGGGTGTGTATTGGGACAGCATGACGAGTCTGTTCGAAAAGAGCATGCAATATACTACCTTAGCAAAAAGTTTACCGACTATGAAACAAGATATTCGCTGCTCGAGAAAACTTGTTGCGCTTTGGCATGGGCTGCTCGCCGACTAAGACAGTATATGTTGAACCATACTACCTTGTTGATTTCTAAGATGGACCCAGTAAAGTATATCTTTGAAAAGCCGGCTCTTACCGGACGAGTGGCTCGTTGGCAGATGGTTTTGATAGAGTATGATATCCAGTACACGTCGCAAAAGGCCATCAAGGGTAGTATTCTGTCTGATTACCTTGCCGAGCAACCAATTGATGACTATCAGTCGATGATGTTTGAATTCCCCGATGAAGATATCATGTACTTAAAGATGAAAGATTGTGAAGAGCCTCTTGTCGAGGAAGGACCGGATCCCGATGACAAGTGGACACTGATGTTTGATGGGGCGGTAAATGTGAATGGAAATGGTGTTGAGGCAGTACTCATTAATCCTAAAGGTGCACACATACCTTTTTCCGCCAGATTGATTTTTGAAGTAACCAACAACGAAGTTGAGTACGAGGCCTGTATCATGGGGATTGAGGAAGCCATCGATCTAAGGATCAAAACTATGGACATTTATGGAGATTCTGCTCTAGTCATTAACCAAGTCAATGGAGACTGGAATACTCATCAGCCACATTTGATTCCTTATAGAGATTACACCAGAAGGATCCTGACTTTCTTCAAGACAGTAAAGTTGTATCATGTACCCCGAGATGAAAATCAAATAGATGATGCCTTAGCCACATTGTCTTCCATGATTAAAGTTCATTGGCAGAATCATGTGCCACACGTTGTTGTGAATCGACTCGAGAGGCCTGCGTATGTGTTTGCAGTCGAGTCTGTTATTGATGAGAAGCCGTGGTTTTATGATATTAAGAATTTCCTCAAAAGCCAAGAGTATCCTGAAGGAGCGTCAAAGAATGACAAGAAGAAACTGAGAAGGCTAGATGGAAGCTTTTACTTGAACAAGGATGATGTGTTGTACAAGAGGAATTTTGACATGGTTCTGCTCAGATGCGTGGTTAGACACGAAGCAGACATGTTAATGCAGGAAGTACACGAGGGATCTTTCGGTACCCATGCTGGTGGTCATGCAATGGCCAATAAGTTGTTAAGAGCCGGTTATTACTGGATAACCATGGAATCTGATTGTTTTAAATACGCTCGGAAGTGCCACAAATGTCAGATCTATGCAGATAATGTGCATGTACCACCAAACCCTCTGAATATTATGAATTCTCCTTGGCCATTCGTGATGTGTGGCATCGATATGATTGGAAAGATTGAACCTACTGCTTCTAATGGACATCGCTTCATCCTAGTCGCGATTGATTACTTTACCAAGTGGGTGGAAGCAGCTTCCTATGCCAATGTTACCAGACAAGTGGTTGCTTGATTCATTAAGAAAGAAATCATCTGTCGTTATGGGGTTCCTGAGAGAATCATCACTGATAATGGTTCGAATCTCAATAACAAGATGATGAAAGAGATTTGCAAAGACTTTAAGATCGAACACCATAATTCTTCTCCTTACAGACCAAAGATGAATGGTGTTGTAGAGGCGGCAAATAAGAACATTAAGAAGATTGTGCAAAAGATGGTTGTGACGTACAAGGATTGGCATGAGATGTTGCCTTTCGCTTTGCATGGGTATCGTACCTCAGTGCGTACGTCAACCGGGGCAACTCCGTTTTAACTTTTGTATGGCATGGAGGCAGCCTTGCCAGTAGAAGTTGAAATCCCTTCTTTGAGGGTGATGATGGATGTAAAACTTGACGAGGCTGACTGGGTTCAAGCCAGGTTTGATGAGTTAAATTTAATTGAGGAAAAGCGATTAGCAGCTGTGTGCCATGGACAACTATATCAGAGAAGGATGAAGAAGACCTTTGATCAGAAAGTGCATCCTCGAAGCTATCAGATAGGTGACTTAGTTTTGAAGAGGATCCTTCCTCCCGGTATAGATAACAGGGGCAAGTGGACTCCGAATTATGAAGGTCCATATGTTGTTAAAAAGGTCTTTTTTGGTGGAGCCTTGATGCTTACAACCATGGATGGTGAAGATTTTCCGTCTCCTGTGAATTCATATGTAGTCAAAAAATACTTCGCATAAACTGACCCGCTGGACAAAGAAAGAAAGTCCAGGCAAAAAAAGGCATCCCGGCGAACCAAGAGAAAAAGAAAAGAAAAAGGTTCGGGCGAAAGTTAGGGATAAAGAATAAAAATAATATGTACACCCGGTAAGTCGAAAACCTGCAAAGGCGGCTTAGGCAAAAATGGGTATCCCGGTGGATTGAAAACCTGAAAAGGCGGTCCAGGAAAAAGAGGGATTAAAGCGAAGACTACAGTCTGAGTTATCTGTACTTCATCGCGTTTCAGTGTCTACCATCTTGAAGGATATGATCGGTCCAATCACTCTTCTCAGAAAGCAAAGAATTTGGGGGAAATTGAAGATCTATGAGTCATAACAGAATTGGAAAATAGTGGAATGCCGTGTTCACATTGCCAATAGGATAGTTTATTTTCTCTTTTGGCGCAATTACCTCTTCCTAGGAATTGCTTCCTGATGTATTTGCCTTTATAGGCCATTTTCAATCAATAAAAGTCGTTATTCAGTCAAATTGCTCTCTTGTTTTTTTTTAATTCTACTGTTTTGTTTGCAAAAAACGTCCGAATTTTTGATAAAAATTGCATCTAAAAACATGAAGGCTAGACAATGACGTGCGGAAAGATAAAACATCTGAAAATCATTTTGAATGTTGAGTACACTTGAGTATATTTTATCCATACGATCCCCTGGGGCATGTATGTCTTGCCGTTTTGAAGGTTACTATCTTTGATTGATGGCTAAAGCAGATGAGTCAAAGTTTGTTCGAAGGAAAACCCTGTTGTTTCAACACTGTCCAGTCGTGTAAGAAGTTGGGTCGTCTAAGTCGAGTTTAGAATTTGTTTCCCCAACATGGTCGAGAGGTTGGTATTTTCCCAACAAGTGACTCCCCAATTGAGTTGGTTTCTCTACCGTTCCGAGAATGTCAGATCAGTAAGTATCCTCAGCAGAATTGTTGTATGTCCCCACAGAGTTGGAAGATCGAATCAGAAATTGTGTGCTCAGTAAAGTGATAATTTGCTTTCCCAGCAGGAGTTTTCCTCCCTTTGCATCTTGCATGTAGTAATCATCATTTGCATTCGCATTCTCAAATCGCGTAGCATTTCCATTCAGTATGGAGCATTACGCCATGGAAAACTCAAACATATGCATACATGTATTAAACCAGATTGGATCATATCTCCGGAAGAGACGGATCATTTTTCAACATCAGTGTAGCACATTTGCAGCAGTTGCTCCTGGCAACATTCAGAATCGATAATCCCAGTGAGATTTATTTTCTCACCAGTCCGTGAAAGGAAAGCTTGATTCTCTTCCGATTTAGTCACCAGTAAGTGTCTGCCTTATTTTGACATATGTAAATATCATCCTTGCGATACCGGTAAGTGTCGTGTTGATCCCCGTAAATGTCTGTGCTTTTCTTTGATGTCGGCGAACATCATCTTTCGATGTCGATAAACGTCGAATTCCAATCGTTGGCCATTAATAAATGGCATGTCTCTCATGGTGTCTACAAAAAATCGTTCTGTCAAAACCCGTGTGTGTCCTTCCTTTTTTTTGGTGTCGGTAAACATCATTGTTCGATGTCGGTAAACATCAGTCGCTTGTTAACCATCGGTAAATGGTTTTGTCGTTTAAATAACTGTGTGTTTTCGCTATCCATAAATATCGAGTATTTCATTTTTGCCATCGGTAAATGGTTTCGTTTCATAAATGTATTCTTTCCTTGGTGTCTGTAAACATCTTTGTTCGATGTCGGTAAACATCGAGTTCCTTCCCAGTCATCGGTAAATGTCTGGTCTTGTTTCACTTATAAACATCATTGTTCGATGTCGGTAAACATCGAGTTCCTTCCCAGTCATCGGTAAATGTCTGGTCTTGTAGCGCTTTCCTTGATATCGGTAATTATCAAATCTGTTTTGACGCCGCCATCGGTAAATGGCCTCGCTTTCTTTGATATCGATAAATATCAAATTTGTTTTGAAGCCGCCATCGGTAAATGGCCTCGCTTTCTTTGATATCGGTAAATATCAATTTTGTTTTGAAGCCGCCATCGGTAAATGGCCCCGCTTTCCTTGATTCGTCACCTACAGAGTGCAAATTCTCCGGTTCTTTTGGTATTCAATCCATATTTACCTTGAAAGTCTGATAGTCGCTGCTTTCATCCGTTCAGGTTCACAGTTGATTGAACAGGGGCAACTGTAGCACCTCAGATTTTCCCTCCTCATTCATGCATTCATTTTAGGTCATTTAACATTTCATATTGCATTTCATCATGTCAATCAGAATTAGCTCCAAGAGTTTGTCTTCCAAGAAGTTTGGATATCATCCAAGTCACTTTGTGGGTTCTATCTGAATGATCAGTCAACATAAGGGAAATTGTGCATCAACTAGGGTTTTTCTCAACACTCAAGGAAGTTTGTATCCATCTGGGTATCAAGGGTGCATCACCTTCTTCATGATCTTTCTTTCCTCAAATTTTCATTTCTTATCAGCAAAGTTCATCTGAATTAGGGTTTGACCTCTGGTCAACTTTGGTCTACTGAAGCAGTCAAAGTAAGGTTCCTCAAGGATTGAGATGCAATCTTGGTCTGAAGGTCTTATGGATGTTGTGTAGAGCTCTTGGGAGCTAGGGTTTCATTTTCAAAGGTTTTCTTCAAAGGATCAAGCTTAATGGGTTCAGTACAATTCAAAATTCAACTGTGAAGTCAAAAGTCAACTGTTGGTCAACTGAGGGTCAAATGGCTAGGGAATGACTTGAGATACTTCCAACATGTTCAAATGGGGTCTATTCATCATTCAAAATATTAATCTTGAAGGAACAAAGGTCCAGTGCACAGGTTACCAAATTTGGAAAGATGACTTGTATTATGAAGTTTCCAAATTTGGAAGGATTTTGACCTAGCTTCAACTTGATTTTTTATCACCAAGGAAGCTCCAAATGAATTTTTTATCAGACATGAAAGTTGTAGATCTTTGTCTCCCCTTTCCAAAAAGTCATATTTCAAGGCCATATGATGAATGGTTGAAGAGTTATGGTTCTTAAATGACGAAGTGTGCATGAAGGCTTTAAAAAGGCATAACTTGAGGTTGACAAGTCCAATTGGTGTGGCTATTTTTGCTATGGTTTTGTTTTGAGAAGTACTTCAAAATGGCATGCAAAATGACCTATAATTTTGCATGATTCATCAATGGTGCAAGTCTTTTTTCAAGCTTTCTTTCATGAAAAGTCAAAAGGACACAGGATGACATCATGGAATATCTCACGTGCCAATCATTGGGAATTTATTCAACATTGTTTTTTGGGCCGAATCCACCTTGGAATTTGAGCCCATGCATTCCCACATGTGTGGAAAAGTCATACATGCACAAAAATTACACCTTTGTAAAATTGTCATTAAACATCATTTTGTGTTATTTCTTTCATATAATCATGATTAATCAAGTCTCAAGAGAGGATTAATGCATTAAACAAGGTTGTTCATGTGCAAATAAGGGGGGCTTTTACAAAAACAACCAAAATAATCATGGACTTGAAACTCCTTCATTTGAGTCCACCAAGCCACAAAAATCAGAGTATAAACTCTAAAAATATCATTGAGCAAAACCCTAATTCGTGCAACCTCCATACACACTGAAAAATCACACTTTCCAAAAATAATATCATACTTTATTCTCATCAAATCTCTCCATACATCCATGGAAAATGAAAACCAATAGCATATTCTTGATCTACACACTCTAAGGATCACAAACCACCCACGATTTAAGCCATTCCAAGCAGTTTCTGAACAGAGCTTTAATGGAGGTTGCTTCTTGAATCTCAAGATCTGGACCGTTTCAAGCACAACCAAAGGTAGCAAACATTCATAAAAGTTCAAGGGAGGTATTCTGGAGCTTATCTCATCACCATACTGAAGTTTCAGAAGGTGCCATTTTTGGTAACTCAAATTTCGACTCTCTTATTTTGCTCATTTTTTTATGCCTAAATGAAACTACATGCTATGGTGATGATGTAGATGTGTTTACTTTTTAAAATGATGCAATATTGAGTGAGAAATCTTGATTTAAAGTTTTGATATTCAAACTTGTTGTTTGTGATTTGAGAGATTGGTGAAGATTCATGAAAAACTAATTTGATTTTTGAGTTCCTAGCATGTGGTTTAGGGGGGGTAGCCCCATTTTCGTGGAGTTTTGGCCGCGCGTGGGAGGTGGCCGCCGCCGTGGGTGGCCGGAACCCTACCGACGTCACTATTCATGGCCGGATTGTGTTGTGGAAGAAGACAATCCCATGGTCGTTGGATCACTTTGACTTTATTTGAAATGGATGCTCAAGATTCATCCATGTGTTTTCTTGCTTGGACCAATCTCATCCATCCATTACATGTTTGACTTGTTGACTTTTTTTTGATCCAAAAGCCCATATATTTTCTGATTTTCGTTTTTATTTATTTTTATTAGTCATTTAAGTGACTTGTGTGACCAATTGATATTGTTACATATGTGTCACATGTCATGTACATATTTTACCCTGTTTTATTTTACTTTTTAAAAATAGCAAAAATACATAAAAAAATCTGAAATTTTTTGTGAGTGATCTCTGATGAGTCCTTGATTTGTTTCGTACCATTGCCCAATTATTTCATGACACGTGGAATTTAATATGAATTTCTGATTCATTTATGTGCATTTTTGACCATTTGCATTCAAACCTTCATGAAATCCCATAATTTAATCATTCTAACCCAAGCCTTTGCACACACCATCCTCATACATGATACTAAGATGTGGTAACTGGTTTGGTTATTTTCTATGTCATTTTGCTAGGGTTTGACACATGAACTTAAATGTTGCATTTTAGGACATGTTTTTGCATTCTCAATTTCTCAATTTTTGTTTTCATATCAAATGAATCTGGATGCTCCTGATTTTTTGCATGATATTTATATATCCTTAATGGAACCTTGTGTTAAATTCCCATGAATTTAGGATGCATTTTCAATTTTATTTTGGTTTTTGAAGTTGATGTTTGCATTTTAGTCCCTATTTCGATGCTTGCTTAGCATGAGGCACTTGTGCCACTTCATTTGAATATTGAAACCAATCCTTTTGCTTATGTTTTAGTATGTATGTCATGTCTTGATGTGTGGAGCCTTGCCCCCTGACTTTGAGTTTTGATACCCTTTTGATGCATTTGTTTGACAAGAGGTTTAGGCCTCCTATCCTTGGTTGTTTTTGTGAACTTTTGTGAACTTTAATAGCATGATTCATGTGGTTACACTTTGATTCTAGATTGGTGCCTTTGCACATGTGTTCTCCCCTATTCTATGATGCTTCTATCAAGTCTTTGTGCATTTATTCATAATGAGCTTCTTTTTGCATTCATTTGAGCATGAAAGACGCATTAGGGTTTCATGATACACTTTGTTTGATTTTGATCCAAAATTGATTCTATGCTTATGATATGAACTTGGAGGTTTGCATATTGATTACATAGTTCATTTGACATGCTTATGATGTGCATACCTTGTTGCCATGTTCATTTCATCTTGACACATAATTCCATGAACTTGTCTATAATGCTTTTGTTGCATTTTGAGGTGCTTTGGACATGATTGACTTTCACTTTGCTAAGTTGGATTTAAATGACTTTTGATTGATATTTTAGCAGTCATTTGGTTCTGTTTGTGTGCTTTATTGTCTAATCCTTGACCCCTCATGCCTTTACCTTTTATGACTCATTGTTGAAGTTGAAGCACTTTGAACTGGTATGTTGACTTGTTTGACTTTGATGCATCTTTGGATGTTTAGTGCTTTTGCTTTGATCTTGTTGAGTTGAGTTCTTGAGACACTTATTGAATTGATGTAACTTCTGACTTGGTGCTATTGTATCCTCCTTTCATCATTCATGCTTTATTATGACATGCTTTCTATTGCATCCGTGCACTGTTTACCTGACACTGTTGTTGCTATGATTCTTTTGTTTGGTGCAACTCTTGATTGCACCCCATCTTGTTATTCTAACTTGTTTGTTGAGTTTTTGTGAGGGCTCACATGACTCTTAAAGATATAGCTTGCTTGGTATTCCACTTTATTTATGGGATACCATTTGGAGATTTATTCTGATTGCTTTGCTGACTTGCTTTCTTTGATGGTGCTAGCTTGGGAGATCTCTGGGTTTCTTGTTTCTTTAGTTGTTGTTACTTTGGATCTTTATCCGTGTGGTAGATCTATTGATCCCTTTTACATCTTTCTAGCATTTTACCGCTTTCTTAGCTGGAAGACCTCGATAGGAGGCAATGTTTTTGTGTGTTTACTTTTGTGCCCAAAGACCTCCAAGAGGAGGCACCAGTGCTAAAGACCTTCATAAATAGGCAATTGACGGATAAAAGGGATTAGTAGTCAATCCCCCGTTATTTAGTGTGTCGTTCTTTATGCTCGCACTACATGAGCTCAAGATCTTTTGTCTGGTCAGTCAGTGGAGAGGGTTCCATCTTTCTGAACCCCCACGCTTTGTCATGAGCTCGCCCTATCCAGGGTTAAGAGCTATGAGGTCTTATCCTCATTACCCTTTTGATCTGCTCACCCTGACGTTCAATGTCAGTGGTTAAGAGCCCATTTGATTACCTTTCCATGGCTTGTTTGTCGAGGTTGATATGACCCCTCTTGACTAAAGCCCTACCCATGTATGTTTGAGCCCCCTTGTTGGTGTGTTTACTTTATGCTATATGATTTTGTATGGTGTGATCGTCTCCCCATAGGACTGCTAGGCTTCGTATAGTCTCTCGTTTGCATGTCAATTTAGGTAGCACGGTTCCTTCGTCTAGGGCTTCCTTTTTGCATGGGCATTCCTAAAACACAAACAAACTCTTTGATTTTCTTTTCTTAAGAACACGTTAACTCCTTCTACTACAGGTGAGTAAGTCTCCAAAGGTCGAGCATCCGGTAGATTGCGTAGTAACGTCGTTCATCTAAAAAACACAAAACAAACAAAAATAGGTTAGCCGAGCTACGGTGCTCTGATTCTCAATCCTTCTTGAGATACGTATGCAGCAGGGTAGGGCCTGTGCGAGCAATAACTCTTTCCTTTCCCTACTTTGATTTTCTCTCTTTCGCATCGCATATAGGACTTTTTATACACACACTTTAGACATAAATAGCAAGCGTGGATCCTGTGGAGTACCACAGACGTGAAGGGGTGCGATAACCTTCCCTTCACGTAACCGGCCCCCTTACTCGGTTTTCTTTGGTTCGAGACTTTGTTTTATCCGTTCCCTCTTGGTTATGCAGTACTACCTTTCCCTCCTCTTGGGATAAAAGTACATAGCTGGCGACTCTACTCTTTTTTCGATGCCACTCTTTTCGCATTTGTACTTGGATTCGGGAAATCCGGGGAGCGACAACCATGCCCTTCACGCTCGACATGAAAAGAGGGGTGGAACTTTGTTGTGCTGTGCTCCTTTGCTTTATACTTGGTTCATGCAACACATGCCCGAAGAAGGCCCTTTTATGGCAAAAGAACTAAAGTCTCCTCAAAAATTAGCTTCTCTCACTGCAAGTTCCATCAGATGGTATATCCGAGAGTGGGAAACCCCAGACATTATAGTCAGCTGTGGGGAATTTCCTAATGTACCGTTGTTGGGTACCAAGGGTTGCATCAATTATAACCCTATGTTATCTCGAATGCAACACGGTTACTCCATGGATGGTCCTCCTGATGCAAAGGACTTACAGCCATTTGTGCTCTTTGACATCCAAGCAAGCAATCCTGATGTAAGAGCAATACAAAAGGCTTGGTTAAAGGTTGTTAGGAAGGGTAAAGAGTTTGTAAAAAGAAACCTTTTCGCCAGAGAACCTTACACTCGATGGGTGAAAGAAAGAGTTGGGGAAATCCATTTGCCATTTATCTTAAAGGCTTCAGCTTTTCCCAAAGCTCCTGAGCCCAAGCCCATACTCCCTGAGGACATGGAGAAACTCACTACTAAGGTTAAGGAGCTCAAATTGGAGAATACTGAATTACAGATTCAGATGAACCGAGTTATCTTGGAAAATCAGAATTTGAAGGAAGAACGTAAGGGGAAAGCCCAAGAACTTAAGGATAGTAACAAGAGAGACAGGCTATTGGAAGACCAGAAGGATGATCTTGATCATATCCTTATAGGTTCCACATCAGTGATCCGAACCAGGAAGGAAGAGCTCAAGAAAGCTGAGTATAGGATCTGTGAGTTAGGGAGAATGTTGGATAAATCCCTTATGGATAAGAAAGAAATTAAGCTCGACTTTGAGGCACAGATCCGTGAACTGAGGGACACTCTGAAGAAATGCAAGGAAAATTTGTCTCGCGAGATGCTCCAAAAGGAAGAAGCTGAAAGAAACTGTCACCGTCTCAGGTGCCAATTGGAAGAAGCCAATAGGAGGTTTGCAGTTTTGGAGAGCCAAGAAGGTGATGCAGCCTACTTGCTCCTGAAGAATGATTGTGTGTACTGGAAAAGGTTGTATAGAGAGGCTAGAGCAACCTTAGATGAAGATCAACAGGTCATCAAGAAACTCCAGGAGCTCTATATTGAATGGAATGGCATGTTCCGCAACTTAGCTAGGTTTGTTAACCTCAACATGTTGGAACTCCCAGAAAAACTCCAGGAAGAGGATTGGTGTATGTGTCCAGAAAACACGCCTCCTCAAGTTTTTAATTTCGTCAAGTTTATCAAGAAAATGATGAAGGAGCTCACCACAGATCTGGCTACGATCATAAGAGCTGAGACAGAGCTTAAGTTCACTTGTACTTGAATTTGAATTGTTGGGGTTTAAATCTTTTTGTATTCGAATCATGTGTAATTGAAGTTAAATCTTTTGTATTCGAATTTGATTTTAATTAATGGAAGTTGTCATTTTGGGTCTCAATTATTACGTGTTATTCTTATATTCTAACATTGCTGGAATAAATAATAAAGATAACTAAGAGCTTTGCACAAAATTCACACATAACATGCACTCATGTCATTCTTCAAACAAAAAAAAAACTCATTCTTGTGTCTTCTTCAGTTCCACACTGAGTCCTCAACACCACTACAACACCAGAGCCAGCGCTCGTCAAAGAATGGCAGATCAAGAACAAGAATTGGAGAGAGTAAGCTCAGAACTCGAAGACCTACAAGGAAACATGGGTCAAGTCATGGAAATACTATAAGTCATTAGGGCCAAGTTGGACACCCAAACGACGGTCGTTTCAGAAATCACCGGTCCTACGATTGAACCCCAACCTGCAAGGACAGTACCAACCACTTGGCCAGCCTATGGTTTACCTCCCAGTTTCACACCTCCAGTTGAAGGCGCCCCTGGTTTTGTACAATCCACTCAGCAGACGGCTCCTCTACCAACTATAAATGAAACTCATCCAGTGGTCCACACGTTCGCACCACCTCTCGTCCGTGCACACGTGCAACCTTATTTTGAGGATCCACAACAGGCTCCGGACTTTTCGGACGAAGATGATGAAAGGCAGGAAGACATTAGAGGGATGAAAGAGAATTTCCAGATTCTTGAGAAAAGGTTAAGGGCTATGGAAGGTGACCAAGTTTTTGGTGCTGCTACTAAGGAGATGTGCTTAGTGTCAGGTCTTGTGATTCCTGCAAAATTCAAGACCCCAGATTTCGATAGGTGTGAGGGCCACTCATATCCTAAAAGTCACCTTATTATGTACTATCGAAAAATGGCTGCGCACGTAGAGGACGATAAACTTATGATACATTGCTTCCAAGACAGCTTGAGGGGTGCTCCCTCTAAGTGGTACTTAAGCCTAGATCAAAGTAGAATTCGTTGTTTCCAAGACTTATCTGATGCTTTCATCCAACATTATAAGTATAACATGGATATGGCCCCAGATAGGAGGTAATTGCTCAGCATGTCCCAGAAAGATAACGAGTCTTTTAAGGAATATGCACAACGATGGAGGGAAGTGGCCTCGCAAGTCGAACCACCCCTTGTTGAGAAGGAGTTAGCAAATTGGTTCATGGATACAGTAAAACCTATGTTCTATGAAAGGATGGTGAGTAGTGTATCGGCAAGCTTCTCTGACTTGGTCGTCATGGGCATAAAGGTCAAGCTTGGATTGAAGAATGGAAAAATGATAACCACCTCTGAAACATCTAGTAATAATGTCAAAAAGTTTCCCGGAAGTTTTCAAAGGAAGAAAGAGGGTGAAATAAATGTAGTGTCAACCAGTCAAAGGAGGAGTCATTCATGGAAGAAGCAACATCAATTTGCTCAGCAGCAACCAACTTATCCAGTGCAGTATGTTCAACAACCGTATGTGGCAGCGATCACACCAAATTTCAACCAGTCACAAGCTCCTGTCTATCAACCTATTCAACAAGCACCAGTATACCAGCAAGCACCTACGCCACCTGCTTATCAACAGCCAAGGGCACAGGCTCCCCGTCCACAAAATCTTCCAAATCAAAATAGGGTAAAAAGAGGTAGACTTATGTTCGCTTCAATCCCTATGACGTACACTGAGTTGTACCCATCGTTACTACAAAAATGGTTGGTGACTCCCAGACCTTTGGGTCCTCCACCAAATCCCTTACCTCCATGGTACAATCCAGATGCCCATTATCCTTTCCATGAGGGTGCCCCTGGACATGATTTAGAGGGATGTTATTCTTTGAAGCATATTGTGCGAGAGTTGGTTGAGAAAAAGATTCTTTCATTCGAGATATCGGACCCAACGTAAAAAGTAACCCTCTGCCGGTGCATGGTGATGTTAATGCCATCGAGGATTCTTCTGATGGTTGTATAATCAAAAATGTTGAAAATGTTAAGACTCCGTTGCTAGCACTTCATGCAAGATTGGTGGGATCTAGTTTGATTAATACACGCCACGAGAATTGTGAAAAATGTGTCGTTCATCCAAGAGGATGTAAAGTGGTACGAACTGATATTCAAAACTTGATGGATCAAGGTGTTTTGCAAGTTTGTGGTCCTACAACAAACGAGGAAGTTTCAGTCATTGAACCCTTTTTCAATCTACCAGAATCGGTTGAGATAACTTATCACATAAAAGATGTTGTTCATCCATCACCCGTGGTAGTTTGCATGCCTACCCCCTTTCCTTTTGAAAGCACCAAAGCGGAACCTTGGAAATATGACATAACTGTGGTAGATGGAGTGGTAGATGAAAAACCCAAAGATGTCGAAGGTGAGAAAGGCTTGGAGAATGTTGACACCAATATCACTAACATCGCAGGGACGAGCAGAATGACCCGCGGCGGTCAGATTTATACTCCCAATATTAATATAAACCCTCAAGAACCAACCAGGGAAGCTGCAACTGCAAATCCTACCCCATAGTATGGAGGGACACAGTCGGCAGTGCAAGTAGATGAAGCGAGTGAATTTCTAAGAATAATAAAGAAAAGCGACTACAAGATAGTTGATCAGTTACATCAGACACCGTCAAAAATATCTATCTTGTCCTTGCTTCTGAATTCCCAAGCTCATAGGGAGGCTCTACTGAAAGTGCTTGCTCAAGCTCATGTTACCCAAGATATAACGGTTGGCCAATTCGATGGGGTGGTCGCCAATATCACAGCCTGCAACACTCTAAGTTTCAGCAATGAAGAGCTACCCAAAGAAGGGAAGAATCACAACCGCGCCTTACATGTATCCATAAAATGCCAAGAAGATGCTCTGGCCAGGGTTTTAGTTGACACTGGATCATCCCTCAATGTTCTACCAAAGAGGGCACTTGCTAAATTATGTGGTAAAAGTATTTGATGGTTCTCGAAGGACAGTAGTTGGGGAGGTAGAGCTACCAATCCAGATCGGACCGCATGTATTCCCCATCAATTTCTAAGTCATGGACATAAATCCCGCTTACAGTTGCCTTTTGGGACGTCCATGGATACATGCTGCTGGGGCAGTGACTTCTACTTTGCATCAGAAAATGAAGTTTGTTGTCGATGACAAGCTCTTCATTGTCTCGGGTGAAGAAGATTTTATCATTAGTCAACTCTCCTCTTTCCGTTATATCGAGGCTGACGAGGATGCCTTAGAGACCTCTTTCCAAGCACTTGAAATATCCAATGCCACACTTGCAGAGGTAAAGGAGCCTATTGGGAAAACCAGTTTGTCATTCGCCTATTTGAATAGTGCAAGGTCAGCAGTTGAAAGTGGAGGCCCTGCAGGTTGGGGGCAAGTCATCAATGTCAGCGAGAAAAATGATCGTTTTGGTTTGGGGTACAAGCCTTCTGCTAAGAGAGGAGCCTTGGTCATTGCAAAGGACCGCGTGCGGAGCACACAAGAAGTTTTCCTTAGCATAGGATTTATCCATGGGGATCAAGTTGGTGCCTTTGAAGATGACACTGAAGATGGAGAAGCATCAAATCTGATATATCGGTGTGAAGCAGCCTTAACAAATTGAGAAGCAATTGAGATTTCAGAAGTTTTTCCTGTGTCAAAGTAATTGTGTTTTCCTTTGTTTTTTTGAAAATCCTTAGCTCTGCCCAAGGCTAATGGATCATTTGTAGGGCCCCTTTAAATTTCAAAATCATTATGACAAATAAAGAGCATTTTGTTCAAATTCTTATCGTTCATTCATTTGTCTTTTCATTCCTAAAAATGGCAATCCTTTCAAAAACTACAAAAATATTTTTAATTCTTTTGCATTTTATTCCCATTTTTTCTAAAAAACCATCATTAAAAAACATGCAGAATAATCAATAAACCAGCTGAATTTGATGACCCCACTACTTCCTATAACTTTGAACTCCCCATCTACCAAGCGGAAGAGGATAGTGAGGAAGATTGTGATTTCCCTGAAGAATTGGAAAGGCTGCTCGAGCACGAGTCGAAGGCCCTTCAGCCGCATCAAGAACCAGTGGAAACAATCAACCTTGGCACTAAATAAGATAAGAAAGAGGTCAAAGTTGGGACTACACATGGGGCAAGCATCAAAGAAAGATTGATCAAGTTGCTACAAGAATGTGTAGATGTATTTGCTTGGTCGTATCAGGATATGCCAGGTTTGGATACTGATATCGTTGTCCACAAGCTACCACTACAGCCAGATTACCCGCCAGTGAAGCAGAAGCTCCGAAAAGCAAGACCTGACATGGCTCTAAAGATTTGTGACGAGGTGAAACGTCAATTTGATGTCGGTTTTCTAGCAGTTGCAAAGTACCCCCAATGGGTAGCTAATATTGTACCAGTACCCAAAAAGGATGGCAAGGTCAGGATGTGTGTTGATTACAGGGATCTAAACAAAGCTAGTCCAAAGGACGATTTCCCCCTGCCACATATTGACACTCTGGTAGACAACACTGCTAAGTTCGTGGTCTTCTCCTTTATGGACGGATACTCGGGTTATAATCAAATTAAGATGGATCCAGAAGACATGGAAAAGACCATATTCATCACCCCTTGGGGAACATTTTGCTACAAGGTAATGCCATTTGGTCTCAAAAATGCTGGGGCAACTTACCAAAGAGCAATGGTCACTCTTTTCCATGATATTATGCATAAGGAAATTGAGGTTTATGTAGATGATATGATTTCAAAATCCCAAAGTGAAGAGGATCATATAGATCACTTGTAAAAGCTATTTGAGCGTCTTCGGAAATTTCGACTACGACTGAATCCTGCTAAATGCACCTTCGGTGTCCGATCTGGAAAGTTGCTTGGTTTCATTGTTAGTCAACGAGGACTTGAGGTAGATCCAGACAAGGTTAAGGCAATACAAGAAATGCCTGCTCCACGTACAGAGAAAGAAGTTAGAGGATTCCTGGGACGTTTGAACTATATCTCTAGGTTTATATCTCATATCACTGCTACGTGTGAACCTATATTCAAGTTGCTTAGAAAAGATCAAGCAGTTGAATGGAACTCTGACTGCTAGATGGCTTTTGAGAAGATCAGCTAATACCTGCAAGATCCCCCTATTCTAATTCCACCTGTTCAAGGGAAACCACTCTTTATGTGCTTAACTGTGCTTGAAAAGTCAATGGGATGTGTGCTGGGACAGAATGACGAAACCGGCCGAAAAGAGCATGCCATCTACTATCTAAGTAAGAGATTTACCGATTGTGAAACTCGATATTCACTCTTGGAGAAAACTTGTTGTGCTTTAGCATGGGCCGCTCGTCGTCTAAGACAATACATGATTTGCCACACTACTTTTCTGATCTCAAAAATGAATCCAATAAAGTATATCTTTGAAAAGCCTGCTTTAACTGAAAGACTCGCCCGTTGGCAGATGTTACTGTCTAAGTATGACATCTAATATGTATCTCAGAAAGCCATTAAAGGAAGTGTGTTGTCTGATTACCTGGCAAACCAGCCCGTTGAAGACTACCAGCCGTTGAAGTTTGACTTCCCTGATGAAGACATTATGGTAGTAAAAGATTGTGAAACCCCAGGACTTGATGAAGGACCTGAACCTGGATCTCGGTGGAAGCTCATGTTCGATGGTTCCTCCAATTACATGGGGCATGGTGTAGGAGCTGTTCTATTAAATCCGAATGGTGGATACAATCCTTTCACGACAAGGTTGTGTCTTGATTACACAAACAATATAGCAGAATATGAGGCGTGCATCCTAGGCATTGAAGCAACAATTGACCTCCGAATCAAAATCCTTGAAGTATGTGGAGACTCAGTCTTGGTGATATACCAAGTCAAAGGCGAATGGGAAACCCGTGATACCAAGTTGATTCCATATTGTGCCTATGTCATGGAACTAATAAAACACTTTGACGAAATCACTTTCCGTCATATCCCGAGGACTGAGAATCAAATTGCTGATGCTTTGGCTATGTTGGCTTCAATGTACCAAGTTAGATTCCATAATGAAGCGCCTCTCATTCAGATCGAGAGGAAAGTTGAGCCTGCCTACTGCCAGTCGGTTGAAGAGGAAGCTGATGGTAAACCTTGGTATCACGACATCAAATGCTTTTTGCAAAATCAAGAATATCCAACAGATGCAACAACCCTTGACAAGAAGACGTTAAGGAAGTTAGCATCCAAATTCTTTTTAAGAAATGGTGTGTTATACAAGAGAACCCACGACATGATTCTGCTCAGATGCATGGATGGATGTGAAGCGGACCTGTTGATCAAGGAGATTCATGAAGGATCCTTTGGAACTCATGCCAATGGGCATGCCATGGCCAAGAAGATTTTGAGAGCTGGTTATTACTGGTTGACCATGGAATCCGACTGCTTCAATTATGATAGAAAATGTTATAAATGCCAAATCTATGCCGAC
The DNA here is from genome assembly GCF_024323335.1 of Lathyrus oleraceus. NCBI lineage: Eukaryota > Viridiplantae > Streptophyta > Magnoliopsida > Fabales > Fabaceae > Lathyrus > Lathyrus oleraceus. The sequence continues at coordinate 405,845,514 of NC_066585.1, forward strand.
AAGGTACACGTGCCTCCGACCCTACTAAATGTTTTGACGTCACCTTGGCCTTTCTCAATGTGGGGCATCAATATGATTGGCGCCATCGAGCCTAAAGCTTCCAATGGTCACCGCTTCATCCTGGTTGCCATTGATTACTTTACCAAATAGGTAGAAGCCGCCTCTTATGCTAATGTGACAAAACAAGTGGTTGCACGGTTCCTCAAGAAAGAGATCATTTGCCGTTATGGAGTTCCAAGCCGGATCATCACAGATAATGGGATGAATTTGAACAGTAGGACCATGAAGGAATTATGCGAAAGCTTCAAGATTGAGCACCATAACTCTTCACCATATCGTTCAAAGATGAATGGCGTTGTTGAAGCCGCTAATACAAACATCAAGAAGATCCTGCAGAAAATGGGGAAAACCTACAAGAATTGGCACAAAATGCTACCCTTTGCACTGCATGGATACCGGACTTCCGTCCGCACTTCAACAGGGGCAACCCCATTCTCTTTGGTATATGGGATGGAAGCGGTTCTCCCAATTGAAGTGGAGATACCTTCAATGAGAATCCTGATGGAAACCAAGCTAGAAGAGGCTGAATGGATTCAAAATAGATTTAATCAGTTAAACCTTATAGATGAGAAGCGAATGACTTCTTTGTGCCATGGACAATTATACCAGAAACGGCTCAAGAGGGCTTTTGACAAGAAAGTACGTGTTCGGGAGTTCAGAGAAGGAGACCTCGTGCTTAAGAAGATCCTGCCAATACATAAGGACTCACGTGGGAAGTGGACTCCCAATTATGAAGGCCCATATGTTGTGAAAAAAGCTATCTCCGGAGGTGCTTTGATCCTCACAACTATGGATGATGAAGAGCTCTCGCACCCTGTGAACTCTGATGCAGTTAAAAAATACTATGCTTATTAAAAACCCGCTAAGTCGAAAACCTTAAAGGGCGATTTAAAAAAAATGGTAGCTCGCTAAGTTGAAAACCTGAAAAGGCGACTTAGGCAAAAAGGAGCGTCCCGGTGGATTGAAAACCCGAAAGGGCGATCCAGGCGAAATTTAGGGGCACAAGGCATAAACTGCATCGGTTGTCACTGATTAACACCGAAGAATCTGAGGCGGAAGACCAATCCAATTACTCCCTTTAGAAGCAAGGTTTTGGGGAATCATATCTATTGGGGATGTTAGTGGTCACTGAATTCAACGTAAACCTTTCCTTATTGCCATTTTTCAAATTTTGTAACATTCCATGGAGCTACGCCATTTGTGGGCTACCATTCTTGAATAAAATACAAGTTTTTCCTATCAATCATTGTTAATTGTGTTCTTCTACATTTTTCTTTGTTATGCAAAGTGTCATTTATTTGTTAATAATGAAAATTTGAAACTTGAAAAGGAATTTGAAATTTAGTGAAAGGAACAAAATTACTTTGATATATGTGAAAATCAAGAGAAAATCATTTGTTTTCCCGAAAGTCTCAAGATTGCATAAATATTTCGGGATCACCAACAAAAATCTCCATGGAACACAACTTATTAATCCTCTGGAAGGATGGACCTTTGGTTATTTATAACTGTCAATCATGATAGATTCTCCTCTGGATACGCTTGTCACTTGTAAGGATTTGAGTTATTGGTGATGAGGAATCAGAATCCCTGTAAATAGTCCATGCAAACTCCCAGTCTGCCTATTGTTAGCATTGCATATCATGATCATTCATATATCATGAATAAAACAAAAAAATCAAGTCATGCATGGTTCAAAGTGTACTCTGTGCCCATGCGTGTGACCCCTTCGGTCCCGTTGTTGATTGTTATCCCTTGACCCAAAGACCAGTTGTCGCTAGTATCGTTTCAAAAGTTCAAATCGTCGTTGGCATCACTGTCAGTCTGTTTGTAAATACATTTGTAATTGATATCTGAAGTTTGGTTGTCGCCAACATCTTTTCAAGTCCAACTGTTGTTGGCACCAATCCGTTAAAAGCTGGTTGTAATCCATTGCTTACAGTCAAAGTCCAATTGTTGTTGGCACCTGTCCGTTAAAAGTTGGTTGTAATCCATTACTTACGGTTAAAAGTCCAACCGTTGTTTGGCACGTACAGGGAGTTTAATTACCCTGTCTTTCCTGATGGTTCCGTGAAAGTCATGTATGACTCATCATCTTGAGGAATTCCCAGAAGCTTGGAGGTTTTCGTGTTAGAAAACTCCAATGATGCTGGTTTTGTTTGATTTCTTTGTAAAGAATCATCATAGCCTTTTGCACGGATGATCTACTTATAAGAAGACTCCTACTTATCTTTGTTTTGCATAAATTCCCTCTTAGGAATCTCCAAAATCTTTGATTGGATGAATTTCTTATGAGAAATCTCCAGAATTATCAGATGTATTCTAAAGTGTCAGGTTATGTATGAACCTATCGATGGAACTTGATATGCATGTTTGTCAGTATTTTCAGGTCATGCATGAACCTATGGTTGAAGTATTCTTTGTGTTTTCTAGTTTGTCAGGTCACGTCTGAACCTGTTATTAAATTCTTTGACTTTCTCCAGAATCGTCAGGTCATGTCTGAACCCGTGAGTGAAACTTTCTTTGAATATCCAAATGTTGAGGTCACATATGAACCTGTTGATTAAAAATTCTTTGGTCTTCTAATATTCTTAGGTCATGTTTGAGCCTATTGTTGAAACGCTTTGAATTTTCCAATGCTGTTAGGTCATGTATGAGCCTGTTGACGGAACTTTCTTTGTATGTTTTCCAGTATTGTCAGGTCATGTTTGAATCTGTTTATGGAACCTTTTTGATATCCCCCAACATTGTTAGGTCATGTCTGAACCTCCTGTCAGAACCGTTCTTGGTATTCCCCAGCATTGTCAAGTCATGTATGAACCCGTCGCTGTTGAGCCTTTATTCCAGTATTACCAGGTCATGCCTGAACCTGTTTTGAAGAATCTTTTTCTTTGATTATTCTAGTGTTGTCAGGTCATGTATGAACCTGTTGCTGAACCTTTTGTTCCAATGTTATCAAGTCATGTATGAACTTGTTGTGGAAATTTTCTCAAAATATTCAAGTTGTAGTAAGTCATGTGTGAACTTACTGTCAAAATATCTGGTGTTCTAAGTGTCGTTTGTCAACTTTCACTTCGATTACTCACCAGTGTGTGTCTGACTCTCCAGCAGAATTGTTATCCCCAGCGAGTTGGTTTTTACCATTTGTTCGTCTCCCTGTGGACCATCAGCATTCCCCACAGATTGGTTTGTCCAGTAGCATCTCCTGTTAAAGGGTTCACCGTATCCCTAACAGATAAAATTCAAAAAAATCCTGCATCCATGCATATTATATCCGATGAAAAGTGTTGTTTCATTTTCCTCTGGTGGAGGATGTTTAAATAGGGGCAACTATTATACCCTGATTTTGGTCCTGAATTTTTTTTTATCAATCATTCATTTTCTTTCCTCCTCATGACCATTTCATCCGGTCATGAATCTATCCACCTACACTAGTTATTTAGACATTGCCACTACTTACCATTCCATGACTATTAGATTTTTACCTCTCTATTTGGCTTTAGATGTTTGATACATTTTGATAGAATCAGTTGGAATGTCATGACTTTCATTCTCATGTCTAAATTCAATCCATGTTTTGTCTCTCTCATGGAACATCATTTTTCCTTTCAATCTTAATTCAAGGAGATTCCATCTATATTCCATCTCATATTTCTATATATCATGTTCAAATTTGCATTCACATTTTTTCATTCACATTGGAAAGCTTCCATTCATCCATACACATATTCATTCATATTTTAATTACTTCATTCATTTTTACCACATCCACTCACTCACACCCGTCGTTCCCATGGCAAGTGGATTAGCTCATAACCTTTAAACATCACCACAAAAAATACTTTCAAGTGCATTCTTTGAATTTCTTCCCAAATCTGAGGGGTCAATAGTTTCATCATCCACGACTATGCATACTACTTTATCAGGGTCCAACACTCATTAAAACCCAGTCAAATTAATGTCTGGCTGGTTACAAAGTAATCGAATTGTGTTTGATATAATTAGTACTAATATGGAAGTCACCTACTAGAATATCCCGGCTTGAAAATGAACAGGAACTGAACCTAGTGCAAATCAAAGAAAGTAATTGGCTCGTGAAGCATTTTCTTCTTGAACATTTACAACATCCATTATTCAGATTCTCATTCAACTCGTCTTGTGAAGTGTTTGTTTGACTCTTTTAAGTTTCTGTGGGATATGTAATTTAAGTGCTTTTTGTTCAATTACACAATACAATGTATGCAAAATTCATAAATTCTTTGAAATGTAAATTCTTTTTCTGGATTCATTCACTTGTTCTTCACTATAAGCATGGAGAGAAGCTTCAACTTGATGATCTTGAGAATGTTCCCACATTTTTCTTGTTGTGTCATGATTATCCCAGGATGTACGTTCCTGCCAACAACAGTGGAAAGCAAATCATAAGTTTGTCCCAAGCATACCGTATTTACAAAGAAATTGGCACTCGAATTTTATTACAAGAAGAGGGGGATTACATTTTGTTTTAAGTGATGGGTCGTTTGAATTTAGCCTTGAAGAACCTTTAGCTTTTGTAGTAGAAAGTCTTCGAAGCTTGCACTGCCGGCGATCTCTTGTGGACAACTGCTGAAGCATTGAGAATTGAGAAAGAACGCCTTGCTTTTGTTGTTAATTTTGCTGTCAAATGTGAGGCCTCCTGGTGATGTCATTAATTTAACCGTTGCAGCTCCAACAACTCTAAGGGGTGCAACAATATTGAAAGCAAAGGCATTGAAAGAGCATGGGAAAACATTGTAGGTGCTTCACTAAGTTCCTACAACAGGTTATGCAATGCTAGTAACCTCAGAGCTGATGAAACCAAAAAGTTCTTATTTTTTTCAAACGATACAAGTCATATTCACATGTGTTATCTGATGTTGCTGTTTATTTGGAAAGCAATTCTTCTTTGAGAAATATTGAGTATAGAGTGTACCATCCATAACTTGAATAAATGCCTGCAAAAAAAAAGTGTCCATCAGCTCAAAGTTCAACAAGTTAACAGTTTTGAGATTGTACTCATACTTCACTGTTAAGGAGTAGGCCTCAAGCGCTTGTGTCTCTCAAATCTTGAAGCAACCTCCTGGAAAGTTCATTTGTCATGCTGTAGAAGAATTAGGGATTATTGAAGGACCACTGCTTATTGAAGCCTTACATGTTTACGTGAAAGAGCGGCGCCTCATACTTCGTGGTTCCTTTAATCATGACAATGTTGACAGTGCCAATAATTCACCTGTCAGTCAAAAAAAACATTGTACAATTTCAACAAAAGACGAGCCACCCAAATATCAATATCATAACAAGATCTCTCTCTCTCGAATTACAGAACAAGTGTTGTGAGAGATCAGTGAATGGGGTGCTGCTAATTTCTCACCTCATTCCAAAAATGGTGCACAGACTCTCTCTATTGGTTTGTCACGTCTACCCTTCACCCCTTGCCCTTCCTACATCATACATCAAGGATCAGTTGAACAATTTAACAAATCAGATGATTATCATTGTGCAATATCCCAATCTGCTAAACCCTGCCTTGATGTGAATGTTGAGAATATTCTAGATAAGGTTCATTCATCTAGTTTTGAAGATTCAGATGAGACTCCTGTTCAGTTTCTTGATGCTGAAAAAATGGTTGTCATAGGCACTGCTACTAGGAATCATCAAAAAAAGATGAGTATAACTCCAGCTTCAAAGGAAATAGTTGGTTCATCTGCCAAGCTGCTAAATAATCCAGTGTCACCAAGAGATGTTGTATTTTGTAATTTGGAAGAAAGCGTGCAAATTGGTGTTGATAAGGAGCAAGTTGTTCCTAGCCAAGAGAAAATGATAGAGTTTTCTCCCAAGCTGTTTAATAATCCAGGGACACCAGCAAATGGTGGCATTGAACTCTGTGGTTTGGAGGAAAACTTGGAAATCGGTGTCAATAAGGAAAACATTGATCCCAATGAAGATGTTATTTGTAGAACCTAGTGCGATGGTCCTGAGCGACAATGAGGATGTTATACAGGCTGTTTTAGAAGAACTCCGTAACATACAGGAAGAGCTTGAGCAAGGACTAAGAAGCTTACCATTTGTTATGACATGAGATTCCTAAACCAGTTCACATTTGAATAGCCCAACGACGCCAGTTCCGTAGCACTTCGTCTCCAAACAAGTCGGTTAGGAAATGCCCATTAATCCATAGCAGTGACAGGTGAAATCAATAAAACTATGCAGTTGTCATGCCAAGACAACAACAAATAATGTCAAATTGTTACAAAATCATGCATCAATGTTAACAATAAATTCACTCTCCTGGAACAAGTTGAAGGAACTTACTCTATGCCGAATAATAATGGGAAACCTTGTAAGCAAGGTGCTGCACTGAGCCTATTCATTCAGTACATCCCAATGGAGCAACTGAGATTTTATCATCAAAGAGTAAGAGTGCTTCTCTGTATTTGGGATGATCCTACATTAAGAAGTATTTTGGGTTATAAAACAGATGGTGTCATGGCAACTCATGATGAGGAAACTAGACGATTTTTCAAGCACTCATTAGTGAGTGTGCTACTTTGTCCTCGTAGTGCTGGAAAACACCATAGCTGGGTCAAGCAAAAGGAAGTTGAAACTATATACACGCATCATCAAAAAACTGTAATTATGGATGGTGATGCTGGGAATAACAGAAGAAAAATTGTTGCATTTGTTGGCGGCCTTGATTCTTGTGATGGCCATATGAACTCTCTTATCATTCAACAACATACCATTAAGTTTTTCAATGGTCTCTTGAGCAACACCCTCACTATCAAACTAAACAAAGCCAAGCCTGAGCAAGTAGAGAAAATTTTGAAGCATGATTTAGAGAAAACAGAAACCGAAGCTACCCTGCATAATTGAAGAAAATGAAAAACGTGGATACCGTGTTCATGATCGAAAAGCTTTGCAATAACTGAAGTTTTAACTTCCACCAAATTTCACTGCAGTAAAAACACATCAATTTAGCAAGGCGGTAAAATTCCACAAACAACCCAAAAGAGGAATTAAGACAAATTCAAGAAGAAAGTATAGGATTTGTATTATCTGTTCCAGATCAAGCACCAAATAACGTAGACAAACTGTGAGCACCCTAAAGCACTTCCAAGAGTGTTACCCTTTTAATCTCCATAGCCAGCTCAAAAACCCTAAACAGGGTGAGTATAAAAGGAGCCTCCTCCTCCACCAGAGAGACCACGAAAAAACCCTAGAGAAGAGTATTAGCGGCTACTGTTCAAAGAAAAACACGAAGAGGGAGAAGGTGAGATAGCGGCGAAGGAGAAAACCCTAAAAAAATTTAAGAAGAAAGCGGAAACGGAAAGCTGTAAAGGGCATTGATTCGGAAGGAGAAAGCAGAGAGGGGGTCACGTACCTATTCGTTCACCTTCGAGACATTCCGATCTGGTAGATTTCTCTCCTTTTCGTCGTTCCATGGTCAAATGCGTAAACATTAGGTTTTGGGATTTGGTTTGTTTTCTGCATTTTGGTTTTGTCTTAATACATAGGTGTGGTTACTGGTAGTAGAGTTTGATTATGTTTCATGCTGAGGATAGTTGTAAGCTGAGATGAGAGAAGAAGAGGCGAAGCAAAATGCTTCGTATTCAGCCGTGTGTTTGTTTTCCAAAACAAACTTTGAAGGCCAAAAGTAATTGATACCTTTCCCACTGCCCCACTTTCTACTGTTCTTCGTTTCCCCAAGAGCATTAATGGCTATCCATTCTCTTCCCCATATGACCGTTGGGACTCTGTTTCCCACGCGTCTTCCTGCAGAATAGGAAGAGGCTCACCACAGATCCGGTCATTTGGGTCAGTTGGGAAAATGGGTCTTCACCGACCCAGGCCCATACTATTTAGGATCCTTTGTTTAGGTTGGGTTTTACTCTAAAATGACCCAGCAACCCATCTTGTTTTAGTAGTTTTTTTTATTTTAATTTATCTTGATCTATTTTTGTTTATATATTTAAGTTGTTGTTAAGGAAGCAAATGACCATAAGTGGCCGAGTGGAGAGAGAGCAATTTCACTTACTTAAGTGGGATGGGTTCGATACTTGGGAATAACATATCTCCATTTATTTTATTTTTAATGCTTGCTATTTTATTTAAAAAATTTATAATTTCTTACTATTTATTTTACCATTTTGTACCTTTTTATCTAGTCCTCCCTTTTTACGCTTGTTGATTTTATTCTTTCCGGTTTAACTGTTAATGTGTTGTAAATAATTTGTTTATTTATTTATTTATTTCGTTCGGTTTACTTTTGGGCATATTCTCCACGAACTCATGCGCCATATCAATTTAATTGACCAACATCTCAAACCTTCACATTAATCCTTCCGTTCAAACGTATCTTTTTTATTAAAATTTGAAGGAAAAGATTATCCTGGATGGAATATCCAGTCATAATCCCGAATATTAGGCTCAAGCTGTAAGAGCTTGTAAGCCATAAATATTCATCTTCTCTCCAAAATACCTGTAAATATCTCAAACCATCTTCTTAATAAAATTTGAAGAAAAAGATTATCCTGGATGGAATATCCAGTTATAATCCCGAATATTAGGCTCAAGCTGTAAGAGTTTGTAAGCCAAAATATTCGTCTTCCCTCTAAAACATTCGTAAATATTTGAACCTTTTCTTTAAGCAATATTGGAAAGAAACAGACTGCCTGGGTGGAATGTCCAGACGTAGTCCCGAGTATTAGACCCAAGCTATAAGAGCTTGTAAGTCACAAGTACTCGTCTTTCAAACTCCAAAATATTTAATTCCTATCTTAACCTCTTTCAATAAAGATGGAAATGGAACATGGTGTATACCTTGCACTCCTGAGATTAAGATTCGAGGTGGATGCCTCGCCTATCTTAGCTCTCGCCATCATTTAAAATTGTCATTGCGGTTTCTTCAAACTCTTACTCAATCAAATTGAAAACACTCAATCCTTATTAAACACTTTTGCTAGTAAGATGGAAATGGAACGTGGTGGATACCACGTACTCCTGAGTCTAGGATTCGAGATGGATATCTCGCTCATCCAAGTTCTCGCCATCACTCAAAAATACATCCAACCAATCAAACCCTTTCTCGCCGCCGTGCGATTAATCAAAAAACCTTTTTCATAAATGAAAGACATATTGTCTTAAGGTGATGAAAAACAATGTTTCGGCCACGATTGTTGAGTCGAGATAAGTGACGTTTTTCCGAATGTTGATTTGTAAATCCATTCGATGTGTGGTATACGTCCGCTCCTCATCTGTTTTGGGTAAAATAATGTTTTCGTCGATTAATACAATATAGCTTTCGCTAAAATCGACCAACAAACAAACTTTTTCTACCCAGAACTACGTAAGCCTTGATTTCTTTGTTGAGATACGTAGGAGCAGGATTTGTAAATCTTGTCAGGCCCACTAATAAAAAACTTAGGTTTAGTCCTTCGTAAAAAAATCCAAAAATATTCTCCTTTCTTTCTTTCTTTCCCACTTAAATAACTTAAAGCCTAACATTTCAACTAACACTAACGCACACAACTAACCTAACGGTTCCCGTTGAGTACAACGGACGTGAGGGGTGCTAACACCTTCCCCTTGCGTAACCGACTCTCGGACCCTGATTTGGTTGCAACGACCAATAATCATTGTCGTTTTGTCTTGGGTTTTATCGATATTTCCCCTTTCCTTTTTAGGAATAAATAAAGTTTGGTGGCGACTCTGTTCAGTCCATCATTGCGAGTGTGCGATTGCGCTTCGCTTAAGTCGTATTCTCATTTTTCGAGGTGCGACACAAGGCCAGAGCAAGAAAGATCAGAAAATACCTCTTCATGATCAGACTCTCCATCTGATGTGTTTCTATAAGTGGTAGCCATGAATGCAACATTTTCCTATTCTTCAGAGTCTGATTCAGAGGAATCAGATCCACTGTCATCCCAGGTGGCCATGAGTCCCTTCTTGGCTTTAAAGGAGCTTTTCTTAAAACTTTCTCTTATGGAGCTTTCTTTCTTCAGCTTTGGGCATTTGTTTATGTAATGACCTATTTCCTTATATTCATAGCATGTTACCTCTTTGTTTGATTTTCCTCTGGAAGTTGATTCTGAGCGATCTCCCTTGGGTCTTGGTCTTCCGAAGTTATTATTCCTTTTTCTCCAGAGTTTTTTTACTCTTCTGGTTAAAAGGGATAACTCTTCTTCATCGTCAGAGTCTTCTTTTTCAGAGTCGTCATTGTCTTCCTCTTTAGCATGAAAGACTTTATTTCTTTCTGGTTTGCGTCTCTCAAATCTGGACTCTAGTGCTACAGATTTGATCTTCCTTTGAGGCTCATCTTCCTCAAGCTCTATCTCGTGACTTCTGAGGGAGCTAACAAGTTCTTCAAGGCTGATGTTATTCAGATCCTTTGACAATTTTAATGTAGTGACCATGGGTCTCCACTTCTTTGGTAAGCTTCTGACGATCTTTTTGACGTGATCTGCAGTTGTGTATCCTTTGTCCAGAACCTTGAGTCTTGTAATTAAAGTTTGAAATCTAGAAAACATTACCTTTATAGCTTTAACGTCCTCCATCTTGAAAGCTTCGTACTTCTGAATTAGAGCCAGAGCATTTGTCTCTTTGACTTGTGAATTTCCTTCGTGAGTCATCCTTAGGGAATCAAGTATTTCTTTAGTTGTTTCCCTGTTGGTGATCTTTTCATATTTATTGTAGGAAATGCCATTCAGCAATATTGTTCGGGCTTTGTGATGGTTTTTGAAGTCGCACTTCTGATCATCTGTCATCTTGTTTCTGGCAATGGCAACGCCAACATCAGATACAGGAGGTATGTATCCAATAGTAACTATGTCCCACTAATCAGCATCATAGCCCAGAAAGAAACTTTCGATTCTGTCTTTCCAGTAATCAATTTTTTCTCCATCAAAGATTGGAGGTTTAGCATTGTAACTATCTCTTTCATTGGTGTTGGCCATAGTGTTTTTCTCACGCTGGATCTCTCTACACCGTTACGTGTTTGACTAGAAAATCAATAACAAAGTCGTAGCTCTGATACCAATTGAAGATAAATAAAAACAAGAAAGGGGGAGTTTGAATTGTTTTGAGAAAATAAAACTTTTTGGAATTTAGACAAACACAGAAACAAATAAATTCAACACATAATTTTATACTGGTTCGCTTGAAATTCAAAGCTACTCCAGCCCACCCGGCCAAGGTGATTTCGCCTTCAACAAGGACTTAATCCACTAACCTTGAAAGATTACACAAACAAACGTATAAGAGAATAAAGATATCTTAGCCCTATCAAGTTTACAGACTTCACAAGTCACTTGAAGAAATTTCAGCAATTGAATAGAATTACAGTAATGATTAGTGCTTCTAGATAAGAAAAATTTACACAATGTAAAAGAAAAGAATTTGTTCACATGTTGGAGTAGCAGCTCGTGTGAGAGAATGAAGAATGAATATAATAGGAGTGTTGTATTCGTGTGTTTCAGGTCTGTTCTTTGAGAAGCGTTCCATCCTTTATATAGGAGTGATGAGAGGATCTTTGAAGGATGTTAATGTCAGAATCTTGGGCAATGATGGATGATTAATGTCATTAATCTATTTGTTCTTTCCAAAACAATTTTGGGGCGCCATAAACTTCTTCCTGAATTAGATTATTTCCATAAGTGAGTTCTTTCATAGCTAAGTATTCTGAATTAGATGGATCGAACTTCAGAGTCTCTATTCAGACGAGTATCATCAGATAGATGCTTGTTGCTGATAGTCTTCAGAGCTTCTTTTCACTTGATTTCATTAGAGCGCAAGACTTTAGATGGAGTAATTCTTCCGCTTTAGAGTGTCTGATGTCTTTTATTTAGTTTACGCTTGTGTTGATCAGAGTTAGAGCTTCTGCTTGCGTATTTTCTAAGTGGTATCTCATAACTTAATTTTGTATCTGATGAGTGTCTATCTGATAGTTTTGATTAGAGTCCTGCATACTTAGACAAGTTTCGTTAGGGTACTATTTTTGTTTCATCCTTTGTTATCATCAAAATCTTAGAGATACATTGTAGAACTAAATTTGTTCTTACAAATTTTCCCTTCCATATTCTGGAGATGCGTCTCTGAACGCACCTAGAATTTCCCTTCCATAAAAGCAAGTGTTTTTGGTTCAAAATTTGACAAGTTTGAGCCTAACACCGTTTTTTACCGAAGGTTCAAGAAACACAAGAAAAGAGGTTTAAATTGAGTTTCTAGATTTAAAAAGTTCTATAACACAAGAACACAAACATCAAGATATTCAACAAAGATAAAACACACAATTAATTTTATCCTGGTTCGCTGTTAAGTAAGCTATGTCCAATCCACCCACCAGAGTGATTTCTCCTTTTCAATAAGGACTTAATCCACTAATCAAAGACTTGATTACAAACTCAATGATAATTTTTCAAAGACTTCTTGAGAATCCTGATTATAACCTAGTATCATACCCCAAAATTTGTCCTCCCCTTTTCACTTTTCATGAAACCTAGGACTTGATATTCATCTGGCCTTATTCATGTGCATCATCCATTCATGATTAACACTTTCTAACAAGCATCATTGATTCAAGTTTTATGGTTAATAAAGATCAGGGTTTTGCTTGGAGATTGGAGTATTGCTCATCATGTGGGGGAAACCCTAATGTCTTGATTTGTGGGACCTTGATTCATGAAGTCTACAACATGATATTCATTTATGCATCAAAACCCTAATTTATAGCTTTGCTACTATGGGAGCTGGTGTTTGACCTCATGAGTTTAACTGGGTCATGAAACCCTAATTATGGGCCCATGTGTTGGAACGTGGTTGTGGAGCTTTGTGATTTGTTTTGAAACCGTAATCAGGGATAATTGGTGCTTGAGTGCCATGTTGGTTAACTTATGACCTTTGACTAGTCAACCTTTTTTCATGTCTTTGGTCATTGCATTGGTCCATCTTCGTGGGTTTGGATTCAAGTCTTGCATTGTATGATTCATTGAAGATTAAGGTTCAAGTTTTAAGTCAAGTTTCCATTCATTTCAAGATCTTTGTTTTATATTCAAACCAAGATTCATTTATTTGTTGCTTGAGGAAAATATTTGAACAAAGTCATAAAGCCTTGTTTTGTTTAAGTAAAAAGCCAAGTTTATTCATATCAGGATTTCCACATTACAAGTCATCATGTCATTTTTACAAGTCCATACATTTACATCAAGAGAAAACCATAGTCTAACCTACATTTGACTTTGGTCAACTATTAGTCAACCATCTACCCCTAAGTCCTTAAGTACACATTTCCATGCCCTTCAAACCCATAGCAATACATTCATTTAATTCACATTCCATATACATACATATAACATTCAATTCAATTTCCAATAAAAAAAAACTTAATTCATCATGAAATTCTGGTATTCAGATATCAGATGTCGTATGCAATGTCACGACACTAATATCAGGACTTCACACAACAAAAATAGTAAGAATGTTACAGATATTGTATACGATGTCACGACACCAGGTTCAGGGCATGGCACACCAGAAACAATTATGCAGATAACAAATGTTGTATACGATGTCAGGATACCAGATTCAGGACATGTCACACCAGAAACAATAATAGTGTAAAAAGTAGGAAGAAAATAACACAAGTCAATTGTTAACCCAGTTCGGTGCAACGTCACCTACATCTGGGGGTATCCAAGTCAAGAAGGAAATCCACTATAATAGTATTAGTTTGAAGTTCTAAACAACCTCTGATTTTACAAACTTCTCACCTAATCACTACCCGTGGAATTTCTATCTAAGACTCTCCTAGATATGAGACCCTTCTCACTCCCCTTCAATCACACAACAATGATAACAACTGAAAAACAATTAGATAACTGAAGACACACTTCCAATGAAACAGAACACACTCTTACTTAAAAGCTCATGAGTAATTCATAATTACAAGTCAATAAACTCAGTCCAATTCAAGTATCAAAGAGATACTAGAATGGCTCACAAATAACAATGATAACTAAACCCTAACAAAGACAATTTCCAACGCTTCTTCTTCTTTTAATTAGGTTTAGTAACGTCCTCTTTAAATAGCCTTTTGTAAGCACGGGCTTCGGGCTAAAAAAAACAGCAGATCAAAACAAAAAAATCAAATCAAATATGATGTCTCATTAAATGTTTTGACATCTGTTCTGCATAATATTTGATTAAATCAAATATGGTCTCCTTAAATATTTTGACATTTGTTCTGCATAATATTTGATAAAATCGAATTTGATGTCGCCTTAAATGTTTCGACATCCATTCTGCAAAATAATATTTGATGTTTCCTTAAATGTTTTGATTTCTGATCCGCAGAATCAAATCTGATGTCTCCATAAATGTTTTGACATCCAGTCTGCACAATCTTCTGCAGAATCAAATCTGATGTCTCGATAAATGTTTCAACATCCAGTCTGCACAATCAAATGTTTCCTTAAATGTTTCGACATCTGTTCTGCAGAATCAAATCTTATGTCACCATAAATGTTTCGACATTTGTTCTGCAGAATCAAATATGATGTCTCCATAAATGTATCGACATCCAATCTGCACAATCTTCTTCAGAATCAAATCAAATATGATCTAATGTTTCCTTAAAATGTCTCAACATCCCTTTTTATGAAATGAGTGCGCAACTGGAAACAAAACAAGATTTCCTACAATAAACCTTCTTGGACAGTCAAATATAATAGCTAAATATTCAGAGAATCTTCAGATATCTCATAATAAAATAAGTCTTCCAAGAAGTAAAACTAAACATCCAAAGATGTATCATCAACATGTCACGACATCTTGCTCAACATCTTGCTGTGATACAAGTTTTAACAAAATTGTTGTCAATCATAAAAACACAGAACTAACACATCAAGACCAAGATAACATCTTGAGAATAGTTTACACAACAACCAAGCCTTATCCCACTAAGTAGGTAGGCAATATGGATCAACTTTCGGCATAATATTCTATCTAAAACCATGTTTTTATTCAAATCGTTAATCTCAATATCTTTCTTAATAATTTCTCTTATAGTCTTTCTAGGTCTTCCTCTTCCTCTAGTTGTTTGATTTCTCTTCATCTTACCTACTCTCTTTACCAAAGAATCTACAGGTCTTCTCTCTACATGCTCAAACCACCAAAGTCTATTTTCCACCATCTTTTCTAATATAAGTGTTACCCCAACACTCTCTAATATTTTCATTTCTAGTCTTAACACACATCCAACGCAACATCCTCATCTACTTAACAATGGAGTTTATTTCATTTAATACTCCTAAAAATTAAAATTTGTTCCATGAAACCCTTATATTATTTACTCGTAATTTAACAAACTCAAAAACTCAAAGTGTAGACAAAATACATTGCTAAATTTGAATGTCTTTTGTCTCAGGTTGTCCATTTACCCGAAGATCTTTGTGGGCGGATTCCGTCCAGAACTCCAATGATGTGTTTGATAGTTTAATGTGTTATGTTCATGTAATTAGGTTGGCAAGAGATGTTGGAATGAAGTTGCGAGGTACGCTGGGATATGGAAACGGGCATGCATGTACAAGAATGTGCAGAGAGGAGGAAGAGATTTATACATTGGGCCCCATGGTAAATGAGGATATGGGCCAGGTTAGCAAGCGGGAGCAAGTAGAGGAAGTTTAGATTTTGGACCAAGTATGGGTAACCGGCCCAAATGCCCACCACTTCAAATAAACAAGGAAGGATAGAGAGGAGGCAACAACAACCGGTATAGAAGGATAAAAAACTTATATATTCTGAATTGATGGATCGAAGAGCACGTGGGTTATGTTTTAAATATGGGCCCAACAACTTCTTTTGCAGTATAGGGATGGCCAATAAAGGAAAATGAGTATACTTAGTAAGTTTATCAATGACTACTAATATTTTATATTTTCCTCCCACCCTAGATAATCCTCCAATAAAGTCCATGGAGATATCAACTTATACCTTAGCGGGAATAGGTAGGGGTTGCAGTAGTCTTGTCGGGGCTTGAGTTTCATACTTGTTTTGCTGACACGCTTGACACTTTGCAATGTACTCCCTTATATCAACTTTCATTCCCTCCCAGCTCTAAAAACTATTTTCAATTCTCTTATAAGTTCTAAAAACAAGATTGCTGCCTCTTATTAGTCTGCCCTTTTGTACCAGAATTTGGACTCCCCTTTAGGCACCAACAATACCTTATAATAACCAGCAAGACCAAGAAATCCACACAAGCCTTTGACATCTTTGGGGCTGGTCACTACGACATTGCCTCTAACTGCTTTGGGTCAGCTGACACCCCTTTGTATGACACTATGCCCCATAAAAATATCATATTTTTTGTGTTGACATCTAGCTGATGCTGCAGGAAAATTCCAAACACCTTCCTCAAATGAATGACATGATCCTCAATATTTCAACTATAGATCAGTATATCATCAAAAAATACCAATATAAACTTCCTTAAGAATGGCTTGGGCACCTCATTCATCAGAGCTTGATATGTTGAAGGAGTGTTGGTTGACCCAAAGGGCATGACCGCGAATTCATAATGTCCCTCGTGCGTACGAAAAGCTGATGATGGAATGGCATCCTCTGTCATCCTGATTTGATGATAACCAGATTCCAAATCTAGTTTAGAAAACCTTTGAGCACCGACTAGTTCATCCAACAAGTCACCAATCAAAGCGATTGGAGATAACTGTCACCTTAATCAAAGCCCGGTAGTCTACAAAAAAATCCAACTACCTTCCTTCTTCTTAACCAAGATGATTGGGCTTGAAAATGGGTTACTACTATGTCAAACAATGCCAGCTTTCAACGTATCTACGTCCAAACTCTATTTCATTTTTTTAAAGTGAGGGTACCTATAAGGTTAGATTAAGTATGTTTGCTCGTCTTTCAAGATAATTGTATGGCCAAGCCTCCTCTTAGGTGGCACTCCTTCCAACTTCTTGAAAACAACTTCAAACTCCTTCAAAACTGCTGCAAGGGGGCTTGGAATGTTGTTATTTCCAAGGTTGGCCTTAAAAAGGCTTATATAGTGTTTTCCAACTTTAAAACAACAGATTAGTTTTCATTTCCCCTATTAATAGACCGGGATCCCCCAACAAATTATACTTGACCCCATCTCTCTTGATCCTCAATTTCAAGTCCTTGAAGTTTGCTTTAATGTCTCCAAGACTCTCCAACCATTCCATTCCGAGTACAACATTGTCTCCATCTAAACAGAATACATAGAAATCGGCCACAAAACCAAATCCTTGTAATTTGATCTCCACGCCTCTACACACCTCATTAAATTCGATCTTTTCTCCATTTCCCACCTTAACCCAATAAGACGTTGTAGTCTCTGGCATTAGGTTCAATCTCTTCATCATCTAAGAAGAAATAAAACCGTGGGAAGTGACACTTCCTATCAACATGAGAATCTTTTGTTCCCACAACTCTCTCCACATCGTAAAATATTTATTGTAGTAATTCCTGCTAAACTATACAAATCCAGATTTTCTATTTATGCTTCCCATACAATTCCTTCCTTCTCGGACACCTCTGAATCTTCCTGGTCACTGTTGTCCTCTATCACTAGCATTTAAAATGTTTATTCTTGCATACATGATTTGTAGAGAATTTCTCATCACAAGTTAAACATAGTTCTTTCCTTCTTTTTCCATAATTTCTTCACTAGATAAAGACTTTTGGGTAGAACTCTTACATCCTTTATGTTCTTCTGCTGCCCTTTTTGATTGATCTCCATTGACAGAATTAGTTTGTTTGTTGCCTGATTCAACTCTCCAATTTCTGAACACACTAGATTTGTTAAAAGTTTAATTTTTGTTTCCTACACGACCTCCAAATTTTCCCGGGCCCAATTTCTCCTCGGCCAGCAGAGCCACATCCATCATTTCTGCCAATCTTTGGGTCTTTGTAGCCTCACTTCAGCCCTAATTTATCCCTCAATCCTTTAGAAAACATTCCTAAGATGAGTTCTGGATCTGGAATCTTCAAATTCCCGAAAAGAGATTTAAAACTCTTTCGAAATTCACTACGCCAAAAACTGGAATAGACAGCGCCCCTTAGAGGGCGCTTTATTACAAAAGCGCACTCTAAAGTGAAGAGAAAAAATAAGGAGCATACTATTGGAATAGACAGCGCATTTTAGAGGGCGCTTTTGTAACAAAGCGCACTCTAAAGTGAAGCGAAAAAATAATGAGGAAATGGAGGGACACCAATAGAGGACGCTTTATTGAAAGCGCCCTCTAAGGGTAACCTTAGAGGGCGCTTTTGAAAAAGCGCTCTCTATGTCCATGTACATTTCCAGTTTATAAGGCGCTTTTGGAAAGCCTTAGAGAGCGCTTTTAGAAGCGCCCTCTTAGGCCCCCTTTAGAGGGCGCTTTTGTAACAAAGCGCCCTCTAAAGTGAAGCCAAAAAAAAATAATGAGGAAATGGAGGGACAACAATAGAGGGCACTTTAGTGAAAGCGCCCTCTAAGGTTACCCTTAGAGGGCGCTTTTAAAAAAGCGCTCTCTAAGTCCATGTACATTTCCAGTTTAGAAGGCGCTTTTGGAAAGCCATAGAGAGCGCTTTCAGAAGCGCCCTCTTAGGCCCCCTTTAGAGGGCGCTTTTTTGACAAAAGCGCCCTCTAAGGTCCCCTTTAGTAAACATTAAAATTATAACATATATTGCATGTCTCTTTATTTTCCCTCTCTATAAGCTATTTCGTTTACGTAACTGGGTTTTCTCTCTACTGCGATTACTCTCTACTGCGATTACGCTCGTCCTCCGTTCGTTCTCCCTCCCTCACCGTCATCGTCGCCGTCGCCTTTTTCTGCTGCTGCGTTCACGTTCACTGAGTTCACGTTCACCGTCACTGTTCACTTTCTTCTCCATCGTTACCGTCACCTTGAAGGTATTTCTCTTCTCCATCGTTACCGTTCACTTTCTTCATGTGTTTGATTAGGGCATTTTCTAAACTTAGTTTTACATTTTGTGCATTATGTTGATTAATGTTGTTTAGGGCAAACTGAGTTTTTTATTTCTGATTGAAAACTGATATCATTTGAAGTGTGTTTGAGCTTGTGCTTGGAAGTTTGATGATTATGGATGCAAGTTTGTTCATGTTCCAAACACCATAAGTTTGCATTGGTCTTTTGCATGCAGTAGGTGTGTGTGAGTTTGTATTCAATAATGATAAAAAAAAAAGAGTTTAGATTGTTGTAACATGAGAGAAATGGAAGGTATATGAATGTGTTCACGTATTGAATCATTGTCTTACTTGGGTCTTATTGAATCATTTCTATATTACAGATAAAATGGCTAACCAAGACGATACCCATGACAAGAATGGATCACGTAACAATGTTGAAAAAGAAATCAAACGAGGATTGACTGTTATGAAGTCAATCATTCGTGCAAGAGACAAGGGTGTAAAATTTGAAGTACATTGGAGTGTTGAAGACCAACTAATTGAGCCTAACGGTTCAATGTTGGCAAGTTACATTGGTTTCCTTGTTCGACAACATATTCCGATTACATGTGATAATTGGAGAAGTCCGGACTTGAAGGTTGGCAAAGAAAAAATATGGTCGGAGATACAGGTACTTACCATATATTGTTATATGTTTTTTTTGTTGACTATTTGTTGACCATATATTGTTATAATATTACTTTATAATAACACACTCCATGTGTATGTTTTTTAGAGATCCTTTCACATCGATGAAAGCCGGCAAAAATATTGTATTCAATTGGCCGGAAAAAGACTCCGAGGATTTCGATCCTTTTTGTCCAACAAATTTCTCAAGGATGAGGAAGGAAAATTTGTTGAAGCAGAACGGCCAATGAAGTATGCCGAGATTATTTCAGCCGATGAATGGAATAACTTTGTCGCCAAACGAAGAAACGAAAAATTCCATGTAATGTCTATTAATTATGGTATTATACAATTGTTAAGTTACTTGGTTCTAATATGCCTTAAACTTTTTTATCCAGGAAGTAAGCGACATAAATCGGAAAAGGGCATCAAAACCCGCGTATCCGTACAAAAAAGGGCGTACGGGATATGCACGGTTACAACAAAGAATTGTGAGTATATTCAAATGCTATGAGCTTATACATTGTCACAATATGTTATAATTGATGATCTTATAATCTAATTCAATGTGTAGCTAGCCGAGGAGAAAAGTGACGCAACATCTCTTCCGGAGCACGTATTATGGAAGGCTGCTCGGGTTGGGAAGGATGGGGCTGTCGTTGAAGCGGTCCAAACTGTTTATGACGAATGTGTAAGTATATGTAACATTATTTCTTTAATTATATCGAAAATTTTGTTAGACATATAATTCATTTTTAATCTCCTCTAATAATATTTCAGGAGACTTTATCCCAAACCGTACCTTCAACCGAGGTCCAGGATTGCAGGAGCGTACTTAGTCGAGTACTAAATGTTCCTGAGTATTCCGGTCGTGTGAGGGGTAAGGGTTTTGGTGTGACTCCGTCGTCATTTTATAAAAAACCAAAAACAAAAAATCCTACCAACAAAGAGGTGATGGAGACCTTGGCGGAGTTAAGGGCACAAGTACTCCAACTGCAAAACGAGAATGCAAGGTATAGAGAGGAAAGGTGCGCCTCCGAGGCAAAAGATACTAGTGACCGAGCTAGTATCAATTGTCAACCGAAATTTCCCGAGGTAATTATATATGTTATTATGAAATTAAAATAGCCCTTTTTACTTGACACATATACACGTTAACAATAACATTTATTATTGGTTTAGGGCATTTCACCTTGTCAGCTGTATCTATCGTCACCAACTTATCGCATGGTTGGCAAGGGAAAAGTGCACAACACTTCGGGTGAATTACTTCACCATAATCCCCTCCCGGTGGGATATATGAAAGTTTCGGTTGACCTTGTATTAGATACCGACGCGCTTCTACCATTACCTGACGTTGTTTCAGAGACAACGTTGATGCGAGAAGCAGTCGGATCCTTTGTTGGATGGCCGTCAGATCTAATTTTCCCAGATGTCGAGGTATATATGTTCTAAATGATTATGAATCTTTAGTATTCACATTTCAATTCAGCTACAATTATGATATTTAATCAATCCTTATTACATGGTAATGTTAGACTCCTACAAGACCCACGCATAAAGCTGATAAAGGGATTTCAAGACGCATCGAGTCGGTTGCATCTCTAAAAGAGGTACAAATATATATACCTATTGAATTATATACGCAACGATTCTGTTGCATCACAAAAAGTCATGATTTAATTTATATGAATTTTTAGGTTCCCGGTCGAAAGTTGAAAAAAGCTGGTAACGATATTCCTCCAACGACGTCCGGGACAAAATCTCAAATTACGATGCGTCTTGAGAAAATGGTGAATGAGTCCGATATTATGCACGGGGCCATTTGTAGTATAGATTTTGATGAAGGTGTTTTCGGAGCTGCTCATTTCGAAATAATTGCAAAGGAGGACATGCAACAACTTTTTGAACATGACGAATTGGGCATCGCTGTCATTCATACATACATATGGTACTCCGATCAATCTATAATTTACTTAGTTGAACAATTTATTTACACATTTCAATGAGTAGTCTAATGTTTATTATGTTTCTATTTAAGGTATATGTATGTAACATTGCTGCGGGGAACTGAATTGTGTAACCGTTTCAATTTTATTGCTGCTTCTCGTATCAACGCAACGTTAATAACGAAAAATCCAACATCCGTAAAGAATGATCTAGTCGATAGATTCATGGCGGCCGGCGATAATACTACACCCAGTTTGTATTTTTTACCGTTTAATTCTGGCAACGGGTTAGATTTTCTTTCTAATAATTTCATTCTAATCTATGTATATCTTTTACGTAGAAAATTTTCATTCATCTAAATTTTTGTTTTATTTTATAGTGGTCACTGGGTGTTGGTTGCTATGGATCTTTCGAGACTAATAGTGTATTATCTCGATTCGTTATCGGGTGATTGGAGTAAATATCCGAGTATGAAGAAGACGGTTGACGCGTAAGTGAAATTCCCCTAAATATTCGTGTGTATTTGTATATTTAATTATGTCTGTCAGATTGATCTCAATATACGTTTTTATTTTGTTAGGGCAATAATAAAATTTAGATCGAAAAAGAATTATCGCAATAGGAAGGACATTACCTGGATCAGAGTTCAGGTATATATTAAGTATCTTATTTTTGCTTATAATAATGTTTGTTTTTTTGCTTATAATAGTGTTTGTAAGAAATTAACTATATATATATTGTTTGTTTTTCTGTGTAGTGTCCTCAGCAAAATAATTCGGTCGATTGCGGATTTTTTGTATTGAGATTTATGAGAGATATCATTGCGTTGAATCGTATAGACATCCCAAAAATGGTATGGAATAATAACTTAGGGTTTATTTTAATATTATCGGATATTTCATCTAATTTGTTACTAAATCATGAATATGTTTTATTCTCTTAATTGTAGTACTTTGAGGAATACAAATCTTACTCAAGAGCTCATTTGGATGAAATGAAGGATGAATTGTGTCAATTCATTGTTGATCAAAGAATCATATAGCTAGGTTGTATATTGTTGTACATATATGTATGGAATGTTGTTGTTGTTGTTGTATGCTGTTGTTGTATATATGTTGTATATTGTTGTTGTACTTTTACTAACTCATGAGTATGTTGTTGTATATTGTTGATCAAAGAATCATATATTATGTTGTATATATGGAGGATTAATGTTGTATATAAATGGATTCATGTTGTATATATCAATGGATTAATGGTGTATAACATTGGATTAAAGGATGAAATCAATATGAATTTTACACTTTTGCAGCATGCGAACAGGTTACCAATTAAATATCCACTGTTTTTCAAACAATTTTTTTTAAAATAACTAACACTTTAGAGGGCGCTTTCTGTAGGAAGCGCCCTCTAAACATTTTACATTGACAACTTTAGAGGGCGCTTTATCCAGAAAGCGCCCTCTAAACACTTTACATTGACAACTTTAGAGGGCGCTTAACACTTTAGAGGGCGCTTTATGTAGGAAGCGCCCTCTAAACATTTTACATTGACAACTTTAGAGGGCGCTTTGTCCAGAAAGCGCCCTCTAAACACTTTACATTGACAACTTTAGAGGGCGCTTTTTCCAGAAAGCGCCCTCTAAACACTTTACATTGACAACTTTAGAGGGCGTTTTTTCCAGAAAGCGCCCTCTAAGGTTTCCCTTTATGGACCACTCCAGAGGGCCCTTTTTTCTGAAAGCGCACTATAATGTGGCCCTTAAAGGGCCACTTTAGACAGCGCTTTCTCCAGGAAAATAAAGCGCTGTCTTTACCTATGCCAGCGCCACTTTAGAGGGCGCTTAAAAGCGCTGTTATAGGCCAAAATAAGCGTCCTTTTTTCCCTTATTTGGCGTAGTGATTCTCTCACTGTGCCTTCTTCTTTCAGTCCCAACATCACCTCCACCATATTCAAAACCACTATGGCTTGAAACCTTCTAACATGGAATTATTGAATTCGTGCCAATTGGGTGCTAAAGTGTTTACCTCCCACCATTACATCCATGCAAGGGCTTCTTCCTCCATTGTCATCAATGGAGTGTCCGACTTTTCCAATCCAACCAGCTGCATCTTCGCAACTAAAAAGCAGCAATTCCACCTTGCAATGCCTTATTTATGATTCTCTAGAGAATGGATCTACTCACAGTTCCAAGTCCTTCATTGGCATCCTCAAAATTTCTTCCCCCTCCACCGTTACCAGTTTTAGAGTTTGAAGTCATCTACTCACAGTTCCAAGTCCGCCATTGGCATCCTCAAAATTGCTTCCCCCTCCACCGTTACCAGTTTTAGAGTTTGAAGTCTTCGTTGGGTCCCCTTGTTGATTCCCCAAAATTAGGGTCTTCGTCGCTTCAAGAATCTTTGTCTTCAATGTATCCATTCTCGTTCCACTTCCTATGGTCGCAATTCCATTATGGTTGAGTTTCTGTTTTTGCACACGATGAATCACTTCAAGACGGTGTTCCAATTACAAAGGAAGAAGATAAGAATTCTAAAAGAATTCAGAGTATGCAATAAACTAACTGATTCGAGAAAGCCACTCTCCAATTACAATTGAGTTCAAAAACTGACTCTCCCTTCACTCTAATTACTATTTATAGTTTTGTTCTACTAACAAAATTTGTTACGGTTCCAATTACTATAACTAATTTTGTTTTACTAACATAATTAGTTACTCATCAGCTACAACTGTATTAGTTCTAGTTACAAACTTAATTCTCACTTTTACCCATCCAACATACACCCTACTAACAGTTGGTCTTCTAACGAGGAGTCTCTGACCTTGGACATGTGATCCCTCTATTATAGAGCTTATATGCTCATCATTTCTATTAAATAATATACATATTTCATCATCAATCTGGATTTGTGAAACCCATCAATGACCAACTTATCAATTCCATTTATATTGGCAATAATGCTCTTCTTCGGTCAATATTTAACCCCAAACGACATTAACTCGTGTGTGGATGTGAGAGGAAGAGATGAGATTGGATAAAAATACCATACGTATAATAATTCACTTTTCTTCAATTTCTTGAACACTTCCCAACAACTCCACTAGCAGAAACCCTCTAATGCACAAAACAGGTTCAGGTAGCTTGAAATGCTGTAACTTGTTTTCCTGTACAATATGCCGCTAATGCATTTCAAATTTCATAAACATGCATAGAATACAATACGCTAAAAAATGAAGTTCAAAAGGGTAAAGTTTCAAAACGATGCTTGTTATTTTAAGAAGGTACAGAGAGATGAGAAATTGCACCACTTTAAAAATAATTCCATATCTTGAGTAATTACCAAAATATCATTATAAATATTTACAAGAGAACAAACTTAGATAATCTAAAGAGAAAAGGAGAGAATGTGTTTATCATATCTAAACCAAAAAAGGTAGAGAATTCAAAACTAATTGTTTTGCCTTTTGGCTTTTTATAAATATTTACAAGAGAACAAACTTAGATAATCTAAAGAGAAAAGGAGAGAATGTGTTTATCATATCTAAACCAAAAAAGGTAGAGAATTCAAAAAAATTGTTTTTCCTTTTGGCTTTTTATCCAAAAACAAACAAACTTGAATGATCTCTCTATCCGTCTGCTACTAACTGAGCTATGTAGTACCTATTAATAACAGTTTTAACCCCTTCATCATGGATAAACTTTGAAATACCCATTGGCATCCTTACTCATCTACCTTCTACTATTTACTATTTATTATTTTAAGCTTAGTCCAGACTCTTATTAACCACCCAACCAATTAACTGTTTTAACTTCTACTCTATCAAAGCCAATTACCATTATCCAAAAAAAAAATGCATGTTAAATTTCATACAAGAATTGAACAAAACTAGATAATGGTATTTAGAATGGATAGTCAGCCACCACCCCATATATGTTCATAGTACAACTAACCTGAGACATTGGAAATATAGGTGAAGTATATGTCCATATGCTAAGTCTACTAAAAGCCATTTCGTCATGTAAAACAAAGTTTGAATCTATTTCCATGGGGTCTCTTGCCCTGCCCAACCTAAATCGGATAGCTTTAGCAGAATATATAGGGAAGCCATCATTAACGTAATCTGACAAGAAATACAAATTCTATGTCAGCAGAAGCAAAAGTTTGGAATCCTCAGCATAACTTATTTTTCAATTCAAATTGGTATACACAATACATCAACATATTTACAGAGTTTACCTTGGAATGGTTTGACATGAATATCTATGACAAGACATATCTTGGAATATAGCCGATAAAGCAAAGTCTCGATAACAGAAGGATCGCTTTGCCCTATACTTGACCAATATGATGGGCCATGTTCAGTAATATCCCTAGACTCCAACGTATTTGTAAGGCTTTCTCTTATGGGATCATTCATGCTGGATGCACATATGGCTTGTGAGATGCAGTTATCCATAGGAATGAGACTAAACACTAGGATCGCATAGACTTTATGATTTCTATTAAGACGCTCCCATTTTCTTGTATAACAATACCCCACTTGTTACCATCAAATTCAATCAGGTTGTGGCCCTCAATGGTTCGAACAACACCAGATATTTCAGGAACCATTTTTAAGCAAAGGTGCTTGCAGAGACCATTTTCAATAACTGCAAAATATTTAGATTTCATATTATTACCATTTGAAAAGCAATAAAATATAGAGAACAATTTAGCATTAGAGAAATTCACTTTCAGAAGCATGCCATTAAAACTCACAAACTTGATATAGCATATATAAAAACCTTCCAGATGAATAAGCATTTAAACAAATAAAGATACAAATGATAAAACCATAGCACTGCAAGTAATGAAAAATAGATAGCTTACCAAAATCGCGTAACAACTTTTATCAAGTCTACACTTGAACAGTTTCCGCACTACATCCTAAATAAGCCAAGAGGGGGTAATGCCGCCTAACCACAAATACTTGTGCGGCACTTCCAAATCCAAAGGAGTCTCCACTGAGGATCTCAAGCTAACTTGTTAAGAACTACTCCACACAAGTCGATCATGACTATATCATCCTCCTATCTTAATTGCACTCAAGTTCGAGTTAGAACTTATCTCACCACTCTGAGATCACCAAACACAACAAGCAGATTATATCACACATACATATATACAAACATCAGATATATACAAACATCACATATATACAAATATATTCACACAAAAAGTAGGCTAAACCCACTGGAGACTACTCCCCAGCAGAGTCGCCACTTATTTTCTGTAGCGGGAAATTCATGATCATCAATCTATTGACAAGCTAGAGATCAATTAACAAGAGTCGCCACCGCGCTTTTATTGTTTACAAGGGAAAAGGGTAAAAGTACGAATAAGACCCAAATAGTAAGAAGTTTTCAAATAAAAACTAATAAAAGTCAGAGATCACAGGTAAGGGGGTTGGTTACACAGAGGGAAGGTGTTAGCACCCAAAGTGTCATAGGTACTTCTAGGGAGCCTTTTTTGTGTGCATATATATTTTGTACAAAGTGACGTTTACAAACAAATAGAATTGGGGGATGAGAAAAGAATTCATTAATTATATTTTTGTGTTTGACAAGACCTTCGGTCTTGTGCCTACGTACCAACATAAAAATGAGGGATCAAAACCTCGTAGTTCGTGCTACAAATTCAAAAAAATGAGTGTGTTGGTTTTAACAAAATTTTAGTTTGAAAGGCACAAAGACCGAATAATGGTTTGAATGGGTTAGTTCTTTATGGCTTTTTAAAAGTTTAAGTCAAGTATAGTTAAGTTTATTCACAAGTTTGATTTAAGAAAATGAGTTTGAAAATACAATGGCATAAGGCCAAAGTTTCTATCTTTTTGAAAGTGGTCAAAGTTTAGAACAAAAGTAGTTCACACAAAGAAGATTTTTAAAAGTGGAGGGAGAGATTTTGAAATTAAAGAAATGGGGAGAATATGAAGAGACTACCCTATGCACAAAATTTAAAAGTTTAGAGTTGAAAAGATCTGACCAAATGGGTAGCAATCCAATAGACAAGTATGTCAATAGAAACCCAAAATTCACTTGGACTTTTAGAATCAAACAATACACAAATGCACAATTATATCAATCTTGAAGAGCAAAGGCATCAAATAAAGATGGCCTCATCCAAGCTTATCCACTTCATGATCTTCTTTAAAATAGCCCATGTAGCAGATGAATTCCACAAGTGACAGGTTTAAAATAACAGCTTAACAATGATCAATGTTGCAGATGAATCTTAGAGAGATCTTCAAAGATGTATCAGATGAATTTCAGATTGCAAGCACTTGGTTCTTCAACAAGTTGGCATTGGCCAAGTCCATTAGCTTAGGAATGTTACCTAAGTTCTAAGTCCAATTGGTCCACAAATCAAGCCAACAGTTCACACAAAAGTTTTTTAGGGTTTTTGTTGTTATTATGTGCATTAATGGTCAAAGACCACACAAACAAACCAAGTATATACAAACAAAATATATCACACAATATGGTCCAAATGGACAAAGTGAAAATTACATTAACATAAACAATTAGAATGATATGTAGAATGGCAAATGATATAAAGTGCTAAAAGTAAATTGCATTAAAGTAAAAGCTTGAATTTAAAAGTTAGTAGTTAGTAAGTTAGAGGTTAGTTTTGTTTTGCTTTTGATTTCAAGACATTCTTTAGAGAACACTCAACCCACTTGCCATAAGCATGGATCCTTGAACCAAAACATCTTCCAAAGGAAGGAAAGAAGGCCAAGTTTCCACACAATACCATGGAAAATAGGAGACTTACAATCTCACTAACTAGAATGCTTATGCCTTTCATGTCACAAATTTAGCGCTATGTTAAGCAATCTAATTGGACTTATGTAGAAGTCACAACTATTTGAGACCGGGAAATAGACTTTTGGTGTTAATGCATGTTGGAGACATAGTATTATGAAGTATGCTCATAAAACATACCACACACAAAAAATATGCAAAAGGTGTGGCCTAATCTCATCTATACTCATGTCAATTTTTCAATCAACTAGCATTAGGACTTTGAGATGTCATTGGCCAAATGGAAATAAATGTATGAAGAAGGGGAATTAGATGAAGAGGGAATGAGATGAATGAGATCACAAATTGGTCAAAGGAGGACTTTTACCAAATTAGTATCATTCATTCATTTTGCGAGATGGAATGTACATTCCATCAATTCCCTAAATCCAATGATATTAACTTGACAAAGTCAAATCAACCTTGACCAAGACCCAACAACAAACAAGCAAACTCAAATAAGTCAATACAAATGGTCAACACAATTTAAATGGCATTTATTCAATTAAAAATAATAAAATAATGCATTAAATTCAAATATGTTTTATCCAATTCCTAAAATCTCATCATAACACCAAAGAAATGTCCATGAGATTTATCATAGGTCAAACAAGGTCAAAGGACCTTGGAGAAAAAATTTCATAATTTTTGGACATTTAAAAATATTTGTAAACAATTAAAAACAAATGCAAAATCAATTTATTCATGAAAAATATTAATAATGATCCAAAAAATAATTTTAATTCAGAATATGAAAGAGAAAAATATTTGAAATTTTTTGGTGAAAGTCCCATATTTTTTGGATCAATATTAGATTTAATATGAATTATTGAAGAAAATACAATTAAAATAAAAAATCAGAAAATGTAAATTGCATGGACCATCAGATCTCCCTCATTAATTGAGGTGACAGATCTGATGGTCCAAAATGCGCGCTCCACATCTACATGAGTCAACCTCGTGGCACAGATGGTAATTCAAAGCAACGTTCAGGATTAGATCATGAGACTTGGATCCTATGGCTCAGAGGTAAGACACCTCATCGCCGGAGCCAGAGCTCCGGTCATCTTCCCCGGTGAGCTTCACCAAACATGTCAAGATGAACCATCACCAAAATAAAAAATAGGGACATGATCTTGAAGAAAACATTGCACTGAGCTCGAATCTGACCTCCATTCATTCCAATTCCAAATATATTGAGAGATATGTGGAATTGAAAATTGAGGTATATGATCTGAGTTGCTTCGATTTGACCTCAAAGCAACTCAATCTTCTTGCCTACATTGGTAGGACTTCAGACAACCAAAGAATCAATGGAATTGAGCAAGAATTTAAGAGAATCGAAGAGTTTAAAATTTCTGCAAATTACCTTCAATGGAGGTCTGAACTTGATGGATCTTGAGTTTGCTTGCCCCTGGACTCACTTCAATTGCTTGTAGGAAGAGAATGGAAAGGCTTAGAAGCAATGGATTCCAGGAGAATTGAATTCCAAAATAGTGGAGATTCAAGCTCAAATTCAAATGAATTTATCAGGTTTATCCTATGAGAGTGAGAGGTTTGAAGAGGGGGATCAAAGTTGGCGCAATGGTATGTAATTCTGAGCAAATGAAGCTCTATATATAGCCAAATCATGTGATATTTGCACACTCACTCTTACTTTCCAAAATTGGCAAATGATGATGCGAAGCTGCATGGGCTCGCATAGGCCCATGAAGTGATGGCGGAAGGTCCAAATTGAATGATCAAATGTGTTGAAGTTAGCTTAGATTGCAAGGCATATGTACATTGTTGCTTGAAGATTGATCCATGCCAAATGATATCAGCCTGTTTAAGTCATGCACAGCCTATGCATTTCTCATCCAAAATGAATGAATTTGAGCTCTTTGGAAAGGTGAGATCAAGAGGAACAAGTTTTATCTTCAACACTTTTTTTATTTGGAGCTTGGAACTTGGATAAATTTGAGGTTGAAGTTTGGAAAAATTTGACGTATCAAAAATTTTCTAAGTGTCAAGCCATATGTCTCAATATTCCACCTTGCTTAACTTTTTATAGAAGCTTCAAATGAGAAAAGTGTATTCATAAACATTGTCTCTCTCTCAAAGAACTTCAAAATGGTCACCAATTTCATATCATTTGGATTTGAAATGATAGAGTTATGCATTTTTGAAGTTTGGAAAAATCACTTGATCAATGGTATAAGTCAAAAGTGACCTATAATGTAGCCTCATATCACATGCTCAAAAAAGTTGAATTATCTCCCACTCCAAACATAAAAATAGAAGTAGACACATTGAATTTGATTGTGCAACTTGGAAATATTTCATCTCATAAAAATTGAGCAAGTTATGGCCTTGGGAAGTTGACCTTCAAATTAGGGTTTATACAAAATGACCTATAATGTTTCAACATAGAAAATGATTTTCCAAGCAAAACTAGCTCTATGTCTCAACATTAAAGTTTTTTATAATGTCATTTAGAGTAAGTTTTATCTTAGAATAATTTTCATATGGTGAAAATTGTAGGAGATTGGGTCTAGGGAGACCCAGTTTTGATCAGATGAATCCATCTGGCCAACCACCATCGACCAACTTGCTAATTTCCAATTCTCTTGACTTTCTTGGCTCATGGTAGGTCATATATGCATAAGATGATGAATTTGGGAGTTTCCCTTGAGAAATTTGATCAATTGGTGACATGGCTTGTTGGAGAAGTTACTTAAGATACCTAGTCAAACTAGGGTTTCCACGGCAAATCATCCTCAAACTCTTGAAGAAAACTTGATCAATATAACATGTAGAGAACACTGGGACCCATATATGATGTTCATAACCATTATTGAATCAATTCTTGGTTGTGCTCTTTGTTCATGAGGGTCTTAAATCCAAGATGTGATCTTGATGAATCAATGAGATCATGCCCTACCTACAAAAGAGTTAGGCAAATGTAAAGACATATTTTTTTGGTATTTTAGTTAGTAAAATGATAATATACAAGTATTATATAATCACAAAATGCTTGGTGATCTCTCCCAAAACAAACCCAATGAAGGTGGGGTAAGGAGGATACCAAGGTATGATCCCCATGCTTATGCTTATGATGGAATTACATGAGAGATCTTAGGGTCAAAATTGGGGTCTTACAGCTGCCCCTATTTAAGGACATTCTAATTGAGGAGGTGAAGGTTAAAACCTTCATGTCGACTCAGTAGAATGGGATTAAATAACAACATATAGAAATAAATTTTGGTCCCTAAGAGACCTCATGATGCATATGATATGAATGTGAAAGTTAATGCTCTGTGGGGAAATATTGCCACAAAGGAAAAGAAATCAGAGAGGCCGAAAGTCCTCAGGAGCACAATGCATTCCGTAAGGAAAAATCACTAGGGAGACAGAGACTCTTGGGGAAAAGGAGTTATGCGTAGGTCAGGCTACGTCTTAAAACTACTGGGGGACTCGAGGAAATCCATATAAAATGGAAAGACTCAGCTTGGGAAACAAACATCTACAGGGGATACGAATAAGTCAGGATAAAACTGAGGTACTCGAATCATGCAAGGGAACACCGATTTCACTAAGGAAATGCGCACTCAACTCAATTGGGGAGAAAATAAAATTTCAACACGGGAGGAGTAGAAGTATATTATTTACTAACTGTTACTGGGTAAGGAGATGATAAAGATATAACAGAGAGAACATCCGTCACCGGTTAAGATGAACATATCAAGGATGACTAGCTGAGGAAAAGCCAAGAGGGAGTATTCATTATCGGTTACTAGGTAAGAATAGCCTTGCTGGGGAAAACTGCAGAAAATAGGATTTATAACTACCAGTTACTGGGTAGAAGACCAAGGGTGAGAGTATCCGTCATCGGTTAGGATGAACATATCAAGGATAAACTCGACAGGGAAGAAAATCCGTCATCGGTTAAGATGAACATATCAAGGATAGACTTTCCTGGGGATGTTAAGGAGGATACCCGTCATCGGTTAAGATGAACATATCAAGGATAAACTTTCCTGGGGATGTTAAGGAGGATACCCGTCATCAGTTAAGATGAACATATCAAGGATATACCAACTGAACAAAAAGGGAGGAATTACATCTATCGAAAATTGGATAGAAAACTGTCAGAGAGAAAAATCTGTCACCGGTTAGGATGAACATATCAAGGATTAACTCTGCGAGGGGACAAAGTAGGATTTACAACTACCGGTTATTGGGTAGAAGACCACAAGGAGAGAAAATCTATCACTAGTTAAAGTGAACATATCAAGGATAGACTCTGCACAGGGAAAAGTAGGATTTACAACTACCGGTTACTGGGTAGAAAACCAACAAGGAGAAGAAAACCCGTCATTGATTAAGATGAACATATTAAGGATTAACTCTCTGAGGTACCAAAAATAGGGATTACAACTACCTTTTTACTGGGTAGAATACCAACGAAGAGAATATCTGTCACTGGTTAGAGTGAACATATCAAGGATTAGACTCCACAGGGGAAGAAAAGATATTCGTCACCGGTTAGGATGAACATATCAAGGATATATTTTCCGGGGAATAGATCCACTAGGGATCCTACTGAGGAGAAAAAGGGTACTCTTGTCGGGTATTGGGCAAGAAGTAACAAACTGCACACTAAGAAGAATATTACCAGTTACTGGGTAATAGACTCTTAGGGGACCAAAATATCAATTTAGGTAAGAGCTAGAAAGAAAACGGTCAAACAAGACTCAACCCAATGAGGATATAACTCAAGGAGAGAAATTCCATCCAGAAAATTTGTTGGAGAGAAAACTGAAATAACAACCATCCACGAGGAAACAAACTCAGTGGGGAAACAGAGAAAGGTTAAAGTTTTTCTGCTTAAGGGGCTGACACTCTACAATTGAAAGAGGACAAACACAAGATTTGGTATGGGGATAAAGTACCACAATAACAGAGAATGAGAATCTCAAACAAATCAGGACATGCAAAAATATGAAATTGTATGAATGTATATGTATATGTATATGTATATGTATATGTATATGTATATGTATATGTATATGTATATATGATGATTATGCTGACAAAACGACCACGAAGGATACATAGGTGTCGCAAAGAAATTGAACCACCGGTACAATCCTCGGTCAATCCACAAAACATGGAGACAACTGCTGGAGAACAGAGAGATCAACATCCCAAGGGCTCAACCCTAGCTGATTATAGAGGAGATCTGTTGAGGATAAAACAACCAATCTGGGGGGAATTTTAGGTCAACACCATAAAGAATGGGAGACAACCCTACAGAGAAAACAATCAACAAATGCTGCTCAGAAACCAGGAGAAAACTCTGACTGGGAGCAAAGATACATGACGATTGGTGGAGACACCAAAGCGATCGATTGGGGAAGATCAAACATCTTCTGATGACGATCCACCTGCCGAGGAAATACGAACTCCGCTGGGGAAGGCCGAAACTCTGTTGGGGACAAGGACACGCCGCAACCAACTCAGCTAGGGATAAAGAAATAAACTCCACCGGGGATCAAACACTCCACCGAGGAACTTAATTAACACTGATGTCTAGGGATACCCGAAGGGTTAACTGCTTGGGGAACCACAAATGCTTCACACTTAAGGACTTGCTATCCATCGAAATGCTGTTGATATTCTTTTTTACTTGCTTTGGAAAAGTTCTTGCTTTTAAAGAAAACTTGATTTTGATTAAAAAAAATTAATTTCAAAATGATCATAATAAAATTTAAAATTATTGGCTGAAGTAAATAAGAGTAGAAACAATTGGATAAAAGCTCAACTTTTATTTAATAGAATGGTAGTCTGTAAATGACAAGACTCCATAGATTTTACAAAGTTGAAAATGGTAATTTACATGGAAAAGGGTTACATTGAATACAAATGATCCTTAATCCTTCTACCAAATCTTGATATCCACTGTGCTCTTGGCCACTGTTGGAGATGAACTAATGCCAACCCTTGTGCTCAAGCAAGTCTTCAAAATCATTGAAGATCAGCAGAATGCAGTTACTTGCCATAATCTCTAATTTTTGCATAAGTTTCCCCAAGGTGGGGTACTCAACTTATCGGGAAATTTCTTTTCTGTTTTTAATGTCTCTAATTTTTGCCTGGATCGCCCTTTCGAGTTTTCAATCCACCGAGACGCTCATTTTTTCCTAAGCCGCCCTTTCGGGTTTTCAACTTAGCGAGTTATTCTTTTATTTTTATTTTTATTTTTTTTAGGCGAAGTATTTCTTGACTGCATCTGCATTCACAGGACGAGTGAACTCTTCACCATCCATAGTTGTAAGAATCAATGCACCGCCTGAAAAGGCTCTCTTAACAACATATGGGCCTTCATAATTGGGAGTCCATTTTCCTCTGGAATCTGCCTTGAACGATAAAATCTTCTTGAGCACAAGGTCACATTCTCTGAACACTCGGGGTTTGACCTTCTTATCAAAAGCTTTCTTCATTCTCTGTTGATATAGCTGACCATGACACATGGCAGTTAATCTCTTCTCTTCAATTAAATTCAACTGGTCAAACCTGGTATGACACCATTCAACTTCAGTCAACTTGGCTTCCATAAGCACACGCAACGAAGGAATCTCAACATCTACGAGGAGCAATGCTTTCATACCATAAACAAGAGAGAAAGGGGTTGCCCCTGTTGAAGTGCAGACGGATGTACGATACCCATGCAAAGAAAACGGGAGCATCTCATTCCAATCCTTGTATGTGACAACCATCTTCTGGATAATCTTCTTGATGTTCTTATTTGCAGCTTCAACAACCCCATTCGTCTTGGGTCTGTAGGGAGAAGAATTATGATGTGCAATCTTGAAGTCTTTGCAAAGATCTTCCACCATGTTGTTATTGTAGCACCTCAAATTTGCACCTCCCATTTGTATATACATTTTCATTAACATTGCATTGTTCATTGCATAGTCCATCAGGTCATCAGGCAAGACTGGTTAGAAGATTCAACTGTGCAAGGCAGCAAGAGCATTTTCCATGAGATCAAAGTCCTAGGGTTGGCACAATGAGTTCATGTGACCCAGGGATCATTTTGAAGTGATTTGGCCAAGAATTGAAGGCTCAGAGCTCATCAGTCCATGTGCAAATCATCTGAAACCCTAAAAAGTCAACAGAAGTCAACTGTCAGTGCAACTGTGGATTTGAAGGTGGGAGATGGTTAGAGATGCCTCATTCATATGATAACAAGTCTCATTTGACATTTCAAACATCAACGTTGAAGAATTTGAGGTCATATCAAAACTTTCCCAAAATAGCAGGTGACCTCTAATTTGAACTTTCCAAAAATGGAAAGGTTTTAGACCAACTTCAACTTCAGATTACATCATCAAGAAAGCTTCAAATGAAATTTTGTCCAACATGAAAGTTGAAGATCTTTCTCTCCCATTTCCAAAATGTCCAAGATCATGGATTTCTAACGTGTGGTTGAGGATATATGATCAAATCATTGCCAAATATGCATGGGACTTCAAATGGCCATATCTTTTGATTCAAAGCTCCAAAATGAGTGATTCTTTTTGAAATATTCTCCTTTTGACTTCTAATTTCCAAATCATGCATCACATTACATAAAATCTCATCACATAATCACTTGCATATCCATGCCTTTTTTGGAGGGAAACTGCAAAATTCAAAAATGGTGCATTGTATGGATTTTCTACCATTGCCATTGTGTTTAAACGATCATTTTAAGTGACTTTGATGAAGGGTGTGGTACTGTTCACGTGTAATTACTACATGCACCATGCAAATTTTGATTTTTGCAAAACACCTTATTTTCATTAACCAAATTAAACATGGATTAGCAAGGTGATTAGTAAAGCATATATATACTCTAACCCTAACAGAATTGGAGGAGGTTAATCATTTTTCACATTTTTTAGATCCAAATTTCTCTCTCACTTCAAATTTTTCTCTCATTCATAACTCAATTTTTTTCAAAGAACCTTGCAATTTTACTTCATATACTTGTTGCCTAGCTTTGATTCTGTGCAGATCAAGTGTTGAATTGGTGAATTCGTGCAAGAATCAAGTGGTGGAAGTTCATGAAGATGACAATGGAGTTTCTGTTTTGAGCTAGATCTACACATGTGCAAGCTTCCTTTTCTTCACCAAACATCATTTCAAGCATTGTAGAGTGGATTTGGATACTTACAAGTTGTGGATCGTGCAAAATCAAGAACTTCTCTTCAAGAGGTTCAGTTTTCGAATCTCTTAATTCTTAAATTCATGTATATATTCTGGTAGATCTTGTTCTCCTGGTGATTCTGATCTAAATTTCGTGTGATTTGATGCAGTTTTAAGAGAGATATGATTAATTGAAGTCTTGAATGTTAATTTGATTTTGCTTCGTTTTGCATGAATCATGATGAATTAACATGAAATATTGCTTGATCTATAACCTACATGTCATGAGGATTTGTTTGATGTATTTGTTTTTGAGTTCTGGAAAGAATTCTGGAAAAACGTTGAAGCTCGCGCACTGTTCATCTTCTTCTTCATGAAGAAGATGAAGATCTTCAGCTATGCGTCGACCATACAGCAATGTTGCGTCGACCGCTCGACAGCTTTGAGTCGACCGTAGCTGGTCTTGCGCTGACCCGAGGTTCTGGCTGTGTTTTTTTGAGTCGACCATAGCTGTCCATGCGTCGACCCTTCTTTGGTTAGAGTTTTTTACTGGCGCGCTCAATTTGAATTTGTACAGGGTTCGATCCCTACTGAGCGCTGGTTTTCAAAATTCATTTCATATTTTCATCCTTTCCCTCCACATGCCAAGCTATGTGTTTTCTTTCATTTTTATTATTTTCTCCAACTTCATAAAAATCATAATAAATTGAAAAATGAATCAATTCACCTCCAATATTTTGCTACTTGCTCCTCTGTTTGTCTATTATTTTATGATCATAATTTCCAAATTTGTGCATGGCTGAATATTTTTTGGTGCTAGGGTACTTGAACATGTATGCTTGCTTGACCTTGCTTTGCCATATCATTTGTGAAATGCTGGTCTTTATTCCAATGCTCATGAAATTTTGCATGCTATAACTAGACACTTTGCCTGACATTTTGGTGTTGATTTGGAATTTTTATCAATTACCATTGCTGTTTTATGAATGTGCTAAGTTAGTTGTGACAATTTGTGTCACACCTTGTGATGTTCAACTTGATTGATGAGTTTGCCATGCCAAATTATATCCAATTGCCTTAAGTTTTTGTATGATTCCTAGTATGGATGTTGTGATTGAGCATGAGTTTTGTTGGAATTTTTGGGATCATTTCTGATTTAATTGAGATTTTTCATTCTGGTTGGTCACATTTGAGCTTTAAAATTGCTTTGAACTTCATTTGATTGTGAAATGCTTGTTCCTTATCCAATGAATGTGAAATTTTGCACACTATTTCTAGACATGTTGAATGTTGTTTTGGCTTTGGTTTGAGGTTTTTACCATGATCCATCTCTGTTTTATGCCTATGCTAAGTTGGTGTGACAATTTGTGTCACACATGTGCTTGTTGTGCTTGTCTTGACTTATGCTATGTGATTACCATGCCTAATGATGTCCAATACCTCTAATTTTTTGTGTGATGATCATGTTGTATGTCCTGTTTACTCATGAATTTTTGCCAAGATTATTTGAATCATTTTGGATTTAATGTGCATTTGTTTCTTCTGATGTCACAATGTTGTCACAATTTGCATACCTTACCATGTTTGATTCATGAAAAGAATTTAGTTAATGATATTGATATGGGACCTTTTGGACTGTGTTCTCGAGTGATTGAAGTTGATTCATGTTAAATTTCATGTTCTGTTTTGACTGTTTGACCTTCTTTTGACCTAGTGGTTTGGACTCACTGTTTGGATTGTGGATTTCAGGTTAAGAAGCACATTGCCATGATTTAAGTGGTTCACTCATTTGGATTGATTAATTGGTTGATGTTGGCTAACCTTATGTTGTTTTGTAGGTTGATGCCAAGTTGTTTGTGTTGTGCCTATTGGCTTGTGCCTTGCACACTGTTGCATTGCTTGTCTGTCTGATTGTATGGATGACTGTTGTCTGTTTGTTTGTTTGACTTGTAAACTGATTGGGTTAGATTTTTCACAGGTACCTAAGTTGCTTTGAGTTCTTTTGAACTTGCTTTTGCTTTGCTTGGTTGCTTAACCACTGAGGTATAATTTCTCTGACTTCATGTAGTCTGGAAGACCCGTCCTGTTATATGGGCAGGCACCTGTCTGAAGCCCTCC
The DNA here is from genome assembly GCF_024323335.1 of Lathyrus oleraceus. Taxonomy (NCBI): domain Eukaryota; kingdom Viridiplantae; phylum Streptophyta; class Magnoliopsida; order Fabales; family Fabaceae; genus Lathyrus; species Lathyrus oleraceus. The sequence continues at coordinate 405,884,282 of NC_066585.1, forward strand.
TTAAGAGGCAATGCTTGTGGATGTTTACTTTTGTGCCAAGCAGGAAAAGACCTCTTTAGAGGCAATTGGCAGATAAAAGAGATGTGTAATCCATCTCCTGCTACTCAGTGTGTCATCCACTTTGCTCACACCATGTGTTGATGCATTGTGGATATTAACCCAAGATCTTTGTTGTGTCAGTCATATGTGGAGAAGAGTTCCTACTTTCTGAACTCCCACACCTTCTATTTGAGTCAAGCTTTCCCAGGCCAGGGATAAGAGCTATGAGGTCTTACCCTCACTTCCCATTTCATCTGCTTCACCCTAACTACTCAATGTTAGGGTTAAGAGCTAACTACACCCGATTCCAGTTGGCTTGTGTTTCACAGCCTAACCTTGTATGAGCCCAATTGATTGCATATAGTGTGTATGATTGTTTATTGTGCTTGTGTATTTGCCTGTGCTGTTTAGGATAGCTTGCTCCCTGTGCAAGTTAGATATAAACCTCAACCTAGGACCATGGTGAATTTACATGATAACTATTAGGCTCGAGTCAGTCTCCCTTCTAGTTTGTCATTTCCCAGTCTCTGGTTAGGTTAGAAGTTCTTTCCCTGTGTAGGGGAACTACGTCGCACTGATCCTCATACCAGATGAGGTACGTAGGCAGGAGATGAGTTGATCTCTCCAGGCGCCCTTTTTCTTTTTTCACCCTTTGTGAGTTTTGGAGTCCGACGTAAGTCCAGCGATTGGCAGTTGGTTTCTTGTGTGTGTTTGTTGGTTCGGAGTCTGATGTAAGTCCAGTGATTTGCATTCGGTTTCCATGTTTGCCTATGTGTGTGGAGTCTGACGTAAGTCCAGCGATTGGCAGTCGGTTTCCTGTTTGTGTTTTGTTTGGCGTGCGTTAGCCGAGCTACGAGTGCTCTGATTCTTCTCTAGTTAGAGAAGATACGTATGCATAGGATGCGATATCCTAGCGAGCACGTTTCCCCCTGTCCCGAACTACGTCGACTCTGATGTCTGTGCTTGACAGACTACGTAGGCCCAGGATGCGATATCCTATCGAGTTCCGTTTCTTCTGTCTTTCGTCTGTGTTTTTATTCCAGTCTTGTGCAGTGTTTGAGCAGTCTTTAGCAACCTTTCTTCTATTCTTTCTGAGCGTGGATCCCGTCGAGTACGACGGATGCGTAGGGGTGCTAATACCTTCCCTTCGCATAACCGACTCCCGATCCCATCTCTCTCTGGTCGCGAGACCATGTCTTTTCCAGGTTTACTTCGAGCGTTTCCTTTCCCTCTTTTGGGATAAATAACGCACGGTGGCGGCTCTGTTGTTTCGTTTTCCCGCCAGTTTTTCGCGTAATGCGACAGCTGGCGACTCTGCTGGGGATTTAAAGAAGTTGACCTCTTGCTGGTCCATCTTCCCTAAGCGAGTCTCTCCTAGCGCTCTCTAGGATAGGGTTTGGTTGCTTTTGCTGTTTCATTTATTGCATTCATTTGTTTATTGTTTGCATTTATTGTTTACATTTATGTTTGCATGCATCATATTATCATTGTGATGTGTTGTCTCTCTGTTGGGGTGGGAGTTACATGAGGTAAAAGGCCCAATACCCAGGCTATGAGTGAAATCTAGGACACCTAGGAATAGAGTGATTCATGGGAAGCGGGTGGTATTGCGCCACTTAGCGGAACATTGATATCACGAGCAGTTCAGACTCTTATGGGGTATTATCATTACATACTTCGGGTGTGTATATGGTGATATTCTATGAAAGGGTTATTTATGTTGTGTTTCTCTCTACCTTACCCTGGCCTAGATGACACCCGTGAGTGGGGAGGGAATGAATCATTACAGGTACAGTTGGTGACTTGATCTGTTGGTGACTATTGGCTCCCGTTGGTGACTTGGTTCAGAGATATGGGTCTCAGATGACTTTGGGTCTCAGATGACTTTGGGTTCCGGATGACCTTGGGTTCCAGATGATTTTGATTTGTGGTTTCCGGTGTCGAGTTCATGCCGAAGCTCTGATCCTGGGCCTTGTGATACACAGCCAACCATTCATGGTCTCATCATTTGCATCATAGCATGTTTATTTTCAACAAAAAATAATGCAAAAAAAAAATGATGATGAAAAAAAAGAAGAAAAAAGTTAACCCGCATGTGCATATCCTTTATCAGGATCATTCATGATAAAATATAGTACCCATATCATGCATATCATGCACATATCATTCTTGCATTACAGACCTGCTTGGGAGAGGCTTCTCACTCTGGTTCCGGTTTGAGGCAGGATTGTTGATCGTCGTCCGCACCGCTACGCTACGAGACTGAATCAACAGAGAAGTATGGACCAAGTTCAAGCTGAGTTGGCAGAGATGAGGGCTAACATGGCCCAGTTCATGACCATGATGCAGGGTGTTGTGCAAGGGCAAGAGGAGTTGCGTGCCTTAGCCCAGAGACAGGAAGTTGTGATTCCACCCGTCTACCGTGCCTCACCAGAAGGGATCCCTGTTAATGACAATACCATTGTTGCTACTATTCCCGTCAACAACTATGCTGTGGGTTATGAGTTGAGGGGTATTAGAATCAACGGACAACCTATTTCTCCAGAGACTGCTAATGTCAGAGCGACCCATGCTCCTGTTTGTCATCCTGCTCCGTTGGTTGACCGACAAGAGGAAATGTTTACTCTCCTCAGTGATGATGATGAGGTGGGTAGGACTGAAGAGAGGGATAGAAAAGTGGATGCCCTTGCTGAGAAGATCTGTGCCATGGAGTGTCAGAACTCTCTAGGATTTGATGTAACCGATATGGGTTTGGTCGATGGGCTGAGGATCCCTTACAAATTCAAGGCGCCATCCTTTGACAAATATAATAGCATTTCCTGTCCTCGCACCCATGTGCAGGCTTATTACAGAAAAATCTCAGCATATACTGACGACGAGAAGATGTGGATATACTTCTTCCAGGACAGCTTGTCTGGAGCGTCCTTGGACTGGTACATGGACCTGAAGAGGGAGTCTGTTAGAAGCTGGAGAGATTTGGGTGAAGCCTTCTTGAGGCAGTATAAGCACAACATGGACATGGCTCAGAGCCGAACTCAGTTACAGAGTTTGTTTCAAAAATCTGGTGAAAGCTTCAAAGAGTACGCTTAGAGGTGGCGTGATTTAGCTGCAAGAGTGCAACCTCTGATGTTGGAGAGAGAGTTGACTGATATGTTCATCGGGACCTTGTAGGGTGTGTTCATGGACCGTATGGGGAGTTGCCCGTTTGGTAGCTTTTCAGATGTTGTAATCTATGGAGAAAGAACAGAGAGTCTTATCAAAGCAGGAAAGATACAAGATCCTGGCTCTTCAAGTTCTTCGAGTTCTAAAAAGCCATTCTCTGGGGCACCCAGAAGGGGAGAGAGTGAAACAAATGTTGTGCACCGTCGGAGGAATGGGAACAGAGGACAGTATCGTCAGGTTGCTGCTGTGACTATTCCAGCAACTCGATCTCAACAACATCAGAGAAGACCAACTCAGCAATATCAGCATCAACAACATCGTCCTCAGCAGCAGGCCTACCAGCCTCACAATGGTAATCAAGCCAGTACGAGTAATGAGAGGAAGAAGATCACTTTTGATCCGATCCCTATGTCATACGCAGAACTGTATCCCTCTTTGATAGAGCGGAACTTGATTACTCCCAGAGACCCACCGACTATACCCGACAACCCTCGGTGGTGGTATAAGCCTGATCAGCATTGTGTGTATCATTCGAGTGCTCCTGGTCACGATGTGGATAGTTGCTTTCAGTTGAAGATTAAGGTTCAGGACCTTATGAGATCAGGTATTCTGAACTTTGAGGACTTAGGTCCCAATGTTAATCGAGCTTGAAGATAACAAGCCCCGGGCTGGCGTTGGCTTTTCTTCTGAGGTCTTCAACGAAAAGGGTTGTTCAAAAGCGGAGGTTGTTGATGCAAAGGATTCTGACATTTGTCATCCCTGGCGGGGTCTGCCACTATTGGGTCGCTGTGGATGTTCCTACAGTTGTTCATAAGTCAGAGTAATAATCACTTTGTTTAAAAACCCTTCTCCCATGCCAAAAGGAGAAGTGATGACATTGTTGGCATCATAAATACAATGATATTTTCATCCAATAAGAGCATGTTAAACATTTGTTTTTCCATTTGTTTTCCCTTTTCGCTTTTTACATGAAATTGGTGATCACAAAAAACCCTAAAAACAAGAATAAAAGCAATCTTTTCATCTGCATAATGATTGCCTTGTTTGATTTCCAAAAAGCTTTTCATATCAAAATCATTATGCAGGTTGATTCTAAAACCCATTGAACATAATGATCCAACGCCATCTCCCAATTTTGAATTCCCTGTATTCGAAGCAGAGGAAGATGATGTTGAAAGGATTCCTGACAAGATTTCCCGACTTCTTGAGCAAGAAAAGAAGATCACTCAGCTGCATCTCGAGAATCAGCAAAACAGTCCAACTGGGGCATTACAAAAAAAACAAAAAGAAAGAGGAGGGTGAAAATCAAAATCAAATCAAAATCAAAAGAAAGAAAAAGAGAAAGAAACAAAAGAATAATAGCACCCTCAAATCCCAAGTTGACTGATGCTGAATGGATTCAGAGTCGTTACGACCAAGTGAATCTGATCGAAAAGAAGAGATTAACTGCCATGTATCATGGTTAGTTATATCAGCAGAGAATGAAGAAAGCATTTGATAAGAAGGTCAAGCCTCGTGTGTTCCGAGAAGGTGACCTTGTGCTCGAGAAAGTCTTGTCTTTCGCGCCCGATTCCAAGGGCAAGTGGACTCCAAACTATGAAGGTCCATATGTTGTCAAGAGAGCCTTTTCAGGCGGTGCTTTGACACTTACAACAATGGATGGGGAGGATGTCACTCGTCCTGTGAATTCAGATGCAGTCAAGAAATACTTCGCCTACAAAAAAAAACAGCTCGCTAAGTTGAACACCCTCGAAAGGGCGACTTAGGCAAAAAGGAGCGTCTCGGTGGATTGAAAACCCGAAAGGGCGATCCAGGCAAAAGTTAGAGACATTGGAAAAAAGAATTTTGCATCTCGCTAGATTGAGTACCTCACACTGGGGTAATCTAGGCAAAAATTAGGGATTTGGCAAGTAACTGCATCCTGACAAGACCGTGTTCTACATCTGTCATCCGCCAGGAATTCTCGATTCGTCGTCGACTGAAGCTTCGAATACATCGAAATTCGGAATTGGTAGAGAAAAGGTCATTATGTTCAATGTAGCCCTCTCCAATATATATCACTGATTTCAAACTTGTACAGATCTATGGAGTCCTGCCATTTGCAGACTACCATTCCATCACATCAATTTGAGCTTTTATCCAATTATTTGCACTCTTATTTGTTCAATTCAACAAATGTTTTGCATGTCTTAATTGATAAAATATCATTGTTTTCAAAATAAAAAAAAATCACAAAATTGTTCTTAAACAAAGTGAACATTCACGATGATGGAAGGATACTTAGGAGATCTGCAGTGCTCTCCCAAGGGTGGTATGATTACCAATAGGTAAGACATTTGTTCGTATCTCGAGCATGTATCTTTTTCCTGTAGAACCTCTTATGGTTTCTCCTCAGCGAGGTTGCTCAGTGTAGTGTTGGTTGAAGTTGTTCATCTTCATGTCCCCGGCAGTGCATCATTTTTCCTCCAGGTCCTATCAGCCCTATTGTGGTGCATCCCCAGTAGGGTGCTGTTTGAGCCCTATTGTGGGGCATCCCCAGCGAGTTTGTTGTTTGAACACTTTTGTGGGCCAGTTCCCAAACAGAGTGTTTATTGAAGACTTCAACTTTCCTCTCTCCAGCAGAGTAGTCTTCCTCTCTCCCCGGCATGGGTGCTTGTCTTTAGAAGATTCGGTATTTGGTGGATTGACATCCCAGTAATCTGGTATTCCCTCGGATAGATTCCTCAGCGGAGTTGTTGGCATGATGAGCGTTATCAATGCCTATCTATCCTCATCGGAGATCTGGTTGCTTCTTGATATCTCTGATCTCCAGCACGAGTTGTTGTGGCATGTCTGCCTGTATATTGAACTCTTTTCTCCGGTTGTGACTGACGATCCCTCCGGAAGCATCTGGTGGCCTTCCTCCCCTGCAGGATGATGTTGTTCCCTGATGTCCGAGTCTCCAGCAGAATTTCTTTTGCTCTCTGGTGATTTTAGCCTTCCCTCTGGAAGAGTAGTACCGGATGGTTGATTCCTGGACCTATGTGTGTTAAACATGTCTGTTTGTCAGCATTCATCATACATTCCTCATGCATAATGCATACATGTATAATCATAACATTCAGATACTCATGTTGCATCTTTTGCCATGTATCTGTTGATGGTTGTCCCCTGCTAATTGGTGATACAGATCTCTCTAGTAGATCTCCCCTAGCAGATGTGGTGTGTCTGATCTCTCTGTATAGAGTCGACCCCTTAAGCAGAAAGTGTCTGTCATTTCCTTTTGCGCTCCCCACTGAGTTATATCCTCGTGGATGACGGTTGTTTCCGTTCCCTCCCTACACACTTAACGGGATGGGTTTTCCCTATTGAGTTCTTTCCTCATTAGGATGAGCCTTGATTCAGTAGGCTATTTTGGATCGATCCTAAACTGACTTCCTTGTGGCTGTCTCTTGTGCTTCCCTGTGGTATAAATGAATAGTTGCTCACTAACCGGCTCTCATTCATCTTATCCTCAGCGGAATTTGTGGCTTCTACCTACGAACCGGTAGTTGTAAGTCATATCTTTGTGGTTTTCTACCTACTAACCGGTAGTTATAAATCCCACTTTCATCCCCTAGTAGAGGTAACCTTTGTGGGTTATTCTGGTTGTTGGCGGATTTTTGCGGTCTTCTACCTACTACCCGGTAGTTGTAAATCTTTTTTTTTACTCTGTCCCTCAGCAGATTGTTTGTTGGCTTCTACCTACGAACCGGTAATTGTAAGTCCTATCTTTGTGGTCTTCTACCTACTAACCGGTAGATGTGAGTCCCCTTTTCTCCCCGTTGTGGAGTCAACCCTTGTGCTCATCCTAATTGATGACGGTTACTTTTCCGTGGTTTTCTACCTACTAACCGGTAGATGTAATCCCCTCTTTGTGGTTATCATTATCCAGTTTTCGGTATTGACATTCCTTTCCCCTTTTGGATATTTGCTTTGATTAAGCAATCTTATCCCCAGCGGGTCTTCCCCTTCCTTTTGGATAATTGCTATGAGTAAGCAATTTTATCCTCGGTGGGTCCTCTTTCATTCACCGTTTGCCGGTAATGTTTGTGGTTTCCCCTTTTGATTGGTCACCTTTACATACTTAGTCTGATATCCCGAGGCCTTTCGATTTCGGTCGATTTATCCTTTGACAACCTACAACCCGGTTATGGATAATCTGCCATGCGAGTATATTATCTACGTTTTGACGGCTATAGATAATATATCTCATGCGCTCCTTGGTCGAAGTTTTGTCCTTCCCAGTTGAGTAAGATTCGTATTCCTTGTGGAATCGAATGTCCGTCCTTTAATAAGTTTGCTTTCGCTCTCTTCAGGATGATGAGTGTTTTGGAACACACACCAATTCACGTTTTCGGTTGATTTATCCTTTGACAACCTACAACCCGGTTATGGATAATCTTCCATGCGAGTATATTATCTACGTTTTGACGGCTATAGATAATATATCTCATGCGCTCTTTGGTCGAAGTTTTGTCCTTCCCAGTTGAGTAAGATTCGTATTCCTTGTGGAATCGAATGACCATCCTTTAACAAGTTTGCTTTCGCTCTCTTCAGGATGATGAGTGTTTTGGAACACACACCAATTCACGATTTCGGTTGATCTATCCTTTAACAAGCTACAACCCGGTTATGGATAATCTGCCATGCGAGTATATTATCTACGTTTTGACGGCTATAGATAATATATCTCATGCACTCTTTGGTTGAACCCTTTGTTTGTTTCCCCAACTGAGTAAGATTCGTATTCCTTGTGGAATCGAATGTCCATCCTTTAACAAGATAGCTTTTCTAGCTTTCTTCAGGATGATGAGTGTTTTGGAACACAAACCAATTCACGCTTTGGTCGGTCACCTGTTTCATGCCTACAACCCGGTATCCTTGGTGTTCCTTCCTTCCTGCTCCCTTTTGCGACCTTGGTCCCCTGTGGAGTCAGATTTTCCTGAGTCGGAATATGCCTCTTCAGGTTTTCCTCAGATGTTTTTGGTTGATTGATATATCTCACCCATACACCGGTCTTTGATATTCATTATTCCCGAGCTTGTTACCTACTAATCGGTAACACCTCACCCTTTTCTCTCCCATTCATCCGTTGATGTCTGGTCACCTCTCCGTTGGTGTCGATAAACGTCGAGCTTCTCCCGTTCGTCCGTTGACGTCTGGTCGAGTCTTCCCATTCATCCGTTGATGTCTGGTCACCTCTCCGTTGGTTTCGGTAAACGTTGAGTTTTTCCCATTCGTCCGTTGACGTATGGTCGAGCCTTCCCATTCATCCGTTGATGTCTGGTCACCTCTCCGTTGGTTTCGATAAACGTTGAGTTTTTCCCGTTCGTCCGTTGACGTATGGTTGTACCTTTCTCCCATTCATTCGTTGATGTTTGGTCACATCTCCGTTGGTTTCGGTAAACGTCGAGTTTTTCCTAGTCGTCCGTTGGCGTCTAGTTGTGATTTCTTTGTTCCCATCCATCATCCTTAGATGACGGGTCGTGGTTCCTTTTCTGAAAAATCAAAATCCCCAGTGAAGTCGATGGTAGATGTCTTGTCTGGTTCAGTGACAAACATCAGATCCCAGTGGAAGTTGCCATTGGTGAACATTCTTTTCTTGGATCCCCGCAAAGTGCAAATTTCTACGGTTCTTTGGTATTCAATCCCTGTTTACCCTAAAGGTCTGACAGTCGTTGCTCTCATCCGTTCGGGTTCCCAGCTGATTGAATAGGGGCAGTTGTAGCACCTCAAATTTGCACCTCCCATTTGTATATACATTTTCATTAACATTGCATTGTTCATTGCATAGTCCATCAGGTCATCAGGCAAGACTGGTTAGAAGATTCAACTGTGCAAGGCAGCAAGAGCATTTTCCATGAGATCAAAGTCCTAGGGTTGGCACAATGAGTTCATGTGACCCAGGGATCATTTTGAAGTGATTTGGCCAAGAATTGAAGGCTCAGAGCTCATCAGTCCATGTGCAAATCATCTGAAACCCTAAAAAGTCAACAGAAGTCAACTGTCAGTGCAACTGTGGATTTGAAGGTGGGAGATGGTTAGAGATGCCTCATTCATGTGCTAACAAGTCTCATTTGACATTTCAAACATCAACATTGAAGAATTTGAGTTCAGATCAAAACTTTCCCAAAATAGCAGGTGACCTGTAATTTGAACTTTCCAAAAATGGAAAGGTTTTGGACCAACTTCAACTTCAGATTACATCATCAAGAAAGCTTCAAATGAAATTTTGTCCAACATGAAAGTTGAAGATCTTTCTCTCCCATTTCCAAAATATCCAAGATCATGGATTTCTAACGTGTGGTTGAGGATATATGATCAAATCATTGCCAAATATGCATGGGACTTCAAATGGCCATATCTTTTGATTCAAAGCTCCAAAATGAGTGATTCTTTTTGCAATATTCTCCTTTTGACTTCTAATTTCCAAATCATGCATCACATTACATAAAATCTCATCACATAATCACTTGCATATCCATGCCTTTTTTGGAGGGAAACTGCAAAATTCAAAAATGGTGCATTGTATGGATTTTCTACCATTGCCATTGTGTTTAAACGATCATTTTAAGTGACTTTGATGAAGGGTGTGGTACTGTTCACGTGTAATTACTACATGCACCATGCAAATTTTGATTTTTGCAAAACACCTTATTTTCATTAACCAAATTAAACATAGATTAGCAAGGTGATTAGTAAAGCATATATATACTCTAACCCTAACAGAATTGGAGGAGGTTAATCATTTTTCACATTTTTTAGATCCAAATTTCTCTCTCACTTCAAACTTTTCTCTCATTCATAACTCAATTTTTTTCAAAGAACCTTGCAATTTTACTTCATATACTTGTTGCCTAGCTTTGATTCTGTGCAGATCAAGTGTTGAATTAGTGAATTCGTGCAAGAATCAAGTGGTGGAAGTTCATGAACATGACAATGGAGTTTCTGTTTTGAGCTAGATCTACACGTGTGCAAGCTTCCTTTTCTTCACCAAACATCATTTCAAGCATTGTAGAGTGGATTTGGATACTTACAAGTTGTGGATCGTGCAAAATCAAGAATTGCTCTTCAAGACGTTCAGTTTTCGAATATCTTAATTCTTAAATTCATGTATATATTCGGGTAGATCTTGTTCTCCTGGTGATTCTGGTCTAAATTTCGTGTGATTTGATGCATTATTAAGAGAGATATGCTTAATTGAAGTCTTGAATGTTAATTTGATTTTGCTTCGTTTTGCATGAATCCTGATGAATTAACATGAAATATTGTTTGATCTATAACCTACATGTCATGAGGATTTGTTTGATGTATTTGTTTTTGAGTTCTGGAAAAAATTCTGGAAAAACGTTGAAGCTCGCGCACTGTTCATCTTCTTCTTCATGAAGAAGATGAAGATCTTCAGCTATGCGTCGACCATACAGCAATGTTGCGTCGACCGCTCGACAGCTTTGAGTCGACCGTAGCTGGTCTTGCGCTGACCCGAGGTTCTGGCTGTGTTTTTTTGAGTCGACCATAGCTGTCCATGCGTCGACCCTTCTCTGGTTAGGGTTTTGTGCTGGCGCGCTCAATTTGAATTTGTACATGGTTCGATCCCTGCTGAGCGCTGGTTTTCAAAATTCATTTCATATTTTCATCCTTTCCCTCCACATGCCAAGCTATGTGTTTTCTTTCATTTTTATTATTTTCTCCAACTTCATAAATATCATAATAAATTGAAAAATGCATCAATTCACCTCCAATATTTTGCTACTTGCTCCTCTGTTTGTCTATTATTTTATGATCATAATTTCCAAATTTGTGCATGGCTGAATATTTTTTGGTGCTAGGGTACTTGAACATGTATGCTTGCTTGACCTTGCTTTGCCATATCATTTGTGAAATGCTGGTCTTTGATCCAATGCTCATGAAATTTTGCATGCTATAACTAGACACTTTGCCTGACATTTTGGTGTTAATTTGGAATTTTTATCAATTACCATTGTTGTTTTAAGAATGTGCTAAGTTAGGTGTGACAATTTTGTCACACCTTGTGATGTTCAACTTGATTGATGAGTTTGCCATGCCAAATGATATCCAATTGCCTTACTTTTTTGTATGATGCCTAGTATGGATGTTGTTATTGAGCATGATTTTTGTTGGAATTTTTGGGATCATTTATGATTTAATTGAGATTTTTCTTTCTAGTTGGTCACATTTGAGCTTTAAAATTGCTTTGAACTTCATTTGATTGTGAAATGCTTGTTCCTTATCCAATGAATGTGAAATTTTGCACACTATTTCTAGACATGTTGAATGTTGTTTTGGCTTTGGTTTGAGGTTTTTACCATGATCCATCTCTGTTTTATGCCTATGCTAAGGTGGTGTGACAATTTGTGTCACACATGTGCTTGTTGTGCTTGTCTTGACTTATGCTATGTGATTACCATGCCTAATGATGTCCAATACCTCTAATTTTTTGTGTGATGATCATGTTGTATGTCCTGTTTACTCATGAATTTTTGCCAAGATTATTTGAATCATTTTGGATTTAATGTGCATTTGTTTCTTCTGATGTCACAATGTGGTCACAATTTGCATACCTTACCATGTTTGATTCATGAAATGAATTTGGTTAATGATATTGATATGGGACCTTTTGGACTGTGTTCTTGAGTGATTGAAGTTGATTCATGTTAAATTTCATGTTCTGTTTTGATTGTTTGACCTGCTTTTGACCTAGTGGTTTGGACTCACTGTTTGGATTGTGGATTTCAGGTTAAGAAGCACATTGCCATGAATGAAGTGGTTCACTCATTTGGATTGATTAATTGGTTGATGTTGGTTAACCTTATGTTGTTTTGTAGGTTGATGCCAAGTTGTTTGTGTTGTGCCTATTGGCTTGTGCCTTGCACACTGTTGCATTGCTTGTCTGTCTGATTGTATGGATGACTGTTGTCTGTTTGTTTGTTTGACTTGTAAACTGATTGGGTTAGATTTTTCACAGGTACCTAAGTTGCTTTGAGTTCTTTTGAACTTGATTTTGCTTTGCTTGGTTGCTTAACCACTGAGGTATAATTTCTCTGACTTCATGTAGTCTGGAAGACCTGTCCTGTTATGTGGGCAGGCACCTGTCTGAAGCCCTCCTTAAGAGGCAATGCTTGTGGATGTTTACTTTTGTGCCAAGCAGGAAAAGACCTCTTTAGAGGCAATTGGCAGATAAAAGAGATGTGTAATCCATCTCCTGCTACTCAGTGTGTCATCCACTTTGCTCATACCATGTGTTGATGCATTGTGGATATTAACCCAAGATCTTTGTTGTGTCAGTCATATGTGGAGAAGAGTTCCTACTTTCTGAACTCCCACACCTTCTATTTGAGTCAAGCTCTCCCAGGCCAGGGATAAGAGCTGTGAGGTCTTACCCTCACTTCCCATTTCATCTGCTTCACCTTAACTACTCAATGTTAGGGTTAAGAGGAAACTACACCCGATTCCAGTTGGCTTGTGTTTCACAGCCTAACCTTGTATGAGCCCAATTGATTGCATATAGTGTGTGTGATTGTTTATTGTGCTTGTGTATTTGCCTATGCTATTTAGGATAGCTTGCTCCCTGTGCAAGTTAGATAGAAACCTCAACCTAGGACCATGGTGAATTTACATGATAACTATTAGGCTCGAGTCAGTCTCCCTTCTAGTTTGTCATTTCCCAGTCTCTGGTTAGGTTAGAAGTTCTTTCCCTGCGTAGGGGAACTACGTCGCCCTGATCCTCATACCAGATGAGGTACGTAGGCAGGAGATGAGCTGATCTCTCCGGGCGCCCTTTTTCTTTTTTCACCCTTTGTGTGTTTTGGAGTCCGACGTAAGTCCAGCGATTGGCAGTTGGTTTCCTGTGTGTGTTTGTTGGTTCGGAGTCTGATGTAAGTCCAGCGATTGGCATTCGGTTTCCATGTTTGCCTGTGTGTGTGGAGTCTGACGTAAGTCCAGCGATTGGCAGTCGGTTTCCTGTTTGTGTTTTGTTTGGCGTGCGTTAGCCGAGCTACGAGTGCTCTGATTCTTCTCTAGTTAGAGAAGATATGTATGCATGGGATGCGATATCCTAGCGAGCACGTTTCCCCCTGTCCCGAACTACGTCGACTCTGATGTCTGTGCTTGACAGACTACGTAGGCCCAGGATGCGATATCCTACCGAGTTCCGTTTCTTCTGTCTTTCGTCTGTGTTTTTATTCCAGTCTTGTGCAGTGTTTGAGCAGTCTTTAGCAACCTTTCTTCTATTCTTTCTGAGCGTGGATCCCGTCGAGTATGACGGATGCGTAGGGGTGCTAATACCTTCCCTTCGTATAACCGACTCCCGATCCCATCTCTCTCTGGTCGCGAGACCATGTCTTTTCCAGGTTTACTTCGAGCATTTCCTTTCCCTCTTTTGGGATAAATAACGCACGGTGGCGGCTTTGTTGTTTCGTTTTCCCGCCGGTTTTTCGCGTAATGCAACAGTTATTCAAGTTTGATCCATTATCAGTAATGATCTTACTTGGCACACCATAACGACATATAATCTGATTCTTGATAAACCTCACAACAACTTGCTTGGTTACATTTGCATACGATGTCGCTTCAACCCATTTTGTGAAGCAGTCAATTGCCACCAAAATGAAATGATGTCCATTTGAAGCTTTGGGCTCAATCATCCCAATTATATCAATTCCCCACATGGAGAAAGGCCATGGGGAAGAGATAACATTTAATAGTGTCGGAGGAACATGAATCTTATCAGCATAAATTTGACACTTGTGGCACTTCTTCACAAACTTGCAACAGTCAGATTCCATTGTCAGCCAATAGTAACCTGCTCGCAACATCTTCTTTGCCAATGCATGTCCATTGGAATGAGTACCAAAGGAACCTTTATGCACTTCGGTCATCAACAAGTCTGCTTCGTGTCTACCCACGCATATGAGCAAAACCATGTCGAAGTTTCTCTTGTACAGTCTATTACCATTCAAGTAGAAATTGTCGGCTAATCTTCTCAAAGTCTTCTTATCTTTCAAAGATGCCCCAGACGGGTAAATCTGACTTTGGAGGAAACATTTGATGTCGTAATACCATGACTTCTCGTCTTTGATTTCTTCAACAACAAACACATGAGCTGGCCTATCAAGACGCATCACAGATAAATTGGGAACTTCATTCTAATATTTCACCATAATCATTGATGCCAACGTTGCAAGAGCATCTGCCATCCGGTTTTCATCTCGAGAGATATGATGAAACTCAACCTTTCTAAAGAAAGTTGAAATCCTCCTCGCATAATCTCTATATGGTATTAAACCGGGTTGATTTGTCTCTCATTCTCCTTTGATTTGATTCACAACCAAAGATGAATCACCGAAGACATCCAAATACTTGATTCTGAGATTCATGGCATCTTCAAGCCCCATAATGCAAGCTTCATATTCTGCCATGTTGTTTGTACACTTAAAAGTCAATCTAGCTGTAAATGGTAGATGTGTGCCTTGAGGAGTAATAATCACTGCCCCAATGCCATTTCCATATTGATTAACAGCTCCATTGAATACCATGCCCCAACGGGAACCAGGTTCTAGCCCTTCTTCTAGAAATGGTTCATCACAATCTTTCATTTTTAGGTACAAAATCTCTTCATCATGAAAGTCATACTGCACTGACTGATAATCTTCAATCGGTTAGTGAGCCAAATGGTCAGCCAAGATACTACCTTTGATCGCTTTCTGAGATTGGTATTCGATATCATACTCTGATAACAACATCTGCCAACGGGAAATTCTCCTAGTTAAAGAAGGCTTCTCAAATATATACTTGATTGGATCCATTTTGGATATCAACCAAGTGGTATGATTCAACATATGCTGACGCAGACGCTTAGCAGCCCAAGCCAATGCACAACAAGTTTTCTCAAGCATTGAATACCGAGTCTCGAAGTCGGTGAACTTCTTACTAAGGTAGTAAATTGCAAATTCTTTCTTTCCAGTCTCATCTTGCTGACCAAGAACACAACCCATACTATCTTCGAGCACATTCAAATACATGATCAACGATCTTCCTTCGACAGGTGGGGACAAAATCGGAGGTTCAAGCAGATATTCCTTGATATGGTCAAATGCTTTCTGGTAATCTTCGGTCCAATCACAAGACTGATCTTTCCGAAGAAGCTTGAATATATGCGCACATGTGGCAGTCATGTGGGAAAGGAATTTGGAAATATAATTCAAGCGGCTGAGACAACCTCTGGCTTGCTTCTCGGTTTTGGGCGCAGGCATCTCTTGTATTGCTTTGACCTTGGCAGGATCAACTTCAATACCCTTCTCGCTGACAATAAAGCCCAACAACTTACCAAAACGAACACCAAAAGTACACTTATTGGGATTCAAGTGGAGTTTATACTTCCTCAAACGCTGGAATAGCTTCAACAAATGCTCAACATGTTCCTCTTCATCAATCAATTTAGCAATCATGTCATCGACATATACTTCAATCTCTTTATGCATCATATCATGAAAAAGAGTAGTCATTGCTCTCTGGTAAGTTGCACCTGCATTTTTTAGACCGAAAGGCATCACTCTATAACAGAATGTTCCCTAGAGTGTAATGAATATGGTCTTCTCCATATCCTCGGGTGCCATCTTGATCTGATTATATCCGGAAAATCCATCCATAAACAAAAAGACTTTGAATTTAGCAGTATTGTCTACCAACATATCAATGTGTGGCAGAGGGAAATCATCTTTCGGACTGGCTTTATTCAAATCTCTATAGTCGACACACATGCGGACTTTTCCATCTTTCTTCGACACAGGCACAATATTGGCCACCCATTGCAGATACTAAGCAGTCACAAGGAAACCGACATCAATCTGCTTCTGAACTTCCTCTTTGATCTTCACAGCCATGTCAAGATGCGTTCTTCTCAATTTCTGCTTGACTGGCGGGAATTCAGGCTTCAATGGAAATCTATGCTCCACAATATCAGAATCCAACCCAGGCATGTCTTGATAGGACCAAGCAAACACATCTGAATACTCTCAAAGAAGATCAATCAACCCCTTCTTAGCATCTGGACACAGTCGAGACCCAATCTTGATTTCCTTCACATCATCTTCGGAAAACCCAAGTTGACTAGTTCAATCTACTCTTCAAATGGCTGAATAATCTTTTCATCTTGCTCAAGAAGACGAGTCGATTCATCACCCACTTCTACATCACCTTCCTCCTCAGCCTCAAACACAGGGAATTCAAAATTTGTAGAAGGAGAAGGATCATTGTATTCAATGGGGTTAGGAACCAGCCTGCGTAATGATTTGATATTTTGATTTTAGAGAAGTGAATTTGTGACCAAATATTATGCAGATGGACAATTATATTGTTTATTTATGTCTTTTGTGATTACCATTTTCAGAATAAAGTAAAAAGTAAAAAATAAACATCAAAGATGTGGATGAATATAATTAATTTTATTGATGATCAATTTAAAATGCCCAAACAATATTCACTTCTCCCTTAGGCATAGGAGAGGGATTTTAAAATATAAAAGCAATTACTTAGATCGACGCAAAATATCAGGAATATCAACAGCAGTCCAATTGTTGCATGTCTTTCCATGTGTCACAAAGTTGGTGCAGTCTTCCTCTTCGTTATCCTCTAGCACAAGAACTAAGTGTTGTTCATTCCCATGAATGAACCCTCCGCTACGGAAGCTGAGTTGCATCTCTTCGAATCTAGCAGTTGACGAGCCTTTCTGGAACCCCAAACCAGATCTTCCTCTGTTGTCGGAGACCTCTACCATGCGACCCCACGAATCAACAACACCTTCTTCAACAATCTTCTGAGCATCTTTCAGTGAGGACATAGGTGCCCCAACTCTCTTCTCAGCAGTAATAGATAAGGCTTGGAACGGAGTTCCAACCTCATCCTCAGCTTCCACATAGGAGAAAGATGACAGATGACTAACTAACATCGCTTTCTCTCCTCCCACAATCACTAGCTTGCCATTCTTGACAAATTTGATCTTCTGATGTAGAGTGGAAGTAACAACCCCTGCCTCATGAATCCATGGCCTTCCCAATAAACAGTTGTAGGCCGGGTGAATATCCATTACCTGGTAAGTAATCTGCAAATCACTCGGACCTATCTTGACTGGAAGGTCCACTTCTCCAATTACTGTTTTGCGCGAACCATCAAAGGCTTTGACAATTACCCCACTGTATCTCATGGGAGCTCCTTGGTAAGATAGCTTCGACAAAGTTGACTTCGGAAGCACATTGAGTGGCGACCCGGTGTCAACTAGCACATTTGACAAAGCATCTTCCTTGCAGTTCATCGAAATATGCAAAGCCAGATTATGATTTCTTCCCTCCTCATGGAGTTCTTCATCGAAAAAGCTCAAATTATTGCATGAAGTGATGTTATCCACAATGTGATCAAATTGATCCACAGTAACATCCTGCTCCACATATGCCTGTTCAAGAACTCTCTAGAGTGCTTCTCTGTGCGCTTCGGAATTCAAAAGCAGAGACAACACAGAAATCTTCGAGGGGGTCTAGAGCAACTTCTCAACCACATTAAATTCACGCCTTTTAATCAGTCGGAGTACCTCATCATCATTGTTGACTTTCAAGTTGCTGGATTCACCAGACTTATCCTTTGAACAACCAACCGGATCTACAATAGGCACCTCCGCCTTCTTACCAACACTTATCTCTTCCTTATTTTCCAGGAACACCGATCCAAATACTCGACCACTGCGGGTTACCTTCGTCACATCTGCAATGCTCACCACTGAACTGGTCGTAGGTAACGGGGCCTCTTGACCATTCTCCATCATCGTAGCATTGTATTAGTACGGTACAACCTTATCAGATGAATACGGAACTGGGCCCGCTAACCGTATTACCAACGGTGATACTGATCTTTTGCTGACGTTCTTGTTGCTGCTGCTATCATACTGAATTATCAACCGCTCTTGCTGCTTGAAAACGGGCACTATGACATTGACATCGTCATCTACATGATGAGATTGAACAATCTGAATCATGCCTTCATCCATCAGACGCTGGATGTCCCTTTTCACCACAACATGCCCTCTTGGGTTCACGCTACAAATATCACAACCATTGTGATCATGTTCACAGTCACTCACCAAACAGACATCTTTATGCATTTGCACCAAAGATCTTCGGATAAACCGGACATCAAAAACTTTGAATTCACCAGGACAGTCGTCCACCATATTAACTGAAGAGTTCCCATGAGCGGGCAAAGGGTTAGCTTTCACATTTGGCGCGCGGTCCTTAAAGGACACCATACCATTCTTTATAAGCTTTTGCACCTCGTATTTCAACGGATAACAGTTTTCAATATCATGCCCAGGTGCACCCTGATGAAAAGCACAACGAAGCTCAGGTTTATACCACCAAGAAAGTGGTTCTGGGATCTGCGGTGGGTTCCTCGGTTGAATCAGGTTTTTGAGGACTAAAGATGGATACAGTTCTGCATATGACATTGGAATTAGGTCAAAAGAAACCTTCTTCCTCTCGAAATTCTGTTGCTGATGATGATTGTTGTTGGTATTGTTGTTATTGTAGGTGTTTGTCCTTTGTTGCGGTTGTTGTTGTTGACGTTGATGTTGATGTTGTTGTTGATGAATAGGTGTTGTTTGCTGATTAGAAAATATTGGAATAACGGAAGATACTTGATGATGATGATGTTGAGGGGGTGGTGGATTTCTTCTAATCTGAGGCCTCTTCTGCCTCCCATTGGAAATTGCATTAGTCTCGCTATCCTTCCTCTTGCCGAAACTACTGCCATACTTCTTGCTCGTTGACGCCTCATCTTTTGACAAATGTCCTTCACGGACCCCTTCTTCAAGTCTCATCCCCATATTTACCATTTCGGTAAAATCACTGGGGGCACTGGCGATCATACATTCATAATAAAATGAACTCAGGGTTTTCAGAAATATTTTTGTCATCTATTTCTCCTCCAAAGGAGGAGTGATCTGGGCAGCCAACTCCCTCCATCGCTGCGCATATTCTTTGAATGTCTCTTTATCTTTATGAGACCTGGACCTCAGTTGGTCCCTATCCGGCGCCATATCCACGTTGTACTTATACTGCTTCACAAAAGCCTCTCATAATTCATTGAAAGTGCGGATGCTTGCACTGTCCAACCCCATATACCAACGGAGTGCAGTACCTGTCAGGCTATCCTGGAAGTAGTGAATAAGCAATTGGTCATTATCTGTCTGAGTTGGCATCTTGCGGGCATACATCACAAGATGACTGAGCGGACAAGAGTTCCCCTTATATTTTTCAAAGTCAGGCACTTTAAATTTCACGGGGATTTTAACATCGGGTACCAAGCACAGTTCAGCAACACTCTTCCCAAACAGATATTTACCTCTCAGCGTTTTCAATTCCTTGCGCAACTCAAGAAATTGGTCTCTCATCTCGTTCATCTTCTCATAAACATCCGGACCTTCAGACGGCTCGGAGTGATAGATGATATCCTCTACACGAGGCAAATTGTGCACAACTGGAGGTGGCACAGACATGATCGGGCTAGATGCCGGCATGGAAGCGAATGTAGGAGAAAAACCTTCTGGCACAAAATTGGGCGACATTCCCCACGGGAATCCGGCAGGTAGGTTTGGTGCGAAGTGTGCGGTAGCAGCAGGCAAGATAGAGGTAACCACTTCTGAGATAATAGTCCTCGCGGGAGGAGCTGCAGGTGTTCGAGAAGCTTGGCTTTGAGCAGCAAGAACTGACTCCATCATGGCAGTTAGCCGGGCGATCTCGTCCTTCAGCTCTCTGTTTTCTTGCTCAAGGTGCTCCATAATTCAGAGATGATTGGCTCTGGTATTGTACCGGTGAATCAGCTTGGCTAAAGCACAGAAGAACACCAATCAGACACCTGGAAAAAACCTGCTTATGCAAATGATGCATGAGATGCAATGCTTGATTTTTATTTTTTCAAGGAACTTACTATATCATTTACAAATATATATAATATTTAAATGGCAATTGCAACAATTTGATATGACCAAAAATCTCTTTTTATTTATATAAACTGGAAGGATTACACTGAGTACAATTTCAGAAACCAAAATAAAAAGATACAAGAGAAAAGGAGACTAATCATCCTAAGGATCCCTAACAATAGTGTCAGAACATCTGGCTGTAGGCGCGTACTTCCTTCGAGTGTGACGGATCTCGATCTCAAAAGAAGCCTTGATCTGAGTCTTCTCGAGGACAAGCTGGTTAACAATCTTCTTCCAAGCAACGGAAGGCTAAGGCATGCTAGAATATGAAACCTCTGGCTCTCTCTGTCTCTTCGTTACTCGATCTTCAAGTAGCTCAATCAGTGCATCTTTGTCCTTAGACTCCAACTGCAACTCTTCATGCTTCTTGCTCAAAGCATGGAAATGTTCTTCCCACATATCCTTCTCTTGCTTCATCTTGATGAGCACGTCTTCCAACTCCTCTACATCTTGTTTAGGGAGAGTTAATGGCTCAACCACAACCATAGACATAGGTCTTTCACAAGGATAAAGCATCTTCAACTCCATAGCTCTCTTCTTCACCCAAAGAGTGTAAGCTTCCAAAGCTACACAATTGCGCAGACTAAGCTTAGATCTTCCTTTCCTATGCATATTATGCCAAACATGCACAATCTTCTGCTTCAAATGTTGGGGATCTTTATCCTCTTGATAGAAAAGACCTTCTAACAACATGTTATTAAGTTTGTCTCTCAAGGGGAACCCAAGTTGACGACGAGCCAAAGCAGGGTTGTAGTTAATTCCTCCTTGTGTACCAATGAGAGGCACATTAGAGAATTCAGCACAACTATCAATAATCTCCAAACTACTTAAAGACGGATCATACCAAACTATATCATCATCAGTGAGAGACATAAGTCTCTGAGACCACCGTAGACATTGTTTATTCTCCACAAAAGCAGGCATCTGAGGCAAGTGCGAAATAAACCACTTGTACAGAAGAGGAGTGCAACAGACAATCGTTCCACCACCCTTAGAATTCCTTAGATGCAAAGAGAAATACATATCACCCAACAAAGTAGGCACAGGATTCCAATCAAGAAAAGTATAATGGCGTTAACATCAACAAAATCGTCAATGTTAGGGAACAAAGCTAATCCATAATGAGCAACACAAAGATAGCTTCAAAAGCATCCACACTACCAGTTTGAGCAAAAGTGGTAGCTTCCTTGATGAGGAAAACAGATGGCAACGCAAATAACCCTCCTTTCTTCACCCAATGAGCCTCTATCTCAGACTTCTTCAAGTGAAGAGCTTCAGCAATAATACGTGACCGGGGAATCTCCTCAAATCCACTAAAAGGAATTCTACTAGAAACAGGTATCCCTAAATGATGAGAATACTCCTCCAAGGTAGGCACAAGCTGAAAATTTGGGAAAGTGAAACAACGGTAGAGAGGATCATAGAACTGCACAAGCACACTCCAGAGTCCTTCAACCACATCAGCAGATAAGATAGACAGAAGCTTCCCATGACGTTGTTTGAAGTCCAAGGGATCTAATACAAAAGATGCTAGCTTCCTTAACTTTTTCAAATCTGGACATCTGAAACTGTACTTCTTAGTGTTCCTTCGTCCATAATCCATGGTCTGAAAATATTTGCAAATGATACCTTAGTTCC
This sequence comes from Lathyrus oleraceus, assembly GCF_024323335.1. Lineage (NCBI taxonomy): Eukaryota > Viridiplantae > Streptophyta > Magnoliopsida > Fabales > Fabaceae > Lathyrus > Lathyrus oleraceus. Next base: position 405,906,189 of record NC_066585.1, read on the forward strand.
TTGAAATTTTCGTGTGATGAATGTTATGATGTACATGAATGCATGAACGCAACAATCACAAATAAGGGATCACACACAAGGCAATCAAAATGTCAAGGGATAAATCAAGTCATTGTCAAGATCAATCATCCATTTTGGTGGATTATGGTTTACACCTTATCAACACCCAAGTTCCATTGATATTGACAAGACTTGATTGGATCAACCAAGAATCAAGGGTTTGTTGCAAGTCACGAGCATGGAGTCTGGGTAAGAACCATCCCAAAGGAGTGAACTAAGGATAAAAACATGTAGATCATGTTCTAAAAAGTTCCCAGAGTCTTAATTCCATCTATCGGATATTACAGGTTAAGATGACTAACTCATCGACCCATAATATTCTCAAGAGAAACTCGTCTGAGTGTAGTATCGCGTAACAACTGTTATCAAGTCTACACTTGAGAAGTTTCCTCACCACGTCCTAAATAGGCCAAGAGGGAGTAAATGTTCTACGGTCCTTAGCTTCTCAGACCCAATTAGAAATAGTAATGCCTACTCACAAATACTTGTGTGACACTTCCAAATCTAAAGGAGTTTCCACTAAGCAGATGGATCTCAAGCCAACTTGTTAAGGACTGCTTCACACAAGTCGATCATGACTATACCATCCTCCTATCTTAATTGCACTCAAGTTTGGGTTAGAACTTATCTCACCACTCAGAGATCACCAAGCACAACAAGCAGATTATATCACACACATATATATATACAAATATCACATATATACAAATATATTCACACAAAAAGTAGGCTAAATCCACTAGAGACTACTCCCCAACAGAGTCGCCACTTAATTTTTGTAGCGGGAAATTCATGATCATCAAGCTATTCACAAGCTAGAGATCAATTAACAAGAGTCGCCACCACACTTTTATTGTTTCCAAGGGAAAGGGGAAAAAGTACGAAGAAGATGCAAATAGTAAGAAATTTTCAAATAAAAACTAATAAAAGTCAGAGATCAGGTAAGGGGGTTGGTTACACAGAGGGAAGGTGTTAGCACCCGAAGTGTCCTAGGTACTCCTAAGGAGCCCTTTTTGTGTGCATATGTATTTTGTACAAAGTGATGTTTACAAACAAATAGAATGGGGGAATGAGAAAAGACTTCATTAATTATATTTTTGTGTTTGACAAGACCTTCGGTCTTGTGCCTACGTACCAACATAAAAATGAGGGATCAAAACCTCATTGTTCGTGCTACAAATTCAAAAAAATGAGTGTGTTAGTTTTAACAAAATTTTAGTTTGAAAGGCACAAAGGCCGAAGAATGGTTTGAATGGGTTAGTTCTTTTTGGCTTTTTGTAAGTTTAAGTCAATTATAGTTAAGTTTATTCACAAGTTTGATTTAGGAAAATGAGTTTGAAAATGCAATGGCATAAGGCCAAAGTTTCTATCTTTTTGAAAGTGGTCAAAGTTTAGAACAAAAGTAGTTCACACAAAGAAGATTTTTAAAAATGGAGGGAGATATTTTGAAATTAAAGAAATGGGGAGAAGATGAAGAGACTACCCTATGCACAAAATTTAAAAGTTTAGAGTTGAAAAGATCTGACCAAATGGGTAGCAATCCAATAGACAAGTATGTCAATAGAAACCCAAAATTCCCTTGGACTTTTAGAATCAAACAATACACAAATGCACAATTATATCAATCTTGAAGAGCAAAGGCATCAAATAAAGATGGCCTCATCCAAGCTTATCCACTTCATGGTCTTCTTCAAAATAGCTCATGTAGCAGATGAATTCCACAAGTCACAGGTTCAAAATAACAGCTTAACAATGATCAATGTTGCAGATGAATCTTAGAGAGATCTTCAAAGATGTATCAGATGAATTTCAGATTGCAAGCACTTGGTTCTTCAACAAGTTGGCATTGGCCAAGTCCATTAGCTTAGGAATGTTGCCTAATTTCTAAGTCCAATTGGTCCACAAATCAAGCCAACAGTCCACACAAAAGTTTTTTAGGGTTTTTGTTGTTATTATGTGCATTAATGGTCAAAGACCACACAAATAAACCAAGTATATACAAATAAAATATATCACACTATATGGTCCAAATGGACAAAGTGAAAATTACATTAACATAAACAATTATAATGATATGTATAATGGCAAATGATATAAAATGCTAAAAGTAAATTGCATTAAAGTAAAAACTTGAATTTAAAAGTTAGTAGTTAGTAAGTTAAAGGTTAGTTTTGTTTTGCTTTTGATTTCAAGATATTCTTTGGAGAACACTCAACCCACTTGTCACAAGCATGGATTCTTGAATTAAAACATCTTCCAAAGGAAGGAAAGAAGGCCAAGTTTCCACACAATACCATGGAAAAGGGGAGACTTACAATCTCACTAACTAGAATGCTTATGCCTTTTATGTCACAAATTCAACGTTATGTTAAGCAATCGTAATTGGACTTATGTAGAAGTCACAACTATTTGAGGTCGGGCAATAGACTTTTGGTGTTAATGCATGTTGGAGACATAGTATTATGAAGTATGCTCATAAAACATACCACACACAAAAAATATGCAAAATGTGTGGCCTAATCTCATCCATACTCATGTCAATTTTTCAATCAACTAGCGTTAGGACTTTGAGATGTCATTGGCCAAATGGAAATGAATGTATGAAGAAGGGGAATTAGATGAAGAGGGAAGGGGATGAATGAGGTCACAAATTGGTCAAAGGAGGACTTTTACCAAATTAATATCATTCATTCATTTTGGGAGATGGGATGTACATTCCATCAATCCCCTAAATCCAATGATATTAACTTGACAAAGTCAAATCAACCTTGACCAAGGCCTAACAACAAACAAGCAAACTCAAATAAGTCAATACAAATGGTCAACACAATTTAAATGACATTTATTCAATTAAAAATAATAAAATAATGCATTAAATTCAAATATGTTTTGTCCAATTCCTAAAATCTCATCAAAACACCAAAGAAATGGCCATGAGATTTATCATATGTCAAACAAGGTCAAAGGACCTTGGAGAAAAAATTTCATAATTTTTGGACATTTAAAAATATGTTAAAAAAATTAAAAACAAATGCAAAATCAATTAATTCATTAAAAAATTTATAATGATCCAAAAAAATAATTTTAATTCAGAATATGAAAGAGAAAAATATTTGAAATATTTTGGTGAAAGTCCCATATTTTTCGGATCAATATTAGATTTAATATGAATTATTGAAGAAAATGCAATTAAAATAAAAAATCAGAAAATGTAAATTAGGTGGACCATCAAATCTCCATCATTAATTGAGATGGCAGATCTGATGATTCAAAACGCGCGCTCCACATGTACATGAGTCAATCGCGTGGCACAGATGGTAATTCAAAGCAACGCTCAGGATTAGAACATGAGAGTTGGATCCTATGGTTCAGAGGTAAGACACCTCATCGTCGGAGCCAGAGCTCCGGCATCTTCCCCGGTGAGCTTCACCGGACTGGTCAAGATGAACCATCACCAAAATAAAAAACAGGGACATGATCTTGAAGAAAAAATGGCACTGAGCTCGAATCTGACCTCTATTCATTCCAATTCCAAATATATTGAGAGATATGTGGAATTGAAAATTGAGGTACATGATCTGAGTTGCTTCGATTTGACCTCAAAGCAACTCAATCTTCTTGCCTACATTGGTAGGACTTCAGACAACCAAAGAATCAATGGAATTGAGCAAGAATTTAAGAGAATCGAAGAGTTTAAAATTTTTGCAAATTACCTTCAATGGAGGTATGAACTTGATGGATCTTGAGCTTGCTTGCACATGGACTCACTTCAATTGCTTGCAGGAAGAGAATGGAAAGGCTTAGAAGCAATGGATTCCTGGAGAATTGAATTCCAAAACAGTGGAGATTTAAGCTCAAATTCAAATGAATTTATCAGGTTTATCCTATGAGAGTGAAGGGTTTGAAGAGGGGGATCAAAGTTGGTGCAATGGTATTTAATTTTGAGCAAATGAAGCTCTATATATATCCAAATCATGTGATATTTGCACACTCACTCTTACTTTCCAAAATTGGCAAATGATGATGCAAAGCTGCATGGGCGCGCATAGGCCCATGAAGTGATGGCTGAAGGTCCAAATTGAATGATCAGATGTGTTGAAGTTAGCTTAGATTGCAAGGCACATGTATATTGTTGCTTGAAGATTGATCCATGCCAAATGATATCAACATGTTTAAGTCATGCGCAACCTATGCATTTCTCATCCAAAATGAATGAATTTGAGCTCTTTGAAAAGGTGAGATCAAGAGAAACAAGGCTGATGATCAACACATTTTTATTTGGAGCTTGGAACTTGGAGAAATTTGAGGTGGAAGTTTGGAAAATTTTAACATATCAAAATTTTTCTAAGTGTCAAGCCATATGTCTCAATATTCCACCTTACTTAACTTTTTATAGGAGCTTCAAACGAGAAAAGTGTCTTCATAAAAGTTGTAGCTCTCTCAAACACCTTAAAAATGGTCACCAATTTCATGTCATTTGGATTTGAAATGATAGAGTTATGCATTTTTGAAGTTTGGAAAAATCACTTGATCAATGGTATAGGTCAAAAGTGACCTATAATATAGCCTCATATCACATGCTCAAAAAAGTTGAATTAGCTCCCACTCCAAACATCAAAGTTGAATTAGACACATTGAATTTGATTGTGCAACTTGTAAATATTTTATCTCATAAAAATTGAGAAAGTTATGGCCTTGGGAAGTTGACTTTCAAATTAGGGTTTAGACAAAATGACCTATAATGTTTCAACATAGAAAATGATTTTCCAAGCAAAACTAGCTCTATGTCTCAACATTAAAGTTGTTTAGAATGTCATTTATAGTAAGTTTTCTCTTGGAATCATTTTCATATGGTGAAAATTGTAGGAGATAGGGTCTAAGGAGACCCAGTTTTGATCAGATGAATCCATCTGGCCAACCACCATCAACCAACTTGCTAATTTCCAATTCTCTTGACTTTCTTGGCTCATGGTAGCTTATATATGCCTAAGATGATGAATTTCGGAGTGTCCCTTGAGAAATTTGATCAATTGGTGAGATGGCTTGTTGGAGAAGTTACTTAAGATACCCAGTCAAACTAGGGTTTCCAAGGCAAATCACCCTCAAACTCTTGAAGAAAAATTGATCAATATAACATGTAGAGAACATTAGGACCTATATGTGATGTTCATAACCATTATTGAATCAATTCTTGGTTGTGCTCTTTGTTCATGAGGGTCTCAAACCCTAGATGTGATCTTGATGAATCAATGAGATCATGCCTTACCTACAAAAGAGTTAGGCAAATGCAAAGACATATTTTTTTGGTATTTTAGTTAGTAAAATGATAATATACAAGTATGATATAATCACAAAATGCTTGGTGATCTCTCCCAAAACAAACCCAATGAAGGAGGGGTAAGGAGGATGCCAAGGTATGATCCTCATGCTTATGCTTATGATGGAATTACATGAGGGATCTTAGGATCAAAATTGGGGTCTTACACTAGCCACTATTGGTGATATAACAGAATATGGCACCCAAATACGGTCGATCCAACCACAAACCTTGATATCATGGGAACAATCACAGCCGAGGAAAAAAAATTAAACAAAAATTTTGCACCCATGACCAAATCATGCTAAAAAAATAAGAATATGAGGAAACATGGCATTTAAGAAGGGAAATCCATGCTTGTATTAAGAAAATATAAAGTCACAATGTTGCATGCGAAAACTGTGAGCACACATACTCATAGGCATGGAAAAGGAATTATGTTTCAGCACGAGAGTATGAATCTGAGATGACAGAAGAAACCCTAGAAAGTGAGAAAAAACAAAAACATAGGAATGGATGGCACGGGATTTATAATTGTGGTGTCTTAAGGGTAGAACTCTTCTAGAAGGACAAGTCATCCCCCAAATAAAATATTTTGGAATTTTTTCTCTCTATTTTTTATGTACTTTTTCGGGAAAAAATACCATGGATTGAGATATTTCTGAGTCAATATTTTTATTTATCGGTTTCCTTGATGTCTAGCATACAATGTACATGGTGTATTGATGCACAATATTGAAATTATCGTTGAATCATAATTTTTTATTTTTTTTACTTACCAACAATATTGTCATCTGTTAATTGTTGTTGGATCAAAGTTTTGTTCACTTTGCAACGCCCCCTTGCATAAATGGTTGGCCGCATTGGTCTCCACTTATTTATGTTTAGCCATGTGTTGAAAATTCTCAATCAAGCCATGGCCTCTCAGGTCATCTTTATCCTCACCGCCTTAACCATTGCCAATTTGTACTTAACCACCTATTGTAGCCACACTCTTCCTCCCCTCTATCTGCATACGTCTTCTCTGTCCTACCCTCGATCAAATCGTCAATCCAAAACGCTTCATTGATCTATGTCTTTCCTCTCACACAAAGTCCAAACCCAAATTTAAGATAATAAATAAATCCAAAACCTTCTTATTAATATATTTCTTTTTCTCCTTGTATTTGTGTTCATGTGAATTCATTTAGGGAATTTCTTTCTTGTCAATGTTTGATATCCGCAAAAAAAAAATCCATACAAAAGCAATGATGCATATGAAAAGCAATGGAAAAAGGAAAGTGGCATTCACCTCAAGATAGATATCAATGGCTCTGTAGATCCCATCAAAGTGCAATCCCTTGCAGAGTCAGGAAATATTCTGCAACTCCAAGAAATTTAGAGATCTTGAGGTTCTGATCAGGTGATATCTTTATCAATTACTTGCCAATTAATCTACCAACCCTTTTCATTTTCTGTAAAGACATTCCATCATAGCCATTAGTATCAACAAATTGTCTAACCAATCTTAACACCAATTTAACATCATAATATATCCCCATATCTTACCCTGAGACCAAAAGATCATCCAGTCTTGCTTGTTCAAGCACCCCACCAATCAATTTCTCTAGCTCAGATCTGCAACTGATACTCAACCCAAATCTAGAAACAATCCTTAATACCCAAAAAAAGTCCTATGTAAGAGAATTTTTTCTTACCAACAAATATGACTCCCTAAGAAACTGTTTCGGCAAGAGCAACATACTCGTTGTTGTTTCTGTAATCGGCATTTCTGGTTTGAGTATCTGTTTTCAGAAATTGCAACAGAAATCTTGTAAAGATAAAAATTTTGTTATCATTTTTGTATGATTGAATGCATTGGAAAAGTTTCTCAATCATCTTTGGGGGAAATGCTTCCAAATCTTCAAACCACCATGCTTTGCTTGTCAAAGTTGACTTGGTTGTTTCTGATGTAGTTTGTGTTGAAGAAGAGAATCTCTTGGCATAATTCATAGGAATATGCATATTCATAAAACATTTTGCAACTCATTAGACTTACAAGTAAGTCATTCCATATCTATGAAGCCCAGACTTGGACACGGACACGACACAGACACGGACATGAGGACCCCGTTAATGTAAAAATCATAGGACACAGATACAGCTATATATATTTTATATATTGATATGATAATTCTATTTATGGGAGAAAAAATTTAAAGAGTTTAAAATGAGTAGCAAAATTTATGTTTATTTAAGATAAAACAATAAAAAAATCATTCAACACTTTCAAACAAATTTCAAACATGATAATTGATATTCATAGATACCTTGTAAAAACTGAAACAATGGTGTGCAAAGATGAAAATAACCAGAGAAGATAAAAGAATTTTGTGGAGACAAAAGTAGTGAAATATAAAAAAAGAAGGAATCCTAATTGTATAATTTTTATAGTAAAGAAGTGGAATATGAAAGGTAAAAAACCTATTTATCTTAAAATTTATTTAGTAGGGCTTCTTTTTTTTAACAAAAAATTATGGAATTTTCTGAATTAGGTCGTGTCCTTGATTTGAAATATGGTGTCGTATCCGTGTCCGAAACAATTAAATTTATTTTTTCATTGGACACTTCAAACGTGTCTGATACGTGTCGTACACGTGACGTATGCGTATCGGTGTCCGACACAGTGACACACTGTGTGAATGGTGCGTCGTAGCTTCATAGTTCCATATCCAGTTATGGATTCCCTTAACAAAAGATTGTGTTTGTTGAAAACTTGCTCAGTCATTCCAAGAAAAATGGCACAACAATGAATAACTACTGTAATTAATATTTTGCCATTGTTGTAACAAAACCTTGAAACTAGGTCAAATCCATCTGAGCCTCCGGGGAAATCATTGATCCTAATTCCCATCTCCTTCACTCGACGTCTTCTTTTTTGATGATTCAAGATTTTCTTCACCTTCCACAATCAATAAATAAAAAAACTAGAAGAATTTATTTTGATTTGCAGATAATAACATACATACCTCCTACAAAATAAATATCTGCAAACATGATCCACTCCCTTACCAAAGCCACACAAAAAATGTAGAACCCCAACCTCAGTGAATATTAATCAGCCACCAAACACCCTCAAAGAAAATGTGTATGATAGAAACCACAAGCCAGTAACCCTGAAGAACACTAATAATTCACAACAACCATATATTCATGTTACATTCAATTATACAAAATAATCATTTCACTAAATGCAAACAACAAATTCTTATAACAAAAATAGCCAAAACATTAAGAACAAATACAAGAAGAAATTTTATTAATTATATGAACATACATGTTAATATATACAAATATGAGAAGAAGAAAACCCAAAAATGAACTAAAACTAGAAAATGAACAAGGATACCTGAAATCAAAGAAATCACATTCCATTCTTATGTGATGTAGGCCCATGCAGTGCTCAAATTTCATTCACCCGCATTGCTCATTCTTTCTTCTGCGCGATTCCTCTTTCTCCATCTCTCACTATCAAAATCCTTAGTTCGCTCTCTGTAAAAGGGCAAAGTTGGAATAAAAAGGAAATTTCATTCATTTATTGGAAATCATGGTAAAATGCATATTGTTTGAGATACAAATCAAAATAATGGATTACAAGAAAATAGTGTAAAAAACTACACCTTTTGGATACAATTGACTTTTTGATCCACAATTTACATTTGATCAACTATTGACCATTGACTCGATTTTGACTCCTGAATTTTCCTAGACCTATTCTACAAGCATTTGATTAAAATTTTCATCATTATTCATCAAATATGATTTATGTCATGATAGTTACAAATGCTAATTCTATCTTCCATCAAGCTTCACTTCCATGACTTGTTCTTTACTTTCCAATGTTGCTTCAAGTTTATTATTCCACTACAATGTTCACTTTACTACAAGGAAGAAGGTACACCAAGTTATACATTCATACCATGAATATAAATCATCAAGAAGTCATGAAAAACTCAAGAAACAAAAGGAAAATTTTACACTATTCATTAAATTCAATACTTGTTTTTTCAACACTTTCTAACATTGATTAATGCCCAAAAATCAGAATTTGATCCCTACATTTCCACCATTCAATAATGCTTTTTTGAAATACAAAATCACTTCTCAAAGGCACTTAAAGTCATGGGACAATTCACCAAAAATTCAAGGCAAAAGTGGTTTAAAACCAAAGGCAAAAAACATTTAAATTCAAGTTAATTACTACTGACATTTTGCCTTACATCCTAACTTGGTACTTCTTAAAAATTCTAATACTTCTACCTCTAACTACCTATGCATCCACATTCCATTCAACCTCATATTCATTTTTACAACAAAATTACAACCATTATAAACATCCATTCCATACATAACCACACATCATTTCAAATTCAACATAAACTTTACATTACAAAAATAGTCATGTCCAAATCCAATCAAAATTCCATGGGCAATCCAAAACCATTTACATTCCAAAATTACAACAAAAATTACATTCACAAGGATAATATTCAACTTCACAACCTCTTGAATTGCATATGAAGGTTGCTCCTTAACTTAAACAGAAAAAGGAATGTAATTTGGTCCATGGACAATGCTCATTTCAACAACCTGTTGCAGCCATGAGATTATGAATTTCCAATTGACCTTCAAGCAAAAAAAAAAATCACTCTATATCAGTAATAAACTAAAACAGAAACATAATTTTCTCTCTTGTTCCATAATAATAAACTTCTTTCAACAATTCAAAACTCAATTTCTAACTTCTAATTCCATCACCTAACAAACCTAACCGATTTTCGTAACCGTTTCTAACTTCCATAACATAATGGACCTGGATCAACTTCATTCCTCAAAACCGAAACTTCAATACTTCAAGAACTTCAACAACCTTCCAACAAAACCTAATAATCACCCTCTAAGAAAATTTGAAAAAAATGATAATATAGCAAACTCTAACTTCAACCCCTTCAATCACAAAACGGAACCCTTTTCTAACCTTCTTCACATTCCAACAACCTGAAAACAGATTAAAACGAACCCCTCACTTCCTAACTGAATTCCCCTTTCCATGACAATCCAAAAGCGCTCCCCTATCTTCAACTCCTAACTTCACCTTCAACCATCTTCCAAATCCTGCAACTTCTTCAAACCCTCTCCTCAATCATACACAACCCCTAACCGCTCCAACCTCCATAACAGAATTTCCATTACCTCCTCACCTTCAACTTCACTCTGCAATCCCCTAACCTCATTGCTTCTAAAACCACACAACTCCATAACTAAATTCCAATCACCCACAACAATTCCAACCGAATACAAAATTGCGACAAAAATTTCTCAGAAAGAAAATTGATACGGAAGGAAGAAGAAGCACAATACAGAGAAAAAGTGAGAGCATCGAAGCAAGGGCATACCAAGGGAGTTTCGAAGTAGATTATCTCAACAAATACATGGCACGAATCGAAGCCACTCTTCGTCATCAACAACATGTTCATCTTCATCATGAATACGAAGCTTACACGCGAACGGAACCTTTGTCATTCATCTTCAGTACACTGTGATTGAAGAACGATGAACATCAACGACACATCGAATCCGGTAGGTCTCTTCTCCTCTCGATATTCTGATTTCGTGAGCTTCGAGAGAGTATTATCGTTACGCCGTTGTATTTTGTTTCATTTGAAATCCGGTCTTGGGAAAAACATTGAAGGCGATGGTGAGATTTCATGGCGGCGTAGGTGAATTGGGAGAGAATTCCAGCGTCACGAATTGGGGCTAGGTCATGGAAGAGGTGCTTTCATGTGGGATCCGGTTTGGGTCGGTCATGTGGGTATTGAAGCTGGTTTTGGGAATTCTTTGGGGGAGACATGGGCTTTTGGCCCCAATGGTTTTATTAATTTTTATCGAAAATTTTACCCTATACCCCTACAATTGTATCCATACCCCTACATTTAAATTTTTTTACCAAAATACCCTCATATAAATAGGGTATATTTTCCTTTTCAAATTTTTTTTACCATTTTCGTTGAAGACTTCCGGAGAAGAAAAATATTTGGTGTTTTTGCATTGTATACCGGAACACTTAAGAGTAAGTCTTCCGGTTTGGATAATTGTATATCAAAACACTTCTCTAAAGAGTTCCGGTTTGTTGTCTTTAAGGGACACTGAACCGGAAGTCTTTTAGAAAGTCTTTCGGTTTGTATATTTGTATACCGGAACACTTTCTTAAAGACTTCCGGTTTGGATGATGTATACCGGAACTCTTTAAGAAAGTGTTCCGGAAGGCTTTTTGTGTTTTTTACTAACCGGAACTCTTCTTTGAAGTGTTCCGGTACGTAATTTTTTTTTTTTTAATTTTAATTATTTTTTTTAACATTATTTTTGCAGTGGTTCGAAGAAGAGGTGCAGATGGCCGGATTCCAGTCCGCATGTTAGACCGGGGTGCATCTTCATCTGCAGCTGCAGCTGAGCCGACTGGATATTCAGGAGGGCCGTACGATACGTCTCTTTTGGTGAAGTACGAGCATCATGTTGCTCGACATATATGGTTCGGTGAGGTAAGTAAACGGGCTATATTTGAAAATGAATAATAGTTGAATATTTTATAATTTGTTTTCTAATATGTGTTTTAATTGTTTTTAGGAAAGAGGACCAAAGAAAGAGTTGAAGGTTGTCGGACATGGACTGAAGTTGACTTCTAGGATTCCATTGGCTCTTCCACCACAGATGGAGAGTTGGGTATCTAGATCCGGTTTAGCTTCACTGCAGAGAACCAGTCTGAACAAGATAGACACAAATCTTGTCTCTGCATTTATGGAAAGATGGCATCTAGAGACATCTTCATTTCACATGCCGTTTGGTGCAATGAGCATTACTTTAGATGATGTCGCATGTCTACTTCACTTGCCCATTAGGGGTATCTTTTGGAGTCCTCAGGATGTGACTGAAGAGCTAGCTGTTGAACTTGCTGTTGACTACCTAGGAGTGTCACAGGGTCAGGCACAGTCACATGTTCGGAGCTGCAGGGGGTCGTATTACAAGTTGGAGTGGTTATATGATATATTCGTACATCATAGGGCTGCTTCCAGCTGGGCATATGCGACTAGAGCATATCTATTGATGTTGGTGGGTTCCACCATATTTGCTGATAAGACCTTTACACTTGTAGAGGCACGATACCTCCTCCTATTTAGGGACTTGGATGGATGTTCAGGATATAGTTGGGGAGCAGCTGCACTAGTTACCCTCTACCGATTAATTGTCAATGTTGCATACGTCCTGCAAATCCTAGCATCCAAGTAGTTGCTATATGAGAACGAAATTTCTTCCAATCTAATGTGACCGGTGGCAATGGAAACCCCTCTTTCATGTTAACCTGATAAAGTAAAATAATTAAAAGATTAAGTCATATAACATAAAATATTAACTGAAATAATTAAAATATTTAGACATATAAATACGTACCTGAACCCAATGATTCTGGTTAACAAAACCAATGCAATAAATAGAGACATTTGGTGAATGTGAACTTGTCATCGGAAAGAAAGTGATGCACGGATTGCCTAAACAGACAAGTACAACATTATAACGATTCGCTATTAAGTAACCCATATCTGGTAGACTCATCCATTTTTCAGGTGGCTGTGAACCAAACGATTCTATCATCAAAGATTCTCTCACAGCTGACAACCGATTAGAAAATAACTTGTCATACAAAGTTGACCTATCCTTGTCTATTATTTCCAACTCCAACTCTCTGCGAACCATTGGCCAACCATCCTCACCATATCCATGCAATGATGCAATGACTCTAAATCCACAATTACCATCTGATTCAACATTAACTATATCTTCAATGTATGACCTAATATGATTAGGAAATTGAACAATGAATTGTGGTTGCTTCTTTGATAATTTGATCTTCTTCGAAGTCTGTGATGGTTGAGATTGCCTTTGTGAAGATTGAGATGCCTTATCAACATACTCATGATACGAAGGGTCCCTATAAACATCATAATCTGCTGGTTTTTTCCCTTTCTTCTTCACTCCTCCTTTGGTTTTTATTTTCTCAGGTGGTGGACACAATGTTGTCATTGTTGGGTATGCTAGTTCACATACCCTGCTCCTTAATGCCCTTTTCCCAATAACATCTAATGACCTAAATCGTCTCCACAACTCATCCATTGCAGCCGTCATATCCACCTCTGATCCATCATCTTCACCTATCTCTAACTCAACTTCCATAGTTAGTTTCCTCCAATGAACATGAACAACATCAATGGGTATCGGTATACCACCTACTCTGTATCTTCCTAACTCACAAGCACAAGGTAACCCATAAGATGTTCTAAGAGTACAACCACATATTTGCCTGTTAGTTCTAACATAATCAACTCTCAATAACTCTTCAGCAATACATCTCAAAGCAGCTCGAGATACGGAACCACGCAAATAACCATAAAAGGGACTTACGTGCGCGTGCTCAACTTCGTAAAAACTCTTTTGAAATGAAGCTCTAATGTTTCCCAGTTGTAACCTTAAGTTGTTATTCATGGCTTCCCAACATTTGACCATGTCACCTATACTGTTTCCTAACATCTGCTTTAACTTCCAATGAGCAGATTCAACCCTAAAAATATCAGATATAAAAAATACCATTAGATATTGAAAATAACACATAAAAAAAACATAATAATAATATCAGATATAAAAATAACACATACAAAATTATAAGACGTACCGATTAGTCGTTGTGTTACCCAAATGTAGGACTCGATTAATCCATGCTCCAACAAATCTATGCCTATGTGGAGTCAACCATGTGTCTTTCACATAATTAATAAATCCACTATAATCAACACATGCTTGCTCAAGTTGATGCAATCGCTGACCATACTCAACCTCATCACTAGCCCAGACAACTTCCATCCATAATGTGTCTATCGTCTTTTGCAGGTCATTCACCACATGTTGTTTGCATTTGGCACCAACGTTTTTGTTAATGTGAAATCTACATAGCAAATTAATCGAGTTGGGAAACACAACTTCAATTGCTTTCATCAAAGCAAGATCTCTATCTATCAAAATCACTTGTGGACACATGTCTTTCTTCACAAACAAATCTTTTAATTTCTCCAATACCCAGCAAAAATTCTCTGTTTGCTCAGACTCCATATACGCAAATCCAACAGCAAAAGTCAACTCAGTCGATGTCATGCCAACAATTTCAAACAAAGGTTGTCTATATTTGTTTGTCTTGTAGGTGCTATCCATAACTAACACAATCGGAAATATATTCAATAACTTAACTGAATCAGGATGTGCCCAAAATATCTCTCTCACCACTTCCGAGTCATCCTGTTTTCTACTCCAATACACATATCCTGCATCCTTAATAAGCTTAAACAAATGTTATATCTCACTCCTTGGACCTCTTATCTCTTTTTCTATCACACTCTTATGCTTGTATACTTGCGTAATCCGAGTGACATTCTCAGGAAACTTGTCTTGTAAGGAAAGCAAAATGTTTCTAGGTGCTACATGTCTCTTTGCCAAATCAGCGACATGTTGCTTCTCATCTGTGGTCAACCTACCAATAAACGAATGACCTTCTAATCTATCAGGTAAACCATGATTATGTAACCCACATTTTACATCAATCTTCCAACCAGATCCATCTTTCGCCGGAGTCGACCTGATTTTAAATGGACATCCACATTTCTTGGACGCACTTTGGGTACCACTATCACTAATCTTGTGCTTCCCACCTTTATCACAACCAAATATTATTTTGTTACTTCTCCCTCTCTTCCCCATTTCAGTATCTGAACGACTGATAATAACAGTTACTTTATTGTCGATTCCAACCTCTTTAATCCATCTGATAACCTCTTCTCGTGTACCAAATCTTTCCGTCGTCATAAACGCATCAGTAGTATCTACACATATTTTGGGAAGATTTTCCATTTCTGCCAAAAAAAAATTAAAAAAATTAAAATTAAAATTAAAAAAAAAAACGTACCAGAAGACTTAAAGAAAGACTTTCGGAACACACATAACACATACCGGAACACTTCCCCCAAGAGTTCCGCTATGCAAAATTTGTTCACCGGAACTCTTTTAAGAAGTGTTCCGGTTTTGAATTTTTTTTTTATTTAAACCGGAACTCTTTCCTTAAGTGTTCCGGTTTGCTTTTTTGTGTGTTCCGGAAGTCATTCTTAAAGTCGTCCGGTTTGGAAAAATACATACCGGAAGTCTTTTTGCAAGAGTTCCGGTGCGAGGGGTGTGAAAGTGTAATTTTTGCAATTTTCAACTGAATGGTAAAAATGAAATGGTAAATTGGTTAAAACCAATTAAGGGTAAAATGAGAATTTTTAAATTTTTGTAGGGGTATGGGGTTAATTGTAGGGGTACAAGGTAAAATTTTCATTTTTACCTCCATTCAATTTGACACCCCATGGCCCAATGTTGTTCTTACACTAATCTTTCCATTAACCTTTTTAATCTTTTCTAATTTGTGTTAATCTTAGTTCATTCTTGGTTAATCATGCTACTATTTTTTTTATCATGTTAGAATTAGGTTATTTCTTGATTTTTCTCAATTAAGATTATCATTAGATTTGATTAATATAGTTTTATTAGGAATTAATATAGTTCATATTAGGGGTGGCAAAACGGGCTCGGTCCGTTGGGCACGGCCGTTTTGCCCGCACTTTTGTGCGGGGCGGGCCAAAGATTTAGGCCCTCACCCTCAAATGTGTCCGCCCCGCCCCGTTTTTTTCGCGGGCTTTTGCGGGCACGTGTATTTACATAAATTTTTGCATTTTTAGGCTTAAAGAGTGCAGTGTCCGCGGGCTTTCCCCGCCCCGCCCTCACTTTTTGCGGGACGGGTCTAAGTTTTAGGCCCGCATCCTCAACTATGACCGCCCCGCCCCGCCCCATTTTTTTGCGGGCTTTTGCGGGATGGGCCTAAACGGGGCGGGCATGCCCGTTTGCCACCCCTAGTTCATATGGTCAATGTAGTCTAATTAGAATTTGATTTGTATTTAATCACTTTCATTAGATTTTTGATTTTTTAGAAGTTAATTCAATTGTTGATTAATCTTGTCATGAGTAGTGTAATTTGAGATTAGGTTTTGTTAATCCTTTTTTGTCATTTTGTTCATTATCGATTAATATGCTTAAATCATGATTCACTATTAGGATAATTTTCATTCAATTTGATATATGCATTGTGATTATCATGTTATCGAGTATATTAGACTTCACATTATGATTTAGATTACCATGTTTAGGTTGATTTTCAATCATTCGATTTAATGTCCATTTTAATTGTTCATTTAATTGATTCATTTGGTTTGTGATCATATTGAATAAATTGAAAAACCCATTTCAATTTAGATGATGAATGCCTTGTATGCCTAATTTCATTTGCCATGATCACATGATTAGTCTTTGATTTGTTTATCCATGCTTAATCCATTGCCATTTGAATTGATTTAGATATTTGAATATGCTTACACTTGTTGTATTATTCTCATTTGATTTGATCTCACACTAACTCCATTTGCTTTTGTATCCACATGTAACTTTGAGATTCGAGATGGGATCCAAATATTCAATGCTTCTAACCCATTCACTTAACTTGTATTGTGTAGAGTACCATGCCACTTGTATGTTTTAGGCATGGTACATAGTTTTTAATCTTGTCTAATTTATTTCCATTTCCATTTATGTTGTATTGCTTACATCCCCCCATTGTAAGTTATATATCCCTCTCTCTCATGAAAGTGTAATAGTCTAGATTTTATCGTTCTTTTATCGCTTTCATTGCATGTTGATTAAAAAGATAAAATCAAACAATAGGTACATCTTTTCAAAAGAATAAAAACATACATAATCCATTATCAAGTGTTTTCCAAATTAAATCAAATCAATTTCAACGTAAGTGCTTGATCCAATGTCAAGTATCTATTCCTCCACTTCATATCCTATCCTTATCCCATCATCATGCAATCCATTCTATTCCTATCTCATTTTATCCTTGATCCATTCATCTATCTTCAATCATAAACCACTCACCCTAGTGACTTACATTTTATTTAAAACCAAATACATTTTCCTTTGGATATCCATATATACCCTTTTAGGACGATATAGCAGCATTATGCATTTGTAACTAGAATTGTTTGGCTCATACCCAAACATTTTATTCCTTCTTTTTTGGATAAGAAGTTGTTTCCCTCTATGGTACAAATTCCTTTTCTCCTATGGATTCCAATATATCCTTATCTTTGGTTCCAAATTATACCTTTCAGTCGCTGTTACCAAATCCTTCACTTCTGTGACTTTGGTTACTTCTCTATCACTCCATTCATCTCCCTGATACATTCATAATCCTACCTTCATTCACTCCATGTGATATACTGTTATTTTTTAGCCAAATAGATTATCCCTTTGAGCTTCATTCAATCTCAGATTGTGAACCAAGAGATGTTTGTCTCATACACAAACACTTAATTCTCCTTGTTTTAGGCTATACCATATAGTGGTGAACGCTTTTGGCTACCCTACATATTGGTCAACGCCAACTTTAATCTTAGATTCAGATTCATTCCCTTTTTGGAGTTCAAATCATGTTATCATTTGGTTCAGACCATACCTTGTTCACTTCTCTTTTCACCATCCACCACTAGTTCTATGAACTACGGAGCTCTGAATTCCTTATTACGCTATAAGGATACGTAGGTATGAGGGCCCTAATCCTCACCGAGCACTTTATCTATTTATTTTCCTTCCCTTATTCTTTTGCGAGTAATATTTAAATATAACATCCATTCGAGCAAGAACAAGCAAAACATTTCCCATGGAGTACAATGGATGTAAGGGGTGATAATACCTTCCCCTTACATAACCGTCTTCCTTACCCACTTATCTCTTTCCCCCGTGTTTTATCGATGTTTTCCCTTTCCTTCGGGAATAAATAAATTTCTATGGCGACTCTGTTGTGTGTTCGAGCGTGCGATGCGTTCAGGTATGTTTCTGCTAACTTTAGTTGGCGAATCTGCTAGGGAGATTCTTCTACTTGGAATACTTCCTAGTCGCTAAAAGGAGTCGGGCATAGTTTTGTTTGTTTCCCCTGTTTGTTTGGATGTATATCTTTTCTATTGTTACTCGCTTTATATTATGATGGCATGCTTTATTGCTTTCATATATTATTACCTTCGACATATCTGTTATGTTTATCTTGTGGATGGGTTAGTGATGCTATTGGGTGAGAAGCCCAATACATAGTCTTAGAGAGCTTACCTATTATAGGAGGGAGCCTCATATTGACTTATCGAACGTATTTTTCTTGAGGGGAAGGTATGAGGATCCCGCTTGGAGTAGATTCTTTTTGGAGTTTCGTTGGCACGTAAGTCACTTTGTGCTGACAGCCATTCTCCCAAAAGGGATCCATGACTCTCAGGACCTTTAGCTAACATGTGGCTTTCGAAGTTGAGACTTGGTATCACTTAGAGTAGATGCTCCCAATGGTATTGTGGGCTCACAAGTTATTTTATGGTGACGATGATATTTTCGCCTCAGTATCTGTGACTCTAAGAATCTTCATAAAGTCTTAGAACCTACCTTGTGAGGGAATATGGGTTCTATGCAGGAAACCAAGCCTCTTCATACCTTGATACGTCAAACCTCTGAACTTGTGTTGAGAAGTTTGGGCAAATTATTCAGATGGGATGGTTGGATTTGTGATGTTGTATTGCATGACATCACAATAAAATCAATTTTAGCATGTGTACTCTTAGGGAATCCAAAAGTTTTAGATTGTGTTGGACATCCTAAAATCTTGAAATTCCCTAAAAGTATGGAATTTTGTTTCTTTTGCATCTCATCCATTCATGCATGCATAACCTCTATGAAAAACAAAATGCTTGTACCATCTCTCTTTCTCCAAAGAAAGATAAGGATTCACCGACGCCGACTGCCAGAGAATCATGGAACAGGCTAATAATGAGGATACTATGTGTAAGAAGAGTTTGGATTATATCGAAGGCAAAGTTGAATGTAATTCCAGGCATTCTGCCACTTCCTCTCCAAGACTAAACATTCCTACCTAAAGCTAGCGGAAATATACCCGAACGTATCGCACGCTCGAACATACAACAGAGTCGCCATCGAATTTTATTTATCCCCAAAGGGAAGGGAAAACATCGATAAAACCCGGGGCAAGAGATATACTGGGTAAGGAAGTAGGTTATGTAAGGGGGAGGTATTGCTGGAAGTTCAGTGGAAAATTTTCATGTAAAAGTTGGGAATTTTTATGTTATGTTAGTTACTTATACTTGGTTAGAAATTAAAGTCTCTCTGTTAATGATTTGTAGCATGCTAGTTTTGTAATATCAAATGTCACTGCTTAGAATGGTAATAGATATTGATGGTTATTTAATAGTTTTGGAACTTGGTTTATGAGGAAAGGGAATGTTTATTGGATTGAAGAGTTTGAATCATGTATGGCTGTTTATTTTTAAATTTTTAAAGTCAATTGCAAAGTATAACTTAGACATTAATAATAGTATTAATGAACATATTAATGGTTTTAAACGAGGAAATGGATTGAAACTTATCTGAAAATTGTTTCCCAACGTTAAATTGAAATAATTTTGGAAAGTTAAAAGTTTGAAAGATGAATTCAACTTGAAATGGTTTTGATAATTGAATCTTGGTTTTATTGAGTGGATATTGATAGATAAATGGGCATTGGATAAAATTTGATAAATGAGATGGATTTGAAAAATGAATAACATGATTTGGTTAATTGGATAATCGGTTTAGGTTATAATGAATGGGCTTAAGGACTTGTAAAATGGATTTAAGGATTAACATGGCCCAATAAAATAGAATATCGAAATTAATTTGAAATCAAAGGTTTTCTAAAATTGATTTGCTAAACAAAATGACGAGGTAATTTCCCTAAAATCAAACTAATTCTCAAAAACCAATTTGAATTTCTAAAATCAACTTGAATTTCCAAGATTAACTCGGATTTCCAAAATCAGTTCGAAAGAATGATGAAATGATTATAGACACTTATGCTAAATGCAATGATCAAGTATGGCAAGTTGACTTTGGTCAACTGGTTGACCAAAAAGTCAACAGTTGACTAAAAGTTGACTGATGCAAAAAGATGATGAAATGGACCTTTATGATTAAAAATGCATGTTCAAAAATGGCACCATGACCCGATTAGAACCAATGAGCTCTGGATTAATGAAGCTTAAGGGATGGAATGACTTGAACCCAATGAGATGCAGTGGAATATGAATGCAAAAATGCCATGTATTAGGGTTTAGCGAGGTCAAAGATCCAAGTGTCAAGCAATGACCAAAGGTCTCAAATCAAACAGTCTGTTAATGTCGTGAACCAATTTAGGGTTTCCAACCCTTCAAAACAAATCACAAGGATTACCAACTCCAATACCGAAATCTCCAGTCCAAGCCCGCTTTGTTAATCAGAAACCTCGAATATGTGAGGAATGAATGATGATGAATATGCATGAGGTTAGATGGATCTCAGGTTACGGGTTAGATAAAAAGCAAGAATGGGGGCAAATTTTGGGGTACTACAGCTGCCCCTAATTAATCCTCTTGGACCTGAATATAAGAATTGCAGAAGCTTTTCGGGTATTCAAGGTAGAAGAGGATTAAATACTAATGTATTCAAAAATTTGCCCATTAATAGTGGACGCAGTGGGATGAGAGTTTTGTGGTTTGCCAAGCAAAGGTTGGGCTTTGAATTAGTTAACAAAACTGGATTTTTGTCTTTTCTTGCTTGTAAGGCTTCATGTTATGCTTTATGAATGATAGGCATGAGTGAAGCGATGTGATTTATGCATGATAATGATTTATGCAATGATAAAACCAGATGCTCCTATAGAGGGCGGTGGGAAATTTGGGCTAGGATAGTGGTCATATAAACATGATTCTCCGACACCTACTTCAAGCTCAAAAGTTGTTGTAACACTTCTGGATTATGTCTGAAACATGGAGAGAGCTCGTACCTGCGTAACCTGCCTCTTCCTCAATAAACTGGATATCTGCACCAACTGGCCCAGTTACAAGTTGTGGAGTAGACTCGTCATCTGAGTATTTCAAATGCCTTGCCCCAACATCTTGAAACAATGTCCATTGATTAACCATCTCGGGAAGGATTGACTCCTCGTGCTCTTGGGGTAACTTGCCCCAATGTGAGCTTTGAAGTAACTTTTTCCCTATTCGGCTGATTCATAGAGATCGGTCGAGTCTCAACGTGGTTGCCCCAGATTGACTGACTCCTGAAGAGATCTGAGCTAAGGAGTATCAGGAATTTGATCAACTTTCCCATGATAAGCTTCCTTGATGTCAAGTTACTGTTCGTATGTAAAGATGCTCATTTTGAAAATGATAATTGTAATGTCATGTTCATGCATGTTTTGAAAACTCAAGCGTGTTCACTAAGATCAGGACATTGAGTGAATGTAACACTTATTAGAATGCCATGTCAGTATCAATACAGATGACAAGCAAATCTTTGGGAGTCAGCTTAACGCAACCTTGCCATAGTATGCTTTCTAACTAGACCATGCTTCAATTAGGTCTTTTGAGGGTTGTAACGTGGCCTGGTTCACAGTTTTAGAAAGAAAGGATATAAGGCTCAAGACCTAACCTAACCTGCCCATTCTTCGTGATGTTCTTCAGTCCTACGTTCAGTTAGCCTACGACAAGCATTCATCTTTCAGAAAAGAATTTGGAATGTCAACGATGATGGTTAAGGAACCCTATGAGAGTTTGGAACGATAGCCACTCACTTTTTATTTTGGTTTTCAATCACAACGATTTACTCTTATGTTGAGGATTTTGATGTTGATCCTCTAATTCTTTTGTTTTTTGTTTAGCCTGATTTTGCCTGGGCTGATCCTTTGGGTCGGCCGCCCACCGGGATGCCCTAATTTTTGCCTAAGTTAGTCTTGTTTTCAAGCTCTTGACTTAGCGGGCTTTTCATTTTCTTTTCATTATTTTTTCGTTTTATTTCATTTTTCTTTTGAAGCAAATCCTATGAAACCGCTTTCTTGATTTGCTGCACAGGTTGTAACTATCTCACTCCTTTTTGTGGGTAAGGGATAATCATTCTGAATTTGTGATTCCATCCTCTTGAGAGGTATATGATATGATTGATCACTAAATGAGACATTCTCTTTCTGAATTTTGAATTCAAGTCTAAACTGAACTGAATACTACCCTGCCCCTGGTTAAACGTGAGGGTTTTATGTGTTAAAGAAAGAAACTCCTGAAGGAGAATTGCCATCCAAGGCGCAGCGGAATTTAAAAATTTCTCCATTTAGTGATCCTTACGAATGGGCATGATCAGTGATAGAATCGTTACCTCTTGTGGCGATTCAAACCTTTGGTGCAGATCTTCGATAATGATCAAAACCTTTGATACAGATCCACGGAGTGATCACGAACGTTGAACGATGACAACGTCTCTACTCAGTCCACACGAACGGATTCCTTCAATCGCAGTGCTAGCTATTATGAATGAAGGCTTTGAGTGAGAGAGAGAGAGGGAAACAAAATTCCAAGTCTCTACTTGAATTTCAGTCTGAGTGGAGTGACAATGCTTCTACCCAAGGGGTTCTATTTATAGAACCACTTGTGTGAGCTTCAAGCTAAAAAGCCCACTTAAGTGTATTTTGGCCCATATCTCATAATATGCCAAAATCACTTAAGTATTTGGTACCTTACCATATTTCGTCTCCCACTTAAGTGCACCGTACCTTACGGTGTTCCTTAGTTACTCTATTTCTCATCAATCTGTCCTTTGTGTGTGACCCTGTAGGTTTTCGCGACGTTGGCAATTATATTAAATCACGCATTTAACATAATAAACAGTGAGCGGTATCTAGCAACACATCACTGCTACCCAAGTCACGAAAATGTCATGTGATCTGACAAAACCTCCTGTGATAATAATTATGTGTATAATTACCCCTTTGCCCTTATGTCTATATTGAACACAAGGTATAGACCGTGTCATCCTTGTCCAGTTCAATATTGGGCCCATAGACATTTATCCTGTTACGCAGGATGGGCAAATTCCATCTATGCTCACACTACGTGCTAAGGCTCTTGAACCTAACCCAAGATCCTTGTATATAGAGTCAGTCAAGTGGAGTAGGGTCCCTCATTCTGGATCCCCATGTTTTCATTGATTCAAGCTCACCCAGGCCCGGGTTAAGAGCTATGAGGTCCAATCCTCATTACCTTTCATCTGCTCACCCTGACGGTCAATGTCAGTGGTTAAGAGCCTTCATACCCCTACAATTGGCTTGTTTGTCGAGGTTGATATGACCCCTTGACTAAAGCTCGACTTGTTTGTCGAGGTTGATATGACCCCTTGACTAATGCCTCACCCTTGATGTTTGAGCCCCCTTGTTGGTGTGTTTACTTCATGTTATGTTTTTGTGTGGTGTGATTATATCCCCCTAGGTTTGCTAGACTTCGCATAGTCTCTCGTTTGCATGTCAATTAAGGCAGCAAGGTTCCTTCGTCTAGGACTTCCTTTCTTGCGTGAGCATTCCTAAAACACAAACAAACTTTGTCTTCTCTTAAGGACACGTTGACTCCGTCTACTACAGGTGAGTAAGTCTCCCAAGGTCGAGCATCCGGTAGATTGTGTAGTAACGTCGTTCACCTAAAAAACACAAAACAAATAGAAATAGTTTAGCCGAACTACGACAACTCTGATTCTCATGTCCAGATGAGATACGTAGGCACGAGATGCGATGTCTTGTCGAGTTTGACTGACGACTAACTTTAATCCTTGTTAGTTTTCGCCCTCGTTGCGATTCTTTTCTCTCGCCCTCGTTGCGATCGAGACCCTTCTTCTTTTGGGCTTGTTCGGAGTCTGATGTCAGTCCATCTATTGGCATTCGGTTTCCCGTTTATTTGTTTGTTGTTCGGAGTCGGATGTAAGACCAGCCATTGGCAGTCTGTTTCCGTTTGCGTGTTTCTTTTGACGTTTCAGCGTCTTTTTTCAGTGTTTTGTTTCGGCGTGCGTTAGCCGAGCTACGAGTGCTCTGATTCTTACTCTGGTTAGAGAAGATACGTATGCATATGATGCGATGTCCTAGCGAGCACGTTTCCCGTTTCCCCGAACTACATTGACTCTGATGTTTGTTTCTGACAGGCTACGTAGGACCAGGACGCGACATCCTGCCGAGTCCCCTTCCTCCGTCTTCTTTCACCTGTTTATTCCAGTGTGTGTGCACTCTTTGAGCAGTTATCTAGCAACCTTATCCTATTCTTTTGAGCGTGGATCCCGTCGAGTACGACGGACGTGAGGGGTGCTAATACCTTCCCCTTGCGTAACCGACTCCCGTACCTTGCAATCTCTGGTCGTAAGACCATTCCTTTCCAGGTTTACTTCGAGCGTTTCCTTTCCCTCCTTTGGGATAAATAACGCATGGTGGCGGCTCTGTGTCTTTTCCCGCCGGTTGTTTTTCGCGTATGCAACATCGTGTTTTCTCAGCGTCGCCGAAACCCCAAGACGACATGAGAAGAGCTGATGTTGTTGATAATTCTGCCACCCCTGTGGGTACTTCTTCTTCTCCGAATCCGACACTTACCGTGAAGGGCGTTGACCCTAATGTTGTTGCGAAGGCTCCTGTCGGCCAGTGTGGCATTCTGAAAGAGGACTGTGATGAGATGTCGAGGCTCATCAAGAGGAGCGAGTATAATGTTGTTGATCAGCTACTTCAAACTCCATCAAAGATATCTGTATTATCTTTGTTGATGAATTCTAAGCCACACCGCGAAGCTTTGTAGAGGGTGTTGGACGTGGCATACGTAGATCACGATGTCATAATTGAACAGTTTGATAGCATGGTTGCAAACATTACTGCTTGTAACAATTTGAGCTTTTACGATGCTGATCTTCCCGAGGAGAGAAAAGACCACAATTTGGCTCTACACATTTCCATGAACTGCAAGGATGATGCCTTGTCTAATATGCTGGTAGAGACAGGATCATCGCTAAATGTGTTGCCAAAATCCACTTTGGCCAAACTTTCTTACCAGGGGCCTCCCATGAGGCAGAGTGGAGTGGTAGTCAAAGCTTTTGATGGATCCAGAAAAACTGTGATTGGTGAGGTTGAACTCCCAATCAAGATCGGACCTAGTGATTTCGAAATCACTTTCCAGGTCATGGATATATACCCATCATATAGCTGCTTGCTTGGCAGACCATGGATTCACGAGGCAGGCGCCGTGACATCCACCCTACATCAGAATTTAAAGTTCGTCAAGAATAAGAAGTTGGTGGTGATAGGGGAGAGAAGGCTCTCTTGGTAAGCCATTTGTCGTCCTTTTCTTACATAGATGCTGAGGATAAGGTTGGGACGCCGTTCCAAGCCTTATCTATTGCTGAGCCTTTAAGGAAAGGACCTTCTTCATTTGCTTCCTACAATGATGCGAAGTTGGCCATTGAGCATTACGCAACTACTGGTTTAGGACAAATGATTAAGTTGGAAGACAATAAATCTCGGGCTGGCATAAGGTATTCTTCAGGAACTTTCAACGAGCACGGTTTATTCCAGAGTGGTGGTTTCATCCACACGGTCGAAGACCAAAAGGCTGCTGTTATAGTGGAAGATGATACAGAAGAAGATTCTGGCAACTTTGTCATCCCTGGAGGAATCTGCAATAATTGGGTCGCTGTTGATGTTCCAACAGTTGTCCATAAGTCCACGTAATATGTTCACTTTTGTTTAAAAACCCTTCTCCCATGCCAAAAGGAGAAGTGATGACATTGTTGACACATTAGTGCAATGATATTCATTCAATAATTACATCTTAAATGTTTGTTTTTCCAAATTATTTTCCCTTTTTGCTTTTGCATGAAATTGGTGATCACCAAAAAACCCTAAAAAAGAGAATAAAATCAATCTTTTCATCTGCATAATGATCTGCCTTGTTTGAATTCTGAAATCTCTTTTATATCCAAAATCATTATGCAGGTTGATCAAACCCATTGAACATAATGATCCAACACCATCTCCCAACTTTGAGTTCCCTATATTTGAGGCAGAAGAAGATGATGTTGAAGAGATTCCTGATGAGATTACCCGTCTTCTTGAGCACAAAGAGAAGATCATTCAGCCACATCTTGAGAATCTGGAAACAGTCAACTTGGGGTCTGAAGATTGTGTTCGCAAAGTGAATATTGGGGCACTCCTTGAAGAATCTGTGAAGAAGGGGTTGATTGAGTTGCTACGAGAATATGTCGACGTCTTTTCCTGGTCATATTAAGACATGCCTGGTCTGGATACAAATATCGTGCAACATTTCCTGCCTTTGAAGCCTGAGTGTGTGCCTGTGAAGCAGAAGCTCAGAAGAACTCATCCTGATATGGCAGTAAAGGTTAAAGAAGAAGTTCAGAAGCAAATTGATGCGGGGTTTCTGGTGACTTCTACATATCCTCAATGGGTGGCCAATATTGTGCCCGTGCCTAAGAAAGATGGAAAAGTCCAAATGTGTGTGGACTATAGAGACTTGAATAAAGCTAGTCCGAAAGATGATTTCCCTCTACCACATATTGATATGTTGGTAGAAAATACAGCTAAATTCAATGTCTTCTCATTCATGGACGGATTTTCCGGTTATAACTAGATCAAAATGGCACCCGAGGATATGTAGAAGACAACATTCATCACACCTTAGGGAACATTCTGTTATCGAGTGATGCCCTTCGGTTTGAAGAACGCCGGAGCCACGTATCAACACGCTATGACTACCTTGTTCCATGATATGATGCACAAGGAGATCGAGGTGTATGTTGATGATATGATTGCGAAGTCGAGAACGGAAGTTGAACATGTAGAGAACTTGTTGAAGCTCTTTCAGCATTTGAGGAAGTACAAACTCCGTCTGAATCCAAACAAGTGTACATTTGGAGTCCGTTCCGGCAAGTTATTGGGCTTTATCGTCAGTGAAAGAGGTATTGAGGTTGATCCTGCCAAGGTCAAAGCAATACAAGCGATGCATGCGCCCAAAACTGAGAAGCAAGTCCTAGGTTTTCTTGGCCGCTTGAATTATATTTCCAGATTTATATCCCACATGACTGTCACATGTGCGCCAATATTCAAGCTCCTCCGGAAAGATCAACGTCATGATTGGACCGAGGATTTCCAAAAAGCCTTTGACAGTATTAAAGAGTATCTGTCTGAGCCTCCGATTCTGTCTCCGCCTGTAGAAGGGAGACCCTTGAT
The DNA here is from genome assembly GCF_024323335.1 of Lathyrus oleraceus. NCBI lineage: Eukaryota > Viridiplantae > Streptophyta > Magnoliopsida > Fabales > Fabaceae > Lathyrus > Lathyrus oleraceus. Next base: position 405,933,890 of record NC_066585.1, read on the forward strand.
TATGTACTTGACCGTGCTTGAAGACTCTATGGGTTATGTATTGTGTAACACCCTTCTAAAATACCCCAACAAATAATTAAAACAACCAAACATAAATCAGAGTAGATATGCAATTTAGGGGTGTCACACTTGACACTTCACACCATGTTCCAAACTAACTCGTCATGCTCATTTATTCATCAAAATAAACCTTTGCATAATTCGCAGCGGATAGAAATCTAATCAACATGCAAAACATGTAACACATTACATGTAAACTGTTCAACCACAATAAAATAAAACAAGGTAAAACATCCCGTCCCGATGTTACATCTACCAGAGCATGACCCACTAAGGAACTACACTAGACTCCAAGCACTAGCTTCTACTCAATCACTGCTCGTTACCTGAAACATAGTTGTAAGGGTGAGTTCCTCAATCGATATAATAAGCATTATAAAATATTATGTAATGCTAAGTAAATGAACACATCTCATCACCCTAATCATATCACACATTCAGTAACGGCAACATCAACTCATACTCATAATCATGCTCAACATAAACATCAAAACACACGTATAATATTGGAACACATCCATTCATATTATACACAATACATACATTATGCAATGAGACTCCATGCATGCGGTACCGACTATTCGTGAACATATAGTTCAACCTCACCGATCAAATCCAGATACGGCTACCAAGCTCACTAGTCCCACTCATTTGAGACCTAGTGACTCACATCACTAATTCCTCACCATGGGAATTAGCTACCACCCCAAGGGCTATGCTATGCACGCTAAATCACCTAGCATGCAAACATCAACAACAATCCACAATAATTCACTCACTAATTCCTCACCATGGGAATTAGCTACCACCATAAAGGCCACAGTATGCAAGCTAAATCACTTAGTCATGCAACATCAACAATCATCCACAATGGACATATGCTCACACTCTAAGCCATAAACAGTCCATTCACAATTGCATACATAATAGATACATCCACAGCATTATGCATACAACCATACATCATCCACATATTTATCACATAATCATATCATGCCACATCATCAATCACAGTATTAGCACGCTCTACTAATACCCCTACTGCTCAAAACAATGGGAAATGATCCCTATTATATCATACGCCAGTATAGGCCAAACATCAAACCTGCACACCACATTTAAATATAAATTTTTCACTTTTCACACAGTGTTAACCGGTTAACGCCCTGGGTTCACCGGTTAACGCAACACAGAACACGCTTCCTGGCAATTCACAACAGTGTTAGCCGGTTAACACCCTGGGTTAACTGGTTAACGCAAGACAGACAGCAATATTTCACAATTCATAACAGTGTTAACCGGTTAACACCCTGGGTTAACCGGTTAACGCAAGACAGGAAGCTGTTCCTGCGCTAACATGAAGCAGAATGCAGAATTCTCCGCATTTTCCGCCGTTGGAGGACTTCCGGACCTCCGATTCCAATTCCGTAAAAAGCTACACTTTCGGAAAATCAAGACTCATCCAATTACAGATTCAATTACAGCTTTAACATAACTTATTCATCTCAACTTTTCAGCATTCAACATCCCAATTAGGGTCAAATCAATGGCTTATCACTACCCATTACATGTTAACCCATAATACCCATTAAACGACGATAAACCCCCCTTACCTGAGTTAATCCGGCAAATCCTTTAGCTTCAAGCTCTTCCTTCTTCAACCTTCTTCTCCTGCTCTTCCTTTTTGCCCTTTCTCCACTTTTCTGTCGCTTTCCCTTTTCACGTGAAAAAACCTTTCTTTACCAAATGGAACTCTTATATATATTCCAACTTATTATTCCAATAATAATCCAATTATTTAATTAAATTAATAAATATACTATTAACTTAATTTAAATAATTATCATATTTTATCGGGGTGTTACAACTCTCCCCCACTAAAAGAGTTTTCGTCCTCGAAAACATACCTCAAGCGAATAACTCTGGATAAGACTCCTTCATCTGACTCTCAAGTTCCCAAGTCACATTGCCACCTGCTGGTCCTCCCCAAGCTACCTTTACCAAAGCAATCTCTTTACCCCGCAACTGCTTCAACTCTCGATCCTCTATCCTCATAGGTGATGTTTCAACAGTCCGGTTATCTCTCACCTGTACATCATCTACTTGGACCACATGCGACGGATCAGGAATGTACCTCCTCAACTGAGACACATGAAAAACCTCATGCAAATTCGCAAGTGACGGCGGTAAAGCGATACGATAGGCTACCTCCCATATCCTCTCCAAAATCTGATAAGGACCAATAAATCGAGGTGTCAACTTCTTCGACTTCAAAGCTCGACCAACCCCAGTTATCGGAGTAACACGAAGAAACACATGATCTCCCTCTTGAAACTCAAGTGACTTCGTCCTCTGGTCGTGATAACTCTTCTGACGACTCTGAGCAATCCTCATCTTCTCCTGAATCATCTTAATCTTTTCCGTAGTTTGTTGAACAATCTCCGGTCCAACCACATCACTCTCACCGGACTCATACCAACATAAAGGTGTCCGACATCTCCTACCATACAAAGCTTCAAACGGTGCCATACCAATGCTCGAATGAAAACTATTGTTGTAGGTAAACTCAATCAAAGGTAAATAACAATCCCAAGCACCTCCCTTTTCCAAAACACAAGCCCTCAAAAGATCCTCCAGTGACTGAATCGTCCTCTCAGTCTGACCATCAGTCTGTGGATGATATGCAGAACTCAATCTCAGCTTAGTTCCCAAAGCCCTCTGCAAACCTTCCCAGAACTTCGATGTAAATCTAGGATCTCTGTCCGAAACAATACTCGACGGAATACCATGCAAACTTACAATTTTCTCAATATACAACTCAGCTAATCTCTCTAACGGATAATCCATTCTGATCGGAATGAAATGAGCCGATTTTGTCAATCTGTCAACAATCACCCAAATAGCTTCAAAATTCTTAATTGTCCTCGGTAAACCAGAAACAAAATCCATACTGATACTATCCCACTTCCACTCTGGAATAGCCAACGGTTGCATTAGCCCAGACGACTTCTGATGCTCAATCTTTGACTTCTGACAAGTCAAACAAGAATAAACAAAACTCGCAATTTCTCTTTTCATTCCCGGCCACCAAAATAACTTTTTCAAGTCATGATACATCTTCGTAGCTCCAGGATGAATACTCAGGCCATTACGATGTCCTTCCTCAAGAATACCCCTCTTAAGTTCGGTAACATCCGGAATACACACCCGATTACCAAATTTCAAAACACCATTCTCATCAACTCTGAATTCACCACCTTGACCTTGATTCACTAGAGTCAACTTATCAACCAAAAGCACATCTGATTTCTGACCCTCCCTAATCTCATCCAGAATACCACTCGTTAACTTCAACATTCCCAATTTAACACTATTGCGAGTACTCTCACACACCAAACTCAAGTCTCTAAACTGCTCAATTAAATCCAATTCCTTAACCATTAACATAGACATATGCAATGATTTCCGACTCAATGCATCAGCCACTACGTTTGCTTTACCCGGATGGTAATTCAAACCAAAGTCATAATCCTTCAGAAACTCTAACCATCTCCTCTGTCTCATATTCAGCTCTTTCTGATCAAACAAATACTTTAAACTTTTATGGTCACTGAAAACCTCAAATCTTGACCCGTACAAGTAATGCCTCCATAACTTCAGAACAAATACCACAGCTGCCAACTCTAAATCGTGTGTCGGATAGTTCCTCTCATGAACCTTCAGTTGTCTCGAAGCATAAGCTACAACCTGCTTATTCTGCATCAAAACACCACCCAAACCCAACAATGAAGCATCACAGTAAACCTCAAATGGTTCCAATGGACTTGGTAATATCAGAATAGGAGCAGTAGTTAACCTTCTCTTTAACTCTTGGAAACCTTCTTCACATTTTGAGTCCCAAACAAACGCTTGCCCCTTTCTAGTCAACATCGTCAACGGTAACGCCAACTTAGAAAATCCCTCAATGAATTTCCTATAATAACCTGCAAGTCCAAGAAAACTCCTTATCTCAGAAACTGACTTCGGAGCTTCCCACTTAGATACCGCTTCTATCTTAGAAGGATCAACAGCAACACCACCTCTTGAAACCACATGACCAAGAAAACTAACCTCTTCTAACCAAAATTCACACTTGGACAGTTTAGCAAATAACTTCTTTTCTCGTAGAACTCCTAAAACCACTCTCAAATGTTCAGCATGCTCTTCTTCAGATTTCGAATACACCAAAATATCGTCAATAAACACCACAACAAACTTGTCTAGGTACGGATGGAAAATCCTATTCATATACTCCATAAATACCCCAGGCGCATTAGTCACACCAAAAGGCATTACATAATACTCATAATGTCCATACCTTGTTCTGAAAGCAGTCTTCTGAATATCCTCAGTTTTCACACGTATCTGATGATACCCCGATCTCAAATCTATTTTGCTGAACACACTCGCACCAACCAACTGATCCATCAAATCATTAATCCTCGGCAAAGGATACCGATTCTTGATCGTCACTTTATTCAGTTGCCTATAGTCCACACACAACCTCATAGTACCTTCTTTCTTCTTAACCAATAACACTGGTGCACCCCACGGTGACACACTCGGACGAATGAATTTCTTATCCAACAGATCTTCCAGCTGACTCTTCAATTCAGTTAACTCAACAGCAGACATACGGTACGGAGCCATCGACACCGGCCTAGTACCAGGTACCAAATCAATCGAGAACTCAACTTCACGCTCTGGCGGTAATTCATTCACTTCTTCAGGAAACACATCAGGAAAATCACACACCACGGCTAGATCGCAAATCACCAGTTTATCTTTAGCCTCCAAAGTCGCTAACAGCATAAACAACTCTGCCCCATCTGCTACTGCCTCATTCACCTGCCTTGCTGATAGAAACAAACTCTTTCCTTCCTCAATCTCGGGAAAGATCACAGTCTTATCAAAACAGTTGATAGAAACTCGGTTAAACACCAACCAGTTCATACCCAAGATAACATCAATCTGTACTAGTGGAAGACACACGAGGTCTATCCCAAAGTCTCTACCAAAAATACTCAAAGGACAATTTAAACAAACTGAAGTAGTAGTCACTAAACCCTTCGCAGGAGTATCAATCACCATACCCCCATGCATCTCAGATATCTCTAATTTAAGTTTCACAGCACAATCCAAAGATATAAAGGAATGAGTCGCACCTGTGTCAATAATAGCTACAAGAGGAAAGCCATTAATATAACACGTACCTCGGATCAAACGATCATCTGCAGAAGTCTCAGAACCCGATAAAGCAAAGACCTTGCCTCCCGACTGGTTCTCTTTCTTCGGCTTAGGACACTGTGGGCTAATATGACCCACCTCTCCACAGTTGAAACAAGTCATAGTCTTCAACCGGCACTCTACGGCCAAGTGACCACCCTTGCCACACTTGAAACACTTCTTCTCAGCACTGGTACACTCATGGAAACGATGTCCAGCCTGACCACATCTGTAACACTTAGCAGGGGCACTGGAGTCTCCCCCACTAGGTCTCTTCATCCCACTCTGTCTCTGGAAACCTTTGCCAGCTGCATACGGCTTCCCACGATCATTCTGATTCTTGCCTTTCCTATCAACCCTCTGCTGATAGCTCTCCGTTCTGGCCTTGGTATCCTGTTCAAAGATCCTGCAACAGTCAACCAGGTCAGAAAACACTCTGATCCGCTGATACCCAATAGCCTGCTTGATCTCGGGACGTAACCCGTTCTCAAACTTCACACATTTTGAAAATTCCCCAGTAGCCTCATCGTAGGGAGTGTAATACTTCGACAGCTCTGTGAACTTAGCAGCATACTCAGTAACAGACCGGTTGCCCTGCTTCAATTCTAGGAACTCTATCTCTTTCTTTCCTCTGACATCCTCTGGAAAGTACTTCCTCAGGAATCTCTCTCTGAACACCGCCCAAGTGATCTCAGCATTCCCAGCAGCTTCCAACTCAGTGCGGGTAGCAACCCACCAATCATCTGCTTCCTCTGACAGCATATGCGTACCGAACCTGACCTTCTGGTTATCGGCACACTCAGTCACTCGGAAGATCCTCTCGATCTCCTTCAACCACTTCTGAGCACCATCTGGATCGTATGCTCCCTTGAACATTGGAGGATTGTTCTTCTGGAACTCACTCAGTTGACGAGCAGCTCCCATTCCCACAACATTCGGATTCCCTCCAAGTACTCCAGCTAGCATACCCAGAGCCTCAACAATCGCAGCATCATCTCTACCTCTTCCAGCCATCTCTATTCTGAAAACCCAACAAGCTAAAACAATAAGTACTGATAGGGTTACACAACACCTATCACGTACAGGGAAACAGAATAATTACGACTCGACTCGACCGACTATGCTCTGATACCACTAATGTAACACCCTTCTAAAATACCCCAATAAATAATTAAAACAACCAAACATAAATCAGAGTAGATATGCAATTTAAGGGTGTCACACTTGACACTTCACACCATGTTCCAAACTAACTCGTCATGCTCATTTATTCATCAAAATAAACCTTTGCATAATTCGCAGCGGATAGAAATCTAATCAACATGCAAAACATGTAACACATTACATGTAAACTATTCAACCACAATCAAATAAAACAAGGTAAATCATCCCGTCCCGATGTTACATCTACCAGAGCATGACCCACTAAGGAACTACACTAGACTCCAAGCACTAGCTTCTACTCAATCACTGCTCGTTACCTGAAACATAGTTGTAAGGGTGAGTTCCTCAATCGATATAATAAGCATTATAAAATATCATGTAATGCTAAGTAAATGAACACATCTCATCACCCTAATCATATCACACATTCAGTAACGGCAACATCAACTCATACTCATAATCATGCTCAACATAAACATCAAAACACACGTATAATATTGGAACACATCCATTCATATTATACACAATACATACATTATGCAATGAGACTCCATGCATGCGGTACCGACTATTCGTGAACATATAGTTCAACCTCACCGATTAAATCCAGATACGGCTACCAAGCTCACTAGTCCCACTCATTTGAGACCTAGTGACTCACATCACTAATTCCTCACCATGGGAATTAGCTACCACCCCAAGGGCTATGCTATGCACGCTAAATCACCTAGCATGCAAACATCAACAACAATCCACAATAATTCACTCACTAATTCCTCACCATGGGAATTAGCTACCACCATAAAGGCCATAGTATGCAAGCTAAATCACTTAGTCATGCAACATCAACAATCATCCACAATGGACATATGCTCACACTCTAAGCCATAAACAGTCCATTCACAATTGCATACATAATAGATACATCCACAACATTATGCATACAACCATACATCATCCACATATTTATCACATAATCATATCATGCCACATCATCAATCACAGTATTAGCACGCTCTACTAATACCCCTACTGCTCAAAACAACGGGAAATGATCCCTATTATATCATACGCCAGTATAGGCCAAACATCAAACCTGCACATCACATTTAAATATAAATTTTTCACTTTTCACACAGTGTTAACCGGTTAACGCCCTGGGTTAACCGGTTAACGCAACACAGAACACGCTTCCTGGCAATTCACAACAGTGTTAACCGGTTAACACCCTGGGTTAACCGGTTAACGCAAGACAGACATCAATATTTCACAATTCATAACAGTGTTAACCGGTTAACACCCTGGGTTAACCGGTTAACGCAAGACAGAAAGCTGTTCCTGCGCTAACACGAAGCAGAATGCAGAATTCTCCGCATTTTCCGCCGTTGGAGGACTTCCGGACCTCCGATTCCAATTCCGTAAAAAGCTACACTTACGGAAAATCAAGACTCATCCAATTACAGATTCAATTACAGCTTTAACATAACTTATTCATCTCAACTTTTCAGCATTCAACATCCCAATTAGGGTCAAATCAATGGCTTATCACTACCCATTACATGTTAACCCATAATACCCATTAAACGACGATAAACCCCCCTTACCTGAGTTAATCCGGCAAATCCTTTAGCTTCAAGCTCTTCCTTCTTCAACCTTCTTCTCCTGCTCTTCCTTTTTGCCCTTTCTCCACTTTTCTGTCGCTTTCCCTTTTCACGTGAAAAAACCTTTCTTTACCAAATGGAACTCTTATATATATTCCAACTTATTATTCCAATAATAATCCAATTATTTAATTAAATTAATAAATATACTATTAACTTAATTTAAATAATTATCATATTTTATCGGGGTGTTACATATTGGGTCAGCAAGATGAATCCGAGAAGAAAGAGTATGCCATATACTATCTGAGTAAGAAGCTCACTGATTGTGAGTCTCTATACTCAATACTTGAGAAAACATGTTGTGCTTTGGCTTGAGCTGCTAAACGTTTACGCCAGTAGATGTTGAATCATACCACTTGGTTTATATCCAAAATGGATCTAATCAAGTATATCTTTGAGAAGCCTGCTTTAACTGGGAGAATTTCCCGTTGGAAGATGCTTTTGTCTGAGTATGATATTGAGTATCGAGCTCAGAAGGCTATTAAAGGTAGTATCTTGGCTGACCACTTGGCACATCAACCAATTGAGGATTATCAGTCTGTTCAGTACGACTTCCCAGATGAGGAAATTTTGTATTTGAAGATGAAAGATTGCGATGAGCCTACGCTCGATGAAGGGCCAGAGCATGGTTCTTGATGGGGTATGGTATTCGATAGCGCTGTTAATCAATATGGAAATGGAATTGGGGCAGTGATTATTACTCCTCAGGGCACACATTTTCCTTTTACAGCAAGGCTAACTTTCAAATGCACGAATAATATGGTGGAGTATGAGGCCTGTATTATGGGTTTGGAAGAGTGTATTGATCTTAGGATCAAACATCTTGATGTTTATGGTGATTCGGTCCTTGTTGTTAATCAGATTAAGGGTGAATGGGAAATGAGTCAGCCTAGCCTCATCCCATACAGAGATTATGCGAGGAGGATTTCAACTTTCTTTACCGAGGTTGACTTCCATCATATTCCTCGAGATGAGAATCAGATGGCAGGTGCTCTTGCTACACTTGCTTTGATGATTGTGGTGAAATTCTGGAATAAAGTCCCCAATATTACTGTGATGCGCTTGGATAGACCAACTCATGTATTTACAGTTGAAGAAGTGAAAGATGATAAGCCATGGTATTATGATATCAAGTGCTTTCTCCAAATTCAGAGTTACCCGCCTGGGGCATCTGTTAAAGATAAGAAGACTTTGAGGAGATTATTTGGCAGTTTCTACCTCAATGGCGATGTGCTTTATAAGAGGAATTTTGACATGGTTTTGCTCAGATGCGTGGATAGACACGAAGCAGACCTGTTAATGACTGAAGTCCTTGAGGGTTCATTTGGTACTCATTCCAATGGACATGCCATGGCAAAGAAGATGTTGAGAGCGGGCTACTATTGGCTGACAATGGAGTCCGATTGCTGTAAATATGTGAAGAAATGCCACAAGTGTCAGATTTATGCGGATAAGATTCATATTCCCCCGACACTTCTGAATGTTATTTCATCACCATGGCCTTTCTCCATGTGGGGAATTAACATGATTGACATGATAGAGCCAAAGGCGTCAAACGGTCACCGTTTTATTCTCGTAGCTATTGATTACTTCACCAAGTGGGTTGAAGCGACATCATATGCAAATGTGACCAGGCAGGTGGTTGTGAAGTTTATCAAGAATCAACTCATATGTCGTTATGGTGTGCCAGACAAGATCATTACTGATAATGGATCTAACTTGAACAATAAGATGATGAAAGAGTTATGTAGCGAGTTCAAGATTGCACATCATAATTCTTCTCCTTATAGACCCAAGATGAATGGGGCTGTTGAAGCTGTTAACAAGAATATCAAGAAGATTATCCAGAAGATGGTTGTTACATACAAGGCTTGGCATGAGATGCTGCCATTTTCTTTGCACAGCTATCGTACATCTGTCCGCACTTCAACAGGGGCAACCCATTTCTCCCTTGTATATGGCATGGAGGCTGTGCTCCCCGTGGAGGTTGAGATCCCATCAATGAGAGTCTTGATGGAAGCTAAGTTGACTAAGGCTGAATGGATTCATAGTCGTTATGACCAGCTGAACTTAATTGAAGAGAAGCGATTAACTGCCATGTGCCATGGTCAGTTGTATCAGCAAAGGATGAAGAAAGCCTTTGATAAGAAGGTCAAGCCTCGTGTGTTCCGAGAAGGTGACCTCGTGCTCAAGAAAGTTTTGTCTTTCGCGCCCGATTCCAGGGGCAAGTGGACTCCAAACTATGAAGGTCCATACGTTGTTAAGAGAGCCTTTTTAGGCGGTGCTTTGATGCTTACAACTATGGATAGGGAGGATTTCACTCGTCCTGTGAATTCATATGCAGTCAAGAAATACTTTGCCTAAAATAAAAATAGAATAGCTCGCTAAGTTGAAAACCCGAAAGGGAGGCTTAGGAAAAAATGAGCGTCTCGGTGGATTGAAAACCCGAAAGGGTGACCCAGGCAAATGTTAGAGACATGAAAAAAAATGAATATATATATCCCGCTATATTGAGTACCTCACCTTGGGGCAATCTAGGCAAAAATGAGGGATTTGGCAAGTAACTGCATCCGGACAAGACTTTGTTCTACCAGCTATCATCTGTTAGAGATTCTCGCTCAGTCATCATCAATTGAAGCTTCAAATACAATGGATTCAGAGTTGGTGGAGAAATGGTCATTATGTTTAATGTAGCTTTTTTCCAATATATATCACCAATTTCAAATTTGTAAAGATCCATGGAGTCTCGCCATTTGCGGACTACCATTCTATCACATAAATTTGAGCCTTTATCCAATTCTTTGCACTCTTATTTGTTTATGTTTAAACAAATGTTTGCATGTTTTAATTGATAAATATCATTGTTTTAAATAAATAAAGTTTTTTATAAACTGTTTTTAAACAAAGTGAACATTCACAATGACTGAAAGGATAAATGGAATGTCCTCAGTGCTCTCCCAAAGACAATATGATCTCGAAAAGGGTAAGGCATTTGTTCATTTCTGGCATTTTTGTATCCTCTTCATCATCTTTCAAGTTGTCTCCTCGGTGAGCACAGATAAGAGTGATACACCACCAAATTCCCTAGAGAGTCTGGAGTTTTGGTCTTGATCTTCTAACATCCTCAACTCCCCAATGAGTTTGAGTCTAGCATCTGTGTTTTATCGATTATATGGTTGTCATCCCTTTGTGTGGATTGACCTAACATCCCTTATAAATTGATAAAAGTTGATATGCTATCTATTTTCCGAGGAGTGGGTCTTTTCCCCAGCATGAGTGGAAATCCTCAGCAAGAGTACACTTGGTTTCCCTGCAAAGTTATCTTCCATATATCTCTTGGGTCGGTTATCCCCAACAGGTTGTTCAGTTATCCTCAACAGTCTGTCTTGTGGTTTCTCTCCAGCGGGCTTGCCTACAACTCGTTCCCAGTAGGTGGCTCACAACAGACTTTTCCTAGTTGGATCGCCTTCAGTCTTCCCCAGTGGAGTTGCTTGATCAGAGCCTGATTTTTGTTTTCCCCTTAGCAGAGTTGGTATTGAAGATGTGTATTTCCTTCCCCCAGCGGAGCAGTGGTTCGCTTTCCTCCTAGCAGAGATATCTCTCCAGCAGACAAGAAGGAAGTTGCTGATTATTGGAATTTCTGTTTGGTGGTTGTTCCCCACAGAGTTCCATATCATCCCTTGATGAGTTCCCCAGTAGAGTTTCTTTTACGATGGAATCTTATCCGTGTCGAGCTCCCCTTTAGAGTCTTCTCTACATCGGATCTTTTGTCTGTTGAGAAGCAAATCCTTGGCGATGACTTTATAGCTTCCCCAACGGAGTAATTTATCCCTTCTCCCGGTGGCAGAGATGTTTCCTCGGCAGTAAGAAGAGAATGCTTAATGTGTTTCTGCTTGGCGGTTGTTCCCCACAGGATTTCTCATTTCCCCCCGATGAGATCCTCAGGAGAGTTCATCCATGATGGATCTTATTGCTATATCTGCATGTTCCCAAGAACTGTTGGAAGATCCCCGGTAGTTGGTAGTTATAACCTCTTGTTGATCCCCAACAGTGGTCTCTAATCTCCAACGGTGGTCTTTATCCCCGGCAGCGACTCTGCTTGATCCCCAGCTGCAGTCTGTGTCTCCTGACATATGATGCTCCTCACCATTGGATTTCCTCCTGTGGGCCTGTCTCGTCTCTTTTGAGATGTTGTATTGGATGTCTGTCCTTTGATTCTTGGACCTGTGTGTGTTAGATATGTCTGTTTGGCAGCATCAATCATACATAAACCATGCATATACATGCATAATTTTAGCATTCAGATATTCATGTTGCATTCTTTGCCATATATCTTTGCTTATTATCTCCTGCTGTTGGTGAAATATTCTTCCCTAAGCAGATGTTTTTGTCTGATCTCTCCATATAGAGTCAACTCTATAGGCAGAAAGTGTATATCTTTCCTTCATATTCCCCACTGAGTTATGTCCTCATGGATGATCATTGTTTCAGTTTCCTCCCTAAATATGTATTGGGATGGAATTACTCCCCTGAGTTACATCCTCATTGGGTTGAGTTTGTTTGATTGTGTCCTTCTAGTTTGTTCCTAGATTGACTCCTTTCTTGTTGTTCCCCTGCAATTCCCTGTGGTTCAGTTGTTCGATTGCTCAGTAAACAGTAATTGTTCATCCTCTTCCCAGCGGATCTTCTGGCCTTCTACCCAGTATTCGGTAGTTGTAAGTCCTATTTCTGTGGTTTTCTACCCAGTAACCGGTGGATGTAATCCCCTATTTGTTGGTTATCTTTATCCAATATTCGGTATTGATATTCCTTCGTTTGAGTATACCACCCAGTAACCGGTGATATATCTCCAGGATCATTGCTCTTGTCAATGTATCCCCAGCGAGTCATCCTTCATCTACCCTTGTTTGGTAATGACTGTTTCTCCCTTTGATTGGTCATCATTATATACCCAGTAACCGATATCCTGATGTCCTTTCTTTTCGGTCGATCTATCCTCTATTAACCCAGTAACCGATTGTGGATAATCTTCCATGCGAGTATGTTATCTACGTTCTGACAGTAATAGATAATATATCTCATGCGCTCTTCAGTCGAAGCCTTTCCTTCCCCAGTTGAGTAAGATTCGTATTTCCTTATGGAATCAAATGCCCATCCTGTAAATTGAGTTTGCTTTTTCAACCCTCCTTTTTGGATGATGAGTGCTTTGGAAATATTCCCCAATTCACGCCTGGTTGGTCACCTATTATATGCCCAGTAACCGGTATCCCTGGTGTTCCTTCCTTCTGCTCCCTATTATGACTTTTTGTCCCCTGTGGAGTCAGATTTTCCTGAGTTGAAATTTACCTTTTTAGGTTTTCCTCGGATGTTTCGTATGATCGATATCTCTCACCCTTATACCGGTCGTAGATATTCTTTCTCCCTGAGCCTGTTGTTCTTTCACCCTTATACCGGTGTTTGGATCACATGTCTCTTTTTGAGTTTTATTACCCAGTAACCGGTAATACCTCATTTGTTGTTTCCTCAATAGAGTCCTTTATGGACTTCCCCGCCTGAGTCCGGATTTTTATCCGAAGTATCCTTTGTGGATAGTTCTGCTGTATTGGCATATTCCCTAATACATGCATCTTCACGGCAGCTCGAGTCTCTCCATTGATTTATTTTCGTGGAATCCCCTCGTGTCTCCCAGCAAGTCTTTAAGTCGTGACCTGCTCACGCATTTTATTCCCTTTATCCCCTCAGAGTCTCTGTCTCCCAGTGAGTCTTCCTTATACTCCTGCGGACTTTCGGTTTCTCCTGATTTCTTTTCCTTTGTGGCCGTATTTCCCCATAGAGTATTAACTTTTGCATACATACATCTGCATCATGAGGTCTCTTAGGGACCAAAATTCGTCTCTTTGTTATTACTTAAGCCCATTCTACCTCGTCGAGACGAAGATTTTAACCTTCATATCTCCGGCTAGAATAACCTTAAATAAGGGCATCTGTAAGACCCTAATTTTGACCCTAAGATCCCTCATGGCATCATAACATTGCTCATTTGCATTTTCCTCAAGGATCATAGCATCTTGGCTCCTTACCCTAGGGTTGGGACTTGTGTGAGTTGGTTTGAGACCACCAAGCATGCTTGAATTGTGTATTATTGCTTTTCTTATTTTGTTTACTAACCAAAAGCACAAAAATATGTCACTAACATCTTTTGTTTTGAAGCTTAAGCAGTCATGTGATCCAAGGCTCCTAAGAGGCCCCTATGCCCATTAAAGTGGCCAGATGAAGATGAAAGCAAGCATGACAATGGTTCCCAAAGCTCTCAATCATCATATATGTCTCCCAAGTATCTCAATTTGACAATTTGATCAAGATAAACCAAAAGGGGCTTAAGGCTTGTCTCCCAAGGAAACCCTAATTCAATTGTGCATTGAGTGTGCCTTGCTCATGAAGCAACCTCAACCTATGATCAAATTCAATCAAGGGAAGTTATTTCATTCATAATTTTATGCATATATGAGCCTATGTGGGTATCCTCAATCATTCATTCATCAAGATTTGAAGTTTGGACTTGAGAAGTTGACCAGTCAAATCATCTGACTATTTTGAAACCCACTGAGACCTAACTTTTGATGTGTTTGTCAAATGAAGATGACCCCAAGATAAAAATTGTTCTTAAGAACCATATTAACAACTTTAATGTTCATAAAAGATCCATTTGAAACTTTTAAGGTCATCATTCATTTCAAAACATTATAGGTCATTTTGACTGAAACCCTAATTTTGGGTCAACTTCCCAAAGACCTAACTCCTTCATTTTTTATGATTTTGAGGTGAGACCAAGTTCATTGGAAAGTTTGAGATGTCTAATTCAATTTTTATGTTGGACAAAATTTCATAATCCTAAAATAAAGACATGTGATAATACAAAACATTATAGGTCACTTTGGACCAAAGCCATTGAATCTTGAAAAAGTACAACTTCAAGTGCCCATAACTTTCTCATCAAAAATCCAAATGATGCACAATTTAAGTCCAAATTGATTTTATTGAAACGATCTACAACTTTTATGTTTGAGGTTTTTCCATTTGAGGCTTGCATCATTGAAACAGAAGGGCTTGAAGTTGGCCACTTTTGGCAAAAAAATTCAAAGACATGTTTTGTACATCAAACTTCATGGCCAGTTTTCACAATTTTCCAAACTCCAAATGGATTTTTATCCAACATAGATTTTGTTCCGTATGTCAAGACCTTTCCAACCATTACTCACGTGCCTATGTTTGAATTTTCCAAATGGGATTTCAAAGAGGGGAACTTTTATGACCATATATGCATTTCATGTTAAATCTTGATACAAAATCAAATGCCATTCAATCTGCACGTCCAAACGTGTTCCAAATCATTTCAGCTTGCATTTCCAATTGGTTTTAGGCCTCACATGCGTTTGTACAAGCCCATGCATGGAGGTCTCAATTCTCATGCACAAGAGCTTGTCACACATTCCTTGCAGCTGCAACTATAAATAAGCATGCTCACTTCATTCAACTCTCAACCTGAAGGCGCCTAAACCTCTACTGAAATCCATTCCCAACCTCTCACCAAAGGAATTTGAATTTTCATTTCTCTTTTTCAAGTTTGATTTTCAACAACATCTGTTGATTTTCAATACTAATTCCTATGCCTAGCTCTCATATCATACATCAAGATCAAGCTGCAAGCAAAAGATTGGTTGGATCGTGCTCATCAAAGCTGCACTTCAAAGGTTTGCAGCTCAACTGTTTTGCTTTGAATCTCAGTATATATTGTGCATTGCTTGTGTTGGTTTGGTTTTCTGAAGTCCTCGTGTGAGAGGCAAGCCAATGGTGGCTTTAATTTCATGAATTGTTGAACTTCAAATTGAACACCAAGATTTTCAACCTCATATTTCTCCTTCCATAGGGATCTTAAGTAAAATCTAAGGTCACAGGGGCGATGTACATTGTAACACCCCGAATAAAATAAGGCTAATTATTTAATTTGAATTAATATAATATTTATTAATTTAATTAATTAATTGGAAATATTATTGGATTATTATTATTATTATTTTGGAAAATATATAAGTTGGAATAAGAATAAGGGTTTTCGTTGTTGGTAAAGAGTTTTACGTGAAAAAGCAGAGAAGCGATCGTGAAAGAGGAAAAGGGCAAAGAGGCAGAGCTAGAGAGCAAAGGTTGAAGAACGGGAAGCTTGAAGCTCAAAGATTTGCCGGATTATCTCAGGTAAGGGGGTTTATCGTCGTTTAATGGGTATTATAGATTAACATGTCATGGGTAGTGATAGCCGTGGAATTGACCCTAATTGGGATTTAGAATGCTGAGAAAATTTTGATGAATAAGTTGTAGAAAAACTGAAATTGAATCGATAATTGTATGTGTCGTGATTTCCCGATAATGTAGCTTTTTACGGAAGTTGAATCGGAGGTCCGGAAGTCCTCCAACGGCGGAAAATGCGGAGAACTCTGCATTCTGCCTTGTGTTAGCGCAAGAACTGCTGTGTTGTCTGCGTTAACCGGTTAACCCAGGGCGTTAACCGGTTAACACTGTTATATTTTGTGGAAATGTGCTGTTTTGCCTGCGTTAACCGGTTAACCCAGGGCGTTAACCGGTTAACACTGTTGCGTTTTGCCAGAAAATGTAATTTTGTCCTGCGTTAACCGGTTAACCCAGGGCGTTAACCGGTTAACACTGTGGGAAATTAGAAAAATTGGTATTTTGATGTTGTGAACCTAATTGGTGATTGGCCTATTTTAGTTGATTGTGAGGAATAAGTTTGTTGGGTTTATGTTATGAAATGTTGATCCAATTATGTTGATCAGTTGTGTTAAAGTTGTTGAAAATACTGAGTTGTAGGCTTGATGAGCCAAAGTTGATTATAAGTTGATTTTTGTTGAATACGTTGTTGTGTTGATATTATTACTATGTTGTTGACAGTTTAAAGTCGTGTATGCCATGTACATTCATATGCATTAAGTCGGAGCTTTGCTCACACCACGTTGGCCTGGATTGGCAAATTTTAAGTTGAAAGTTGAAGGCTTATGCCTTGATGCCCACTAAAATGGCAATGATTTTAAGTTGGGAGTTTTACTCCGAATGGTACCACATGCATGACGAGTCGAGTCTCATTAGAGTTGCATTATGTTGGTTTGTTGTATGTGTATCAGTGGTATTGATCTTGAGTATGTATATGAGTTGTGTTGATATTGGGTGATTAATGAGTTAAATTACTTAACATAACATGATAATTTATAATGTTTATTATATCGATTGAGGAACTCACCCTTACAACTATTTTTCAGGTAACGAGCAGTGATTGAGTAGAAGCTAGTGCCTGGAGTCTAGTGTAGTCTACTTAGTGGGTCGTGCTCTGATAGATGTAACATCGGGACGGGATGTTTTAATTGTTTTATTGTTGGTTGTTGAACCTTTTTAACTGTAATATGTTATATGTTTTGAATGATTGGTTGATTTCTATCCGCTGCGAATTATGCAAAAATGTTGTTTTGATTAAATAAAGAGCATGACAGTTACTATGGTGTGAAGTAGTTGTGTGACACCCTTGGTGCGTAATTACTCTGATATATATTTGTTGTTTTTATTAAATATTTGGGGTATTTTAGAAGGGTGTTACATTTCAAGTTTGAAAATGGACTGCGCTCTGAAATTAAGAAAGCTGTTGGGTATCAGAAGATACGCATTTTTACTGAATTGGTTGATAGCTGCAGGATATTTGAAGAAGACAATAATGCTCATTACAAGATTGTCAGTGACCGCAGGGGCAAGCAACATCAAACTCGTGGCAAGCCGTATGATGCCCCAGTGGGAAAAGGGAAACAAGGAGCTGCTCCGACTCAGAGGACCAGTAGAGGAGGTGCTCCTGCTGGTATAGTTTGCTTCAAATGTGGTCAGGCTGGTCATAAGAGTAATGTATGCACTGCTGAAGTAAAGAGATGTTTTCGTTGTGGTAAGACTGGGCATGCAATAGTTGATTGCAAGCACAAGGAAATGATTTGTTTTAATTGTGGCGAAGAAGGGCATATTGGAAGTCAGTGTCAGAAGCCAAAGAAATCTCAAACTGGGAAGGTGTTCGCATTGACCGGAACTCAAACCTCCAGTGAGGACAGACTTATCCGAGGTACGTGTTATATTAATGGCTTTCCTCTTGTAGCTATTATTGACACAGGTGCGACTCATTCCTTTATATCTTTGGATTGTGCTGTGAAACTTAAGTTAGAGATATCTGAGATGTTTGGTAGTATGGTAATTGATACTCCTGCGAAGGGTTCAGTGACTACTACTTCGGTTTGTTTAAATTGTTCTTTGAGTATTTTTGGTAGAGACTTTGGGATGGACCTAGTGTGTCTTCCACTAGTGCAGATTGATGTTATTCTGGGTATGAACTGGTTGGTGTTTAACCGAGTTTCTATCAATTGTTTTGATAAGACGGTGGTCTTTCCTGAGATTGAGGAAGGAAAGAGTTTGTTTCTATCGGCAAGGCAGGTGAATGAGGAAGTAGCTGATGGGGCAGAGTTGTTTATGCTATTAGCGACTTTGGAGGCTAAAGATAAACTGGTGATTGGCAATCTAGCCGTGGTGTGTGATTTTCCTGATGTGTTTCCGGAAGAAGTGAATGAATTGCCGCCAGAGCGTGAAGTTGAGTTTTCGATTGATTTGGTACCTGGTACTAGGCCGATATCGATGGCTCCGTACCGTATGTCTGCTGTTGAGTTAACTGAATTGAAGAGTCAGTTGGAAGATCTGTTGGATAAGAAATTTATTCGCCCGAGTGTGTCACCGTGGGGTGCACCAGTGCTATTGGTTAAGAAGAAAGAAGGTACTATGAGGTTGTGTGTGGACTACAGGCAACTGAATAAAGTGACGATCAAGAATCGGTATCCTTTGCCGAGGATTGATGATTTGATGGATCAGTTGGTTGGTGCAAGTGTGTTCAGCAAAATAGATTTGAGATCTGGGTATCATCAGATCCGTGTGAAAACCGAGGATATTCAGAAGACTGCTTTCAGAACAAGGTATGGACATTATGAGTATTCTGTAATGCCTTTTGGTGTGACTAATGCGCCTGGAGTATTTATGGAGTATATGAATAGGATTTTCCATCCGTACCTAGACAAGTTTGTTGTGGTGTTTATTGATGATATTTTGGTGTATTCGAAATCTGAAGAAGAGCATGCTGAACATTTGAGAGTGGTTTTAGAAGTTCTACGAGAAAAGAAGTTATTTGCTAAATTGTCCAAGTGTGAATTTTGGTTAGGAGAGGTGAGTTTTCTTGGTCATGTGATTTCAAGAGGTGGTGTTGCTGTTGATCCTTCTAAGATAGAAGCGGTATCTAAGTGGGAAGCTCCGAAGTCTGTTGCTGAGATTCGAAGTTTCCTTGGTTTGGCTGGTTATTATAGGAAGTTCATTGAGGGATTTTCTAAGTTGGCGTTACCGTTGACGATGTTGACTAGAAAGGGGCAAGCATTTGTTTGGGACTCAAAATGTGAAGAAGGGTTCCAAGAGTTAAAGAGCAGGTTGACTACTGCTCCTATTCTGATATTACCGAGTTCGTCGGAACCATTTGAAGTTTACTGTGATGCTTCATTGTTGGGTTTGGGTGGTGTGTTGATGCAGAATAAGCAGGTTATAGCTTATGCTTCCAGACAGCTGAGGGTTCATGAGAGGAACTACCCGACGCACGATTTAGAGTTGGCGGCTGTGGTGTTTGTTCTGAAGTTATGGAGGCATTACTTGTACGGGTCAAGATTTGAGGTTTTCAGTGACCATAAAAGTTTAAAGTATTTGTTTGATCAGAAAGAGCTGAATATGAGACAGAGAAGATGGTTAGAGTTTCTGAAGGATTATGACTTTGGTTTGAATTACCATCCGGGTAAAGCAAACGTAGTGGCTGATGCATTGAGTCGGAAATCATTACATATGTCTATGCTAATGGTTAAGGAATTGGATTTAATTGAGCAGTTTAGAGACTTGAGTTTGGTGTGTGAGAGTACTCACAACAGTGTTAAATTAGGAATGTTGAAGTTAACAAGTGGTATTCTGGATGAGATCAGAGAGGGTCAGAAATCCGATGTGCTTTTGGTTGATAAGTTGACTCTAGTGAATCAAGGTCAAGGTGGTGAATTCAGAGTTGATGAGAATGGTGTTTTGAAATTTGGTAATCGGGTGTGTATTCCGGATGTTATCGAACTTAAGAAGAGTATTCTTGAAGAAGGACATCGTAGTGGGTTGAGTATTCATCCTGGAGCTACGAAGATGTATCATGATTTGAAAAAGTTATTATGGTGGCCGGGAATGAAAAGAGAAATTGCGAGTTTTGTTTATTCCTGTTTGACTTGTCAGAAGTCAAAGATTGAGCATCAGAAGCCGTCTGGGCTAATGCAACCGTTGGCTATTCCAGAGTGGAAGTGGGATAGTATCAGTATGGATTTTGTTTCTGGTTTACCGAGGACAATTAAGAATTTTGAAGCTATTTGGGTGATTGTTGACAGATTGACGAAGTCGGCTCATTTCATTCCGATTAGAATGGACTATCCGTTAGAGAAATTAGCTGAGTTGTATATTGAGAAAATTGTAAGTTGCATGGTATTCCGTCGAGTATTGTTTCGGACAGAGATCCTAGATTTACATCGAAATTCTGGGAAGGTTTGCAGAAGGCTTTGGGAACTAAGCTGAGATTGAGTTCTGCATATCATCCGCAGACTGATGGTCAGACTGAGAGGACGATTCAGTCATTGGAGGATCTTTTGAGAGCTTGCGTTTTGGAAAAGGGAGGTGCTTGGGATTGTTATTTACCTTTGATTGAGTTTACCTACAACAATAGTTTTCATTCGAGCATTGGTATGGCGCCGTTTGAAGCTTTGTATGGTAGGAGATGTCGGACACCTTTATGTTGGTATGAGTCCGGTGAGAGTGCTGTAGTTGGACCGGAGATTGTTCAACAAACTACGGAAAAGATTAAGATGATTCAAGAGAAGATGAGAATTGCTCAGAGTCGTCAGAAGAGTTATCATGATAAGAGAAGGAAGTCACTTGAGTTCCGAGAGGGAGATCACGTGTTTCTTCGTGTTACTCCGATAACTGGGGTTGGTCGAGCTCTGAAGTCAAAGAAGTTGACACCTCGATTTATTGGTCCTTATCAGATTTTGGAGAGGATAGGAGAGGTAGCCTATCGTATCGCTTTACCGCCGTCACTTGCGAATTTGCATGAGGTTTTTCATGTGTCTCAGTTGAGGAGGTACATTCATGATCCGTCGCATGTGATCCAAGTAGATGATGTACAGGTGAGAGATAACCTGACTGTTGAAATATCGCCTATGAGGATTGAGGATCGAGAGTTGAAGCAGTTGCGGGGTAAAGAGATTGCCTTAGTGAAAGTAGCTTGGGGAGGACCAGCAGGTGGCAATGTGACTTGGGAACTGGAGAGTCAGATGAAAGAGTCTTATCCGGAGTTATTTGCTTGAGGTATGTTTTCGAGGACGAAAACTCTTTTAGAGGGGGAGAGTTGTAACACCCCGAATAAAATAAGGCTAATTATTTAATTTGAATTAATATAATATTTATTAATTTAATTAATTAATTGGAAATATTATTGGATTATTATTATTATTATTTTGGAAAATATATAAGTTGGAATAAGAATAAGGGTTTTCGTTGTTGGTAAAGAGTTTTACGTGAAAAAGCAGAGAAGCGATCGTGAAAGAGGAAAAGGGCAAAGAGGCAGAGCTAGAGAGCAAAGGTTGAAGAACGGGAAGCTTGAAGCTCAAAGATTTGCCGGATTATCTCAGGTAAGGGGGGTTTATCGTCGTTTAATGGGTATTATAGATTAACATGTCATGGGTAGTGATAGCCGTGGAATTGACCCTAATTGGGATTTAGAATGCTGAGAAAATTTTGATGAATAAGTTGTAGAAAAACTGAAATTGAATCGATAATTGTATGTGTCGTGATTTCCCGATAATGTAGCTTTTTACGGAAGTTGAATCGGAGGTCCGGAAGTCCTCCAACGGCGGAAAATGCGGAGAACTCTGCATTCTGCCTTGTGTTAGCGCAGGAACTGCTGTGTTGTCTGCGTTAACCGGTTAACCCAGGGCGTTAACCGGTTAACACTGTTATATTTTGTGGAAATGTGCTGTTTTGCCTGCGTTAACCGGTTAACCCAGGGCGTTAACCGGTTAACACTGTTGCATTTTGCCAGAAAATGTAATTTTGTCCTGCGTTAACCGGTTAACCCAGGGCGTTAACCGGTTAACCCAGGGCGTTAACCGGTTAACACTGTGGGAAATTAGAAAAATTGGTATTTTGATGTTGTGAACCTAATTGGTGATTGGCCTATTTTAGTTGATTGTGAGGAATAAGTTTGTTGGGTTTATGTTATGAAATGTTGATCCAATTATGTTGATCAGTTGTGTTAAAGTTGTTGAAAATACTGAGTTGTAGGCTTGATGAGCCAAAGTTGATTATAAGTTGATTTTTGTTGAATACGTTGTTGTGTTGATATTATTACTATGTTGTTGACAGTTTAAAGTCGTGTATGCCATGTACATTCATATGCATTAAGTCGGAGCTTTGCTCACACCACGTTGGCCTGGATTGGCAAATTTTAAGTTGAAAGTTGAAGGCTTATGCCTTGATGCCCACTAAAATGGCAATGATTTTAAGTTGGGAGTTTTACTCCGAATGGTACCACATGCATGACGAGTCGAGTCTCATTAGAGTTGCATTATGTTGGTTTGTTGTATGTGTATCAGTGGTATTGATCTTGAGTATGTATATGAGTTGTGTTGATATTGGGTGATTAATGAGTTAAATTACTTAACATAACATGATAATTTATAATGTTTATTATATCGATTGAGGAACTCACCCTTACAACTATTTTTCAGGTAACGAGCAGTGATTGAGTAGAAGCTAGTGCCTGGAGTCTAGTGTAGTCTACTTAGTGGGTCGTGCTCTGATAGATGTAACATCGGGACGGGATGTTTTAATTGTTTTATTGTTGGTTGTTGAACCTTTTTAACTGTAATATGTTATATGTTTTGAATGATTGGTTGATTTCTATCCGCTGCGAATTATGCAAAAATGTTGTTTTGATTAAATAAAGAGCATGACAGTTACTATGGTGTGAAGTAGTTGTGTGACACCCTTGGTGCGTAATTACTCTGATATATATTTGTTGTTTTTATTAAATATTTGGGGTATTTTAGAAGGGTGTTACATACATCACCCCAACTTTAATTTGGTATAAGGATCGCGTGTTCTAGTTGAGGTTGCAAAAGCTGCAACTGGTGGCCGGATTTTGCCTTCTCACCGGAGAAGACGGTGGTTTCCACCACCGTCCCCACGTGTTTGAACGATGGCCATTGGATGATGATTACCAGATCTAATCTGATCCTTTGTTATGTTTGACTTCATTTAATTCATGATACTTCGCGCTTGACTCATGTACATAGTAAGCGCACGCCTCTGATCTGTTGATGATGTCCACACCAATTAATGAGATGGATCGTGCGCCTCTGGTTTTTTCTATTTTACTAATTTCTGTTTTATTTTCTTTTATTCCATTTATTTTCAAAATTTCATAACTTCTTTAGTTGGAATCACAAAAATATGGGATCAATTGCAAAATTTCTCTCTTGAATTCTAGTTTCATAATATGATTTTTAATTATTTTTGTGATTCCATTTAATATTTTTTGTGAATTATTTTGTTTTTAATTCATTTTAAATACTTATAGATATTAAAAAATGCCAAAAATATTTTCTTAACATGTATGAATGATGATAAGTCTATGAAAAATATTCTCATCAATTTCTTAATTGATTTGAGATTTATTTGAGATTTTAAAAAATGTTGAGAAAATGTTGAGAAAATTTGTCAAACCTTGTTTCATCAATTTCTGTTTTTTCTTATTTTTAATTGTTTAAAAACAGTTTCTGTTTTCAAAAAATGTTGAGAAAATTTGTCAAACCTTGTTTGACCATGTTAGACTTATGATGATCCAATTGGACTTATCCAAGTTGATTTGAATTGGATTTGAAGTTTGACCTTAATTTGTTCATTTTATTTTATGTATTATTTTAATTCCAAAATATACCAAAAACATGTTTGACCTTTCTTGACTTCTAATCTTCATTTCACTTCTGTTTACCATTGATTGATGTTGGTTCCATCCATATTTAATCAGTGTGCTTTGATTATGTCATTTGAATTTCCATTTTGTACATTCCATCTTCATCTCCTTTCTTCTTCTTTTTCTTTTGACCAATGAGTTAATGATTTGTGGCTAGCCTTGACATATGAGAGGCTTAACCTTCTTTGATCCAAATCAAATTCAACTTAATCAAAGATCAAATGAATTGCTTTGTGTCCAAGATAGGTTGCTTCTTGGTCAAGCAAAGAACCTGAAATCCATACAAGGTCATTCTTATTTTCTTTCGGCATGGCAAGTTGTAGGAGATTGGCTTACTAGTCATGGTCTCTAACTTGTGTTTATTTGCCTATAGTTTTATTGACCGGCCTCAGATAGGTGTGACTACTACATTAGTCCACTTACGATTGCTTAACATAACGCTAAATTGCCTTATGGCACACTAACACTAACTACTAATTACTAACTTTTAATTCAAGCATTTAATTCATGCAATTTACTTTAATACAATTTAATTTCTTTCTCATTTATTCATATTGTCTTTTTTCATTTTCTCATTTGAGGTCATGTTTATGTTTATGCCATTTTCCTTTTGCTCACTTGAGCACATTATTGTATAAATATACTATTGCCTTGTGCTTGTTTTATCTTTGTTTGTGTGAACCCAATGCAAAAAGGAGAAAGGACTTAGAATTAGGACCTCACCTATGCTTAATGGAGTTCAAGAGCAACTAGGCCTCATGCCTTTAGAATGCTAAAATTGTTGAAGAGCAACTAGGTCTCATGCCTTTAGAATGCTTAAATCTTGAAGTTGAATTGAAAGGACCCCTAATCTAAACTCCCTCTTTATCCATTTCACTTATTGCATTGTGAACTTTTTTTATTGTTTGTTCTTGTGTGATAGGGATTCCAAACTTGAGCTAATTAGATGGATCATTGTCATGAGCATCCAAGTTAAGAGAGACAAGCCATTTGGAGGATCCTAGGAGCTTAATTGAATATTTGTTTGATTGCTCGAGTTAATTGCTAAGTCCAAAGGAAAGGAGCAACTTGAATCATCTTTATGATCTCAAGAAAGGAACTCCAAAGGTTTTATTCTCTTCTCTCATCTTTGCATGTTTAGGACTAACACTTCTCTTCTTCTCTCCACTCTAACCCAAGCCAAACTCATTTTGTGCAAACATTGACATTGTTTTCAAAACTAGAAACCTAGGCATTATGCCTTTGATTTTTCCAAACTCTTTTCATAATTACTTATTTTGAATTGAACCTTAAGTCAACTTTGACTTTATTTTGTGAATACTTCTAATTTGTAAATACAACTCACTCAAATTGTTTTTGTGGTTCCAATGGCCATCTTTGTCAAAACTTTTTCATAAACATTAGATATTAGGTTTGAGTTATCATAGTGGTTGATGTAAACCTCACCATCTTTTTGAGATCAATATCACCTCTCCTTGGACTCCATGTACACCCTTTTAGAATGATATAGTGGCAGTCCACCTTGTGAAGCAATAGTTGTTTGGTTCAAACCCAAGCATTTTATTCTTTATTTTTTGGATAAGACGATTGTTTACTCTTCGGTTAAGAGTTTATTCCTTCATGGATCCAAGATACCATTCTTCTTTGATTTCAAATTGTGTGTTCCATACAGTGATATATTATTCCTTGTACGAAGCAATACTTTCTTTTGGGCCCCATATATACCCTTTTAGGACGATATAGCAGCAGTCCACCTTGTGAACCAATAGTTGTTTGGCTCGTACACAAACATTTTATTCCTTCTTTTTGTCTAAGATGCCTGTTTACTCTTTGGTTCAAAGTTCACTCTCCCTTTTGGATTCCCATGTTACCATTCTGCTAGTATAAGTTATACTTTTCATCACTTATCTCCCTCTTTACTCTCGTGGTTCCACGAACTAAGAATGCTTTGAATTTCTCATTGCACAATGAGAATATGTAGGCACAAGGATGCGAATCCTTGGCGAGCATAATCCTAATTTTCATTCTGTCTTAGGGCACCATTCATATCTTATATGATCCATCATTTATCTTCAATCATAAACCGCTTACCCCAGTGACATAATGTTTCTTTGAAACCAAATACATTTTCCTTTGGATATCCATATATACCCTTTTAGGACGATATGCTGGAAGTCTTCATTTGTACCTAGAGTTGTTTGGCTCGTACCCAAACATTTTATTCCTTCTTTTTTGGCTAATACGTCGTTTCCCTCTATGGTACAAATTCCATTTCTCATATGGATTCCAATATAACCTTATCTTTGGTTCCATATTATACCTTTCAGTCACTATTACCAAATCCTCCACTTAATTCATCTTCATGATGCATTCATAATCCTACCTTCATTCATTCCATGTGATATACTGTTCTTTTTTAGCCAAATACATTATCCCTTTTAGCTTCATTCAATATTAGCTTGTGAACCAAGAACTGTTTGTCTCGTACACAAACACTTAATTCTCCTTGTTTTCGGCTATACCATATAGTGGTGAACACTTCCGGCTAGCCCACATATTGGCCAACGCCAGTTTTACTCTTATGTTCAGATTTCTTCCCTTTTTGGAGTTCAAATCATACCATCTTTTGGTTTTGACCATACCTTGACCACTCCTCTTTTCACCTCCCATCACTAGTTCTATGAACTAAGGAGCTCTGAATTCCTTATTGCACTATAAGGATACATAGGCATGAGGGCCTCAATCCTCACCGAGCACTTTATCTATTTATTTTCCTTCCCTTATTCTTTCGCGAGTAATCTTTAGATATAACAGCCATTCGAGTAGGAATAATAAAAATGGCTCCCATGGAGTACCATGGATGTAAGGGGTGTTAATACCTCCCCCTTTCATAACTGACTTCCTTACCTAGTTATCTCTTTCCGTCACGTTTTATCGATGTTTTTCCTTTCCTTCGGGAATAAATAAAGTTTGATGGTCACTCTGTTGTATGTTCGAGTGTGCGATGTGTTTGAGTATATTTTCGTTAGCTTCACCCATCACCCATTCTTGTTCCTTATTCCTAAGCAAACCAGGGTCAACAAAAACACAATGAAGCCTACCCCTAATTTTTAGTTACCAATTTCTAGATTCACCACTAATTTTGACCTTATTTTCATCAAATCTAAACCATGTCTTTATCCCTTATTACTGATCAAAATAAGAAGATGAGTTACAACGTCTACTTGAGTTTCAGCGCCAAAGATCCGACAATTTCTTCACAGGCGAACTCATTCTATGTTTGATATAACAATCAAGTTTCATCTGAGCATTCAGAAAAGAGAAATAGAAGTGGGTAGGAAAATTGGAAAATTCATGTTACCGTGTCTTGAATTCGTGGTCCCGCTGCTTCCATTGACTGCACTCATCTTATACTTCACTGTGCTCAATTCAATGGATTTGATCAAGTCAAGAGGTTACAGTCTCACATGGATGCATCTATTATTAGTTCCACTTTTCGTTTTCACTGCCACATAGTTTCTTCCAATTAAATACAATGTATCACAATTAGAATGAGGTAGTTATTACTATGGTTCATCAAGCCAATGTCATGGATACCATGTGCTTGGTGAAAAGGTTTTTGGGCAATCCTTTCTCCTGTTGAGATTCACTCTTGGGCTAGTTAGGCCCATAAGCCTTTTTACTCCATGTACCCCTTGATTATAACCTGCACCCCTAGTCTGAAACAATAAAAACCAAAACACCTGGGCTTTATGTCATACCCCAATTTTGTTCGGAAAATTTAAAACTTTCATGCATCTGACTTGGCTTTACTTTGCATAGTATAACATATATTTCATCATGTATAATGCCTAAAATATTAACTAGAATAAATTCTCGGATATACAGACAGATCAGTTGAATCATTTTACAAATGTACGTAATATTAATAGGCGAAAAAAATTAAATATCGGGCCAATAGGCGTTAGTTTTATTAATATAAGTTTCACGTAGTTTAACTTGGCATGCTCGTTTTATTTTTTCGACTACTTTTTCGATCGTATTTTTATCCTCCTGAGCCTTTTCAACTGACCATTTTTACTTTAAAATTTAATAAAAACCAATATGTTTCCAAAAATTTTATTATGCGCTGATCATTTTAGTGCATTCATTTTAATTTTTCGAGCATTTTTGGGCTCGATTTTTATTCATATTCAATCGTTTTATTTTTATTCTTTTGTTAAATGATTCAAAATATAAATAGAATTTTATACCATTTCGTTTTATTTTTATCATGTTTATTTTAAAATATGTGAATTTTATTTGTTTAAATTGATTTAATTGGATTTTAATCTTTTACAGTTTTTAGAATGGGCTTTATATGAATTTTAAATTATGTGTGTTTCTTTGTTCTCATCTTGATCGTTAAATTGAGGTTGATCAATTACCCATATTAGCTATCCTTGTCAACTTTTATCATCCAATCAGAAAAATCAAATAATAATAATATATTAATAACGAAATCAGAAAATAAAATAATAATGCTCCCACCAATTAAAGGAGGCCACACGCCCAATTCCATAAGGACCCCCTCCATTCATCGTCTGCCACATGTCACTCAAAATATCTCTCATACGCGGACAACTAGCAATTGGAAAAATATCTCTCTCCTTTCCAATTAAGAAGCAACAAGTGTCAATTCCTTCTCATTTGGTGAAAACAAAAAAACAAAAAAAAGGAAAAGGCTGGCGACGAGAGAAAAGAAGCATACTTTCTCAAAGGATTCAACTATTTTAAACTTCTCTCAAAAATAGAAAAATGAAATTCTTCTCTCACACAAAACAACATTTCTGCTAATGGATCTACACTCTCATAAAATTCACCTCATTTTTTCGACTTACCTCCTTCTCCATCCGTTTTGCAATGCCAGAACTGTTGGTGTAAGCCCTAGAGGCCAATACTTTTGGTACTTGTATCGAATTATTTATTAATAATAAAAGGCTTTTTCTTTATTATGGTTGATTAATAAAGTCCCTGGAATAGATAGTCCGTTTAATGTATTAAGTGTGACTTAATCATGAGAACACATTAAACATAAGGACACTATTCTTAAAGTATCCGTAGTCGAGCTTTAGTGTGAAGTGGGATAACATTAAAGCATTAAGACTATTATGTTTGTAGACTGATGATCACATCTCATGGATCATGGATAAGGAGTTATCAAGTCTTAAACATAGGTATGAATATTAGGAGTAATATTTATACCAGATTAACCCGCTATGAGAATACTATATAGAAAGTTATGCAAAGTGTCATAAGTTATTCTCATGGTGATAATAGTGTATACCACTCTTCGACCTGAAACCATTATGGATCCTAGATGTAGAGTCGAGTGCTTTATTGCTGATCCAACGATGTCCGTAATTGTATAACCATAAAGACAGTTGATGGGTACTCCACAAAGCATGCTGAGGGACATGAGTGTCCTAGATGGAATTTGCCCATCCTGCGTAACAGGATAAATGTCTATGGGCCCAATATTGAACTGGACAAGGGTGACACGGTCTATACCTTGTGTTCAATATAGACATAAGGGCAAAGGGGTAATTATACACATAATTATTATCACAGGAGGTTTTGTCAGATCACATGACATTTTCGTGACTTGGGTAGCAGTGATGTGTTGCTAGATATCGCTCACTGTTTATTATGTTAAATGCGTGATTTAATATAATTGCTAACGTCGTGAAAACCTACAGGGTCACACACAAAGAACGGATTGATGAGAGATAGAATAATTAAGGAATACCGTAATGTATGGTGCCCTTAAGTAGAATACGAAATATGGTAAGGTACCAAATACTTAAGTGATTTTGGCATATTATGAGATATGGGCAAAATGCACTTAAGTGGGCTTTTTGGCTTGAAGCCCACACAAGTGGTTCTATAAATAGAACTCTTGTGCAGAAGCATTGTATGGGAATACAACACAACTGAAGAGTTGGAATTTCGTATCTCTCTTTCTCTCACTCAAAGCCTTCATTCATAACAGCTAGCACTGCGATTGAAGGAATCCGTTCGTGTGGAATGAGTAGAGACGTTGTCATCGTTCAACGTTCGTGATCGCCTCGTGGATTTGTATCCAAGGTTTTGATTGTTACAAGAGATCTGCACCAAAGGTTTGAATCGCCACAAGAGGTAACGATTCTATCACTGATCATGCCCATTCGTAAGGATCACTAAATGGATAAATTTTTAAATTCCGCTGCGCCTTGCATGGCAATTCTCCTTCAGTGGTATCAGAGCCTGGTTACGAAACCATGAATCTGATAACTGTTTTTTGTTCTGTATTAATATGATTAAAGACAGAATGAATCAAAGATTAAATTGAGATCGATCAAGTCATATATGTGATATATGTAATCCTGATGCAAAATACATTATATATGATATAGTGTTCTCGTTTCGTTCATTCAAACACTCAATGATTTTTTTCCTTTGAGCGATCAATGGTCATTTGCTTCTTGATCCGACATTAGTATGGTGAAGCAATGACGTGTTGATCAGTCATACTGAATCAACAATCGAGATGTGTTTGACGGTCTGAAATTGGTGCATCAGGGTTAGTGACGGCACAAGGGTTGTGTTGTCAGAGAGTTATGCGATTGGGGTTGTGACTGCACAAGAGTTGTGCTTTCTAAACACTTTTTGGAACAGTGTTAACTGGTTAACGCATATGGTTAACCGGTTAACGCAATACGAATTAAACTTTTTTTAATTTTTCAAACAGTGTTAACCGGTTAACGCATATGGTTAACCGGTTAACGCAAGGCGGAAAACAGTTTTCCAAGAGATTTTCAAACAGTGTTAACTGGTTAACGCATTTGGTTAACCGGTTAACGCAAGGCAGAAAAGAATTTTTTGAACAGATTTCAAACAGTGTTAACCGGTTAACGCATATGGTTAACCGGTTAACGTAAGGCAAAATTCCTTGTGTAGATTACCATGACAGCAAACACCTCTAACAACATCCTGCGATCAATCCTTGATAAGGAAAAATTGTCTGGGACAATTTTTCTGGATTGGGACCGAAACCTGAGGATTATCCTCAAACATGATAAAAAGCTGTATGTCTTGGAGACACATGTTCCTGAAGAGGAACCTCCTAGTGTTGCACCTAAGGCAGAAAGAGATGCTTATAAGAAGCATGTCGATGATGCCAATGAAACTGCTTGTCTCATGCTAGCTACCATGAACTCAAAATTGCAAAAGCAACATGAGAACATGTCAGCGTTCGATATGATCGAACACCTGAAGTTGCTCTATCAAGAGCAAGCAAGGCATGAGAGGTTTGAAGTTTCAAAAGCCCTTTTTCAAGGCAAGTTAGCTGAGGGAGCCCCTGTAGGTCCCCATGTGCTCAAGATGATTGGGTATGTGGAAAACCTTGAGAGATTGGGTTTTCCCCTCGAAAAGGAACTTGCGACTGATTTGATCTTGCAATCGTTGCCAGATAGTTTCAGTCAATTTGTCCTAAATTTCAATATGATTGATATGGACAAATCGCTTCCTGAACTGCTCGCCATGTTAAGAACTGCCGAGCAGAATCTGAAGTCAAAAGGGAAGTCCATTCTGATGATCGGAAATGGAAAGAGACAGAACAAAAGGCCCACTAAGCAGGGTGATAAAGGGAAAGGCAAGGAAGTTGCCAAACCCAAACCCACCGTTGCTGCTTCAAGGCCTAGTGGAGGCATAGCAAAAGAAGGCACCTGCTTCCATTGCGGTAAGACCGGACACTGGAAGAGAAACTGCCCAAAATACCTGGAAGATAAGAAGAATGAAGTAGAGACTTCAACTTCAGGAATTTTTGTTATAAATTTATCTACTTCTGCATCATATTAGATACTGGATGCAAAGGTTGCTACTTTAGCCATATTGGCAAAAGGTAAAGTTGACCTACGAGTTGGCAATGGAGCAAAGGTTGCTGCTTTAGCCATAGGGGCTTATGTATTGACTTTACCTAGTGGTTTAATAATTCAGTTAGAGAACTGTTATTATGTACCTGCAATTAGCATGAATATTATTTCCGTTTCTTGTTTGGACAAGTTTGGTTTTTCATTCATAATAAAGAACAATTGTTGTTCAGTTTATTTGAATGATATATTCTATGCTACTGCACAAATGAACAATGGACTATATGTCCTTGATCTTGAAATGCCTATTTATAACATTAATACTAAAAGGATGAAACCCAATGAGTTAAATCCAACTTACCTTTGGCATTGTCGATTAGGCCACATAAATGAGAAGCGCATTTCCAAACTCCATAAAGATGGACTGTTAGACTCTTTTGATTATGAATCATATGAGACATGCATATCTTGTTTAATTGGAAAGATGACAAAGTCTCCATTCACAGGAAAAGTTGAAAGAGATAATGATCTTTTGGCCCTCATACATATTGATGTATGTGGACCACTGAACATGCCAGCCAGAGGAGGTTTTTAGTACTTCATCACATTTACTGATGATTTCGGTAGATATGGTTATGTGTATTTAATGAAACACAAATCATAGTCCTTTGAAGAGTTCAAGGAATTCAAGAATGAAGTACAAAACCAACTAGGTAAGAATATTAAAACTCTTCGATCAGATCGAGGTGGTGAGTATTTAAGCCTAGAGTTTGATGACCATCTGAAAGAGTGTGGGATCCTATCCCAACTCACTCCTCCTAGAACACCCCAATGGAATGGTGTATCTGAGAGAAGAAATCGAACCTGTTAGACATGGTCCGATCCATGATGAGTCACACCGATCTTCCAAACTCCTTTTGAGGACATGCACTATTGACATCAGCTTATACACTTAACCGTGTTCCATCCAAAAGGTTGAAAAGACACCATATGAGATATGGAGTGGTAAGAAACCACATATGTCTTACATGAAGATTTGGGGTTGCGAAGTTTATGTGAAACGACAAATTTCAACTAAGCTTGAGCCCAAATCTGACAAATGCTTATTTGTGGGGTATCCTAAAGAAACAAGAGGGTATTACTTCTACAATCCTTCTGAGGGCAAAGTGTTTGTCGCTCGAACTGGAGTATTCCTAGAAAAAGATTTTATTTCCAAAGGAACCAGTGGGAGGAAAGTAGAGCTTGAAGAAATTCAAGAATCATAAAGCATCGATACACCTATGGAGGAATTAGAGCAGGAAACACAAATAGCTGTGTTAAGAGCAACCTGCTCAAGTAGAACAAGACCAGTGTAGGTCAAGCAAGATACGTCACCTACCTGAGAGATATGGATATCTCATAACAGATCAAGGTGATGTATTACTCATGGATCAAGATGAGCCTGTGACCTACTCATGGAATCTTCGTTTTGATGAAACAGTAAAACAATATGGATTCATCAAGAACGAAGATTAGCCTTGTGTCTACAAGAAGGTTAGTGGGAGCATGATCGTTTTCCTGATATTATATGTAGATGACATATTACTCATTGGAAACGATGTCCCTACCCTACAACAAGTAAAGTCTTGGTTGGGGAAATTCTTTTCTATGAAGGACCTAGGAGAAGCAGCCTATATATTAGGAATCAGAATCTATAGAGATAGATCACAAAATGCTTGGCCTAAGTCAGAGTACATAGACAAAGTGCTGAGACGCTTTAATATGAATGGTTCCAATGGTTATGTGTTTTGCTTAAATGGTGGCGCTGTGAGCTTGAAAAGTTCAAAGCAATATACAGTTGCTGATTCTACAACCGAGGCCGAGTATATTGCTGCCTCAAGTGCAGCAAAGGAAGCTGTTTGGATCAAAAAGTTCATTAGTGGACTTGGCATAGTCCCTAGCATTGTGGATCCCATTGGTCTCTATTATGATAACAATGATGCTATCGCACAAGCTAAGGAGCCTAGATCTCACCAACGATCCAAACACATACTCATACGCTATCACCTCATTCGAGAGGTAATAGATAGAGGAGATATGAAAATATGTAAAGTACCAACACTTGACAATATTACTGACCCACTAAAAAAGCCTCTTGCACAACAGAAGCATGATGGCCATACTAGATCAATGGGCATTAGGGGTAATGCCTAATTGGCTCTAGTGCTAGTGGGAGATTGTTGGTGTAAGCCCTAGAGGCCAATACTTTTGGTACTTGTATCGAATTATTTATTAATAATAAAAGGCTTTTTCTTTATTATGGTTGATTAATAAAGTCCCTGGAATAGATAGTCCGTTTAATGTATTAAGTGTGACTTAATCATGAGAACACATTAAACATAAGGACGCTATTCTTAAAGTATCCGTAGTCGAGCTTTAGTGTGAAGTGGGATAACATTAAAGCATTAAGACTATTATGTTTGTAGACTGATGATCACATCTCATGGATCATGGATAAGGAGTTATCAAGTCTTAAACATAGGTATGAATATTAGGAGTAATATATATACCGGATTGACCCGCTATGAGAATACTATATAGAAAGTTATGCAAAGTGTCATAAGTTATTCTCATGGTGATAATAGTGTATACCACTCTTCGACCTGAAACCACTATGGATCCTAGATGTAGAGTCGAGTGCTTTATTGCTGATCCAACGTTGTCCGTAACTGGATAACCATAAAGACAGTTGATGGGTACTCCACAAAGCATGCTGAGGGACATGAGTGTCCTAGATGGAATTTTCCCATCCTGCGTAACTGGATAAATGTCTATGGGCCCAATATTGAACTGGACAAGGGTGACACGGTCTATACCTTGTGTTCAATATAGACATAAGGGCAAAGGGGTAATTATACACATAATTATTATCACAGGAGGTTTTGTCAGATCACATGACATTTTCGTGACTTGGGTAGCAGTGATGTGTTGCTAGATATCGCTCACTGTTTATTATGTTAAATGCGTGATTTAATATAATTGCCAACGTCGCGAAAACCTACAGGGTCACACACAAAGAACGGATTGATGAGAGATAGAATAATTAAGGAATACCGTAATGTATGGTGCCCTTAAGTAGAATACGAAATATGTTAAGGTACCAAATACTTAAGTGATTTTGGCATATTATGAGATATGGGCAAAATGCACTTAAGTGGGCTTTTTGGCTTGAAGTCCACACAAGTGGTTCTATAAATAGAACTCTTGTGCAGAAGCATTGTATGGGAATACAACACAACTGAAGAGTTGGAATTTCGTATCTCTCTTTCTCTCACTCAAAGCCTTCATTCATAACAGCTAGCACTGCGATTGAAGGAATCCGTTCGTGTGGACAGAGTAGAGACGTTGTCATCGTTCAACGTTCGTGATCGCCCCGTGGATTTGTATCCAAGGTTTTGATCGTTACAAGAGATCTGCACCAAAGGTTTGAATCGCCACAAGAGGTAACGATTCTATCACTGATCATGCCCATTCGTAAGGATCACTAAATGGAGAAATTTTTAAATTCCGCTGCGCCTTGCATGGCAATTCTCCTTCAAGAACAACCCCCTAACAAACTTAGAACAATATTCACCTCACCACCACTTGCAACTACCTCCACCATCAATCTCGTCCATGAAATAACAACCCACCATAACTCTTCCCTTCTTCCTCATTCAATCCCTTCCCAATATCCTAAAAACATGTCTCTCCTAACAAAAATTGAAATCCACCATCTCCAATCACCTTTAACACCTCAATAATAATCCCACAAACTGAACCATATCGCTACCCTCAAACACAATCCCTTTGTTGTTCTGTTTTCGTCTGCCCACGGACTCATTTCGTCACCGCCGATACCTATAAACCCCCCAATTACCATGTGCGAATCACCGCCTTCAATCCACCGCTGTTCAACACAAATCGGTGCCCACTACCCAAACATCCACCATGCATCACCAATAAACACCACACGACCATCGTGAAAAGCTGTCACATTTCCCAAATCATCAACTCTCTAACCGTCTCTCGCTGTTCACGAACAACAATAGTATCATCACTGTGAACTCAGATTTACGCCACCATTAGTGTGACGACTCCATTTCGGTTTCGGTTGACGTTTTTTCAAGATATCAAGTCAGTTAGTAAAGTTGAAGAAGCAAGGTGTATGGTAAATTTCGGATTCAAGTTTTTTTTTGTGTCTCGCTGCATATCTCGGTGTTTTGGTTATGTGGTTAATTTGATTATGTAGTTATTAGTTTTTTTGGGTAGTTTGTGATCTTGTTGATTTGGAATTTTATGTTGGTTTATTTTGTGAATGTTGTTTGTTGGAAATGTTGTTATAGCGAGCTCTCTGTGTTTTGATCTAACATGTCTCATGGTAGAATTTATAATGAGATTATACTTTTGTTTTTTTCAAAAATTTGCGATTTCGTTATGCTATGTTTGTTTTGGATTTTAATGTTATAATTTTGTAAAACATTGGAAATAATTGGTTGTTTTGATTTGAGTTGATGAAGTTTAATTTCAATCTGTGTGTGTTTGGTTTATACTTTGTTGATCTTTTTGATTTGATCTAATAATATGTAATGGTCTAATATGTAAATATAAATTTATGTGCGGTTGGCTTTTCATCAATTTCATTGCGTTAAATCAGAGTTTTTAATCCACGGATTTGACAACTTTATGTCGTTATGCCGCTAAAAATTTTATACATTAATTTTGTATTTTCACCGTGTCTCGGTCCTCACGTACGACACTCCAATTACATTGTCGCTATGTATAAACCGACTTTGAGCACATTGTGGCCAATTCACTTCTATCATTTTTAAATTGACTTTGTCACTTCTTTCTTTCTTTGTTTTAATTAGATTAATTAATTAATTAAAATTTGTTTAAATTAGTTAATTTTGATAATTAATTTTAATTACCTTGAATATTTGATTTAATCAAATAATTTTGATAATTAAATTTTGATAATATTAATTAAGTAGTTTAATTAAATTTTAATCAATTGATTTTGATGATTAAAAATCAATTGAGTTATTTCAATATCATTTCAAACCATCAATTCGATTTCATAATCACTTCAACTTTAAACCATTTTCATAATCTAAATTAAACCATTTTCACTAATGCAAGTACTTGATCCAACGCTAGTTACTTCCTCCGTGTGATTCAAATCTTTTCCCGATAAACACAACACTAAAACTCTTTTCTCAACAAACACGAAAGGGGAGGATCCTTAGAGTCTAGCATTCCCTGAATCCTCAAATGATCGGTCTTGAGGCACACATCTTGGGAGTGCCCTTTGTTCATCCTTTCGCTTCTAAAACACCTAACATAAAACTTGGACGAAATAGGGGTCATTGGAGTCTAGCATTCTGGTGGAACCTTTGAATAATTAACTCCGAGACACATGTCTCATTCTTGTTGAAATTTCATTATCCATCAAAATAATTTCTTAAATATATTGAATGAAAGAGGTATCATTGGAGTATAACATTATGGTAATACCCCAAATAATTGGTTATGAGGCTCATGTCTCGTTCTTACCGAATATTCATCATTCACCTTTAAAAAAACATTCAAACACATCAAACTTATTTTCTTTCCCCGTGCGATTGAAATCCTTTCATAAGATTACATTTGTCTAATCCCTTATAAAGCATACAAACAAGCGCTTAAGCCTCCTCCGCGAGTAAGCGAACAATGTTTTACCGTTAGAATTCAATCTAAACATGTGTTCAACCCTAACAAACCTAATTTCTCGCACCCGTGTGATCAAGAAAATATTTTTAAAAGAACATTTCTTAATCCCTTCTAATGTGTATATAAACTAGCGTTTAAGTCTCCCCCGTGAGTATGCAAGCCCATGTTTAACCGTTAAAACATGATCTAAGCACTTGTTCATTAACAAACTTTAACCAATTAAACTTATATTTCTCGCCTCGTGTGATTGAAAACCTTTTCACAAACGAACACTGTTTAGTCCTTTCTAATGCGTACACAAACTAGCGCTTAAGCCTCTCATGTGTGAGCATACATCTAAATGTTTAAATTGCTAGAACACAATCAAACAACATCCTTTCTATCGTAAAACAAACAAATGCTAAGTCTCCCCCATATGTAAGCAAACAATCCAATGTTTAACGGTTAGAATGCGACCTAAAAATTTGTTCATTAAAACACATCAACCAACACTCTTGGCTACCAAGAACTACGTAGCTTTGAGTTCTCCATTGCAATTGGAGATACCTAGTAGCGAGATTCACGTCCCGTCAAACACTATAATAAAAAATACCAAAAATATCTTTTGCCTCCCTACGAAGCTTTGAATTTCTCATTGTTCCCGAGGATACTTAGGCACGAGACCCTTCCTTCATTGGAATAAATAAATTTCGGTGAGGAATTTGTTCAAATCATTTTTTCTGTGACCATCGCAAATGATTATATTTTTCGAGATGCGACACTTTGCTAACCATGGGGCATGCGCCCCAATTGATAATCACATGCCCTTTTTCACTAATCACACCCATGATATAAATAAATTAACATTTCATATATTGTATATTGTTTTCTTTTAGCATTTTTCCTTGATTCAAAAATGACACTTCAATAGCAATTAGTTAGATTTATTTTTCTAGGTTAGAATGAAAATTGCTAATTAGTAATTAGATTAGTATTAGGATTACATGTTATCATGTTAAATTTAATTTCTAATGCTTTTGATTTTTCTTCATAATATAATGTGCTTGATGTAGCTTGACTTTTAGCATGTTCATCCTATTGATTGATTAGTTTATCAAACTTGTTTTGATAAATTAATTACGCTTATAATTTAGGACTTTTTTGTATGACTTTAAAAGATAAGTTTGCATGCCCCCTTAGGATTCCTATTCATTCAAGTGATCATTAGTCTCTTGATTACTTGATTGAATTATATCTTTACACTTGCATTACAATTGATCCACTAAGTCAAATACTAGTCACATTCAAAATCCTATAGACAGAAGGACATCAAGTCTTCATAATGCTAAACTTCATTCTATCCATTCAAGCACACCTTTCCTCACCCTTTTTCAAAGAAAAACTTATTTTCCAAAACACTATTTAACTATGATGTGAATTGTGCGCCATGAGCCTTAAGCAATGGAGAAGAATGAAAGGGTCACTCATATACTTATTTTAAGTATCTTTGAATACGAGATGTAGGCCCTAGTTATTTAAATTATTCGCCTTCATTCATAGAATTTAGTGCATTTCAAATCAAAACACTTCTCAACTTTCATCCTCATACCAACACTTCAATAATCAATATCAACAATAATTTTCTCTTTGGACTAAAAACTATACTCTTTGAATACCCATACACTCTTGAGATTAATCATCTTCTCTTAGTTAATAACCTCCTTCATGGGTTAATCACCTTCTCTAGGTTAAACACCCATCTCTAAACCATACACTTCTCATCAGGTTAATCACCTTATCATGGTTAAAACCCTTTCATGCATATTTTCCTTATGACACTCAGGCTTAGGCAAACCCTCTCATTGTCATGCATGTCTGCCTTGTGAGACTCAGGCATAGACATACCCCTTTTTCTTTTATGTCTACCTTGTGATACTCAGGCTTAGGTAAACCTTTTCACATGCATGTCTGCCTTGTGAGCCTCGGGCTTAGACATACCATTTCATACATGTTTGCCTTGTGAGACTCAATCTTAGGAAATCCCCTTCATACATGTCTGCCTTGTGAGACTCAGGCTTCGGTAAATCTCTCATCCTCTTGCATGTCTGCTTTGTGAGACTCAAGCTTACGCAACCCCCCTCTTTGTCGGTCTGGGTCCCTAGATCTAGGAAAAACCCTACAATTCTGCATTGGCTAATCACCATTTATTGGTTAAATGCCACACTCCTGGTTTAAACATCACTTTTTCTCTTTGGTTTAAACACTACTTTTATTTCTCTTTGGTTTAAACACCACTCTTATTTTTCTCTTTGGGTTAATCACCATGTTGGTTAAAACACCCATTTCTTTGGTTTAAACACCACTCTTATTTTCTCTTTGGTTTAAACACCACTCTTATTTTCCCTTTGGTTTAAACACCACTCTTATTTTCCCTTTGGTTTAAACACCACTTTTATTTCAGCTCCAGGTTTAGACACCACTCTATAGGTTCAAACGATACACTATTGGACCAAAACAACACCTTCACCATTTCACAAATCTTTTCCAAATCATTCACAAACTCTTTTAAAAAAAATCTTTTTTTTCCATAAAAGAACTGTCATAATCCGTTCCTCAGCAGTCAGACTAAAAGCTTAGAGCATTAAAATAAGGATCAAAATCAGCTAACGTCGAAACATTTCTAGGATACGATGATAATTGTTCCCTAAAACACAACCAACAAATACTTATTTTCTACCATGAACTACGAAACTCTAATTTTCTCATTGCACTATGAGAATACATAGGCACAAGGGTTCGAATCCTTAGCGAGCACATTAATTAATAAAGTATTTCCCCCTTAGTTAAGATCAGTTGCAAGTAACATGTAGATAATAACACCAATTCACGCGAAGAACAATCAAAATGGTTCCTGTTGAGTATAATGGATGTGAGGGGTGATAATAAATTCCCCTTGCATAACTAACTTCCTTACCCTTTTTCTCTTTCCTTGGGTTTTATTGATATTTTCCCTTTCTCATAGAATAAGTAAAATTCAGTGGCGACTATGTTGTATTTTAAGCATGCGATACGCACGGGTATTTTTCGCGGCGTGACAGTTGGCGACTCTGATGGGGATTGCTTGCAGGGGCTCCCCATCAAGTTGGAGACTCTATTAGGGAGTCCCTAAGAAAGTAAAACCTAGTCTTTTCTGTCTTCTTTGAATGTTTGGGTGTTTATCTTTATTTCTTTACTTGCTTTATTGTATCTTTATTGCTTTATATGTTTATCATATTCTGGATATCTGTTATATTCTTTATTGTGGGTTAGGATTTGTGGTGTTATTTGAGAGAAAAGCTATATATCCTAGATTGAGTATACACATAGGATAGTAAGTGGTAGAGTCGTGTTGATCTCCTTGATGTTATGTCTCGAGCATGGTCAACACGAGATGCCAGACCTAGAGTAGATTCTTTTAGGAGCATCTTTGTCTTACGAGTCATTCGTTTTAGACAGTGGTATCTCAAGATGGGTACATGACTCTAGGAACCTTTTTTAGGAGCCTCCTTCTTTGAAGAATAGTACCTACCCCTGACGGGATATGCGTTTTTGCAGGAAACTCAATACTCTACCCACCTTGAAAATCATGAATACGTCAAACCTTTGAACATGCATTGAGAAGTATATACAGATTATCCAGAATGCGTCGAACCTTTAAACCTATATTATCATATACTATTATTGCATCATCATATATATACCTAACTTTTGAACCTAAATTATTGCATGATAAAATATTTGAGTCATTTAAACAAAAAATACTGCATACTATTTGCATTCCATCCACATGAAAAAGCCATATGCATTTATTCCAGGGAATCTCAAATGGCCAGTCATTGTTGAACATTCAAAAAAGATAAAACCATACAGAAGAGATACATACCAGTTCATAAGTACATACTCTACAACTGACGATACTCTACAATTGTTTTCTCTTTTTTCCTATACCAGTTTCTCCTTCCATCTTTACTTCCGTACTCTACAATTAACGATAATTCTCGGATTCGCTGAAAACTAAAAATATATTCATACATTGATGCATTTTCATTTTGCGCATTCCTCATATCGTTGGCGGAGATTCCCCGACGACAATATTTGACTAAATGCCAGTTGCCAATGAATCATGGAAAAGGTTGAGCATGAGAATGCAATTAGCAAGGAAAGCTTGGACCACACCCAAGGCAAGGCCGACATGATCTTATAACTATTCATATGCAATATGATGATGGACTTCTCATATCAAGTTATGATTGGTGAAATAACTGAGAACAGGCTAAGATCTAGAATGTAACTGCAAATAGTCTGTCGATTTATCCCAAGAGCAATATCTTCTACCAAATCAGAATCCCACTCAAGGAAACCAGAAATAGGAGCAGAAGAAAAGCAACCAAGGGAACAACGATCAAGAGAGGGTACATCCCCTCTTTGATCCAATTCCAATATCTTATAAGAATTTACTTCCTATTTTGATTCATGTTGGGGCAATTATGCCCAAGGAGATCTAACTTGCAAGGTTTCCCTACCATCCTAAGCATAATTCTAATGCCACATACAAATGTCATGCAAGATACATGGGCACTTTATAAAAGTTTGTTTATATTTCAAGACCAAAGCTCAAGAGTTCCTTTATTGGAAGCTTCTATGCTTTACAGAGAAGACTTGCCAGATCATCCTCAAGAATGATCATCCTTAGGAAATCTTTAACTTTTTCATTTGCATTTTCTTTTTATAAAGTACTATTTGATTTTAACATTATTACTGACAATGGTGATATTAATGAAATGAGAATGCATTTTTTTTGAGCCAATCCATTCGTATTCACTCCACAGTTAGTTCACTGATTTCTTTTTTTCATTAAAAAAATGGAAAAATGATATCAATACTTCTCCATTTCACTTAAGCAAGGATCAAATGGAAAATGATGAAGAACAAATGCCCAAAATTGTTGACAATATGCTTTCGAATAAAACTTTGCTGGCAATGTAAGGCATTGTTTCACCACCTAAGCACCAGAGATATAAGAAATATAATCCCTTGCCAACCTCCTTGAGCCTAGAAGTTGGTGTTTCTTTTTGTATGAAAATATCATTTAATCTTACCCAGGGCAAGGTAGTCGTTAGTTAATTCTGTTGTACATTCAAATTCTAAAAAAATAACATCCCAAGGAGGGATCAATCACATCTTATGCATCATCCGATGTCGAAAATCCAAAATTTCACAATGGTTTTCTCCTAATAACCTATATCACGGTAGTCACGATCTTTTAAAAGCCAAAAAAGAGAGGAAAAAAAGAAGAAGAAGAAAAGCTCGAAGTCAAAAACAAAAATAATGGTGAAATGACATAGGCAAAAATTAGGGTATCCCGATGGACTATAAACTCGAAAAGTCAGTCCAGGCAAAAATTAGGGATAACAAAAGAATCAAAAAAATTTAGCAAGAAAGAAAATAAAGAGAAAACCACTGTGATTACCGATAAAAATGGTGACCACCACTCAAGCGAACAAAAGAAAAACCTCATTGATTCCAAAAACTCATCAAAATTCCTTTTGGAAACTGAATGCACCTGCTGTGTTAGTTGAATGTAGGACTGGAAAACATCAAGTAGAATGAGGTGGGTTAAAATTAAATTGTGAGCCTTATATCCTTTATTTCTCAAACCTTAAACCAGGCCATGTTACAAACTTCAAAAGACCTAATTGAAGCAAAGGTATTCTGAAGGCATACTACAGTAAGGTTGCGTAAACCTAAGCCCTAGAAATTTTCTATAAACATCTGTATTGATATCAAATTCCCACATTGTCTTTCAAACTTTAAATAATTATTTTGATCTCAAAATTTACATGAGTGTCGCATTAAAATTACCATTTTTGAGTAAACAATTTTAATGCGCAAATCAACACCTATCATCAAGGAGGCTGCAATGATTAGCTATAGCATATGGTC
The DNA here is from genome assembly GCF_024323335.1 of Lathyrus oleraceus. NCBI lineage: Eukaryota > Viridiplantae > Streptophyta > Magnoliopsida > Fabales > Fabaceae > Lathyrus > Lathyrus oleraceus. The sequence continues at coordinate 405,977,797 of NC_066585.1, forward strand.
CTACCTGGGGAATTCCTCCAAGATTAGTTAGCCAGGGGAATTCCCTTAAATATCATCCAACCAGGGGAAAAATTACTTCAAGGCTCGTACTAGGGAAAACCACCTCAAGAGCACAAGAAGTAATCGCTCAAGGAAACAGTTAATCAGGGGCATACAGTTTCACGACAATGGGACAAGTCAGATCGAGATCGTCCTATGACAAGGCTGCTTCATAACTTGTGATTGAGGCAATCCATGCAAATGCCCAACAAACTAGGGCAAAGATAGGCTATGAAGGTGCAAGTTCTCTCCATGTTTCAAGTTTCTTAGGCAAGTGCAATAGTGCATAAACAACCGTTAAGCCTGGAGCAAACATCGGGGAATCATGTAATTATAACCCTTTTCCTAGCCTTAAATCTTTCATCTCTCGCCACATGAGCATTTGGTAAACTATTATTTATCGGTGTTTTTGGTAAACAATCACGAGTTTGAAAGTCTATGAGATTAACTTGAAAAATCTCCAAAGCTATTGTGAAAATAACTTGCGCAAATACACGTGCATGTGAATTGAATGTAGTGTGACAAAAAAGACTTTAAATGAAGTTAAGTTGTAATAAATTATAAGGTAGAAATGAGGCAAATATCGTTAAATAAAACAAAGAGAAAAGTATAATGTTTTGTTTAAGGAAACAAAAAAGATTTAAAAAGGGTGGACACGGGGGCATATATGTTTCTCGCTCAGTTGTTTCGCTCTATGACTCGGGTACTCCAGTGGTATGGAGAGTATGTATGAAATTTTGAGACCATTGATCCAATGTATAAGTGTGTTATTTATTTTATTTACAAGATAATCGCTGACAATGGTTATAACCACTAGGCGCTTGTAGCGTTTTCTCCATGTCTAGTTCTTCAGGTTCCCACCAGTGTGCTTACGTGTCTTCCAAAATGCTATCTTCTTGTAACCCATATTGAGTGGTAACTCCTTTTCCACTTCTTCCACATCTTCACTTCCTCTCGATAATAACCGCTCCAACGTGATATTGACGATGCCAGTCAAAACTTCGAGACTTATGAACTTACCAAGTATTTTATACCATGTTGTTTGGTCGACCAGTTCCTTTGGTGGAATGAGGGCTCCTGTCAACCTTCCCTCTTAAAATTCTAGACATGTTTCCCAGGGGGTTTACTCCTGAGAGTCTTCCAAACCATTTTTTGATGTGTCGATGGCTCGGTCAAGCCTTCTTTGTTAGCTTGTCGACAGATCCTCATTAATTCTCATATTAAAGACACGTCATTAATTTTTGTTCAATAAATGTATTTTCATTAACATTTTTGGTTGACTTTCCAATAGCTGAAAATACCAGTGTAACAGATGCCCCCCCCAAAATGTCATTGTCGACCTACATCTGGATGGAGAAAAGTGACATTATTTATAACTACTTCAACACTATTCACATTTTATGCTATGTCACTTTAGTCACGCTTGTTGTCAGTCATTATGACTAACTTTCTATAAACGTACATATCACTGTTGTGCGTGCAGGATTGTTATAATTACTTCCTATTCCCTAGGAAGATTCGATGAAACAACACTGCTCCAACTTCCATTTTGCTTTCCCTATGGCTTCTTCTGACACTTTTCGAATCAACTTCCACGTGGCCGATTTTTCCTCGAACAAAATTGAACTATTTTTTCATCCAATATTTATACGTGTTTGTCAAAAATGCTTTCCATCTTTCCATTTTTGTAATTACTACAAACCCTAGCATTTCATATTTCTCACGTTCTTGCTTAACAAAAAGAGAAAAACCAAATTCTTCAATGGCGCTCCCTATACAATGCCATGTGAGATTTGCAGTTGAGTTTGAACCTCCCGTTTTTATGGATGATCGTGCTTATGTGCCAGAGCCTCTTTTTGGATACTGAATGCAAACAATATTGTATCACCCTACTTTCATTCCCTATGCGCTTGTTGGTAAAGTGTACGCATTCATGGGCCCCTTGCCAAAGTACATTAAGAAACCCCGGTTTTTACAGGATTACTTTCCTATATACTGTGGGTACGAACCATTGGTGCTTCTTGATGAGGCTCTGAAATTCAATTTCTTCAAGAACCACATTTTTCGCTCTTCTTCACCACCTGAGGATGTTAAATATATTAAGATGCCGGATAGAGTTGAACAGAGGAACCCACACTATTAGAAAGATTTGAGGATTTATGACTTGATTCAGCTATCTAGGGTAAGCCTCCCTTATAATCCCCATATGCTAATTGCTTCAATGTGTTTCTGAGATACCTCCACCAACACTTTTCAACTGCTCAGCGGGATGATAACTATCACTTTCTTTGACATAACTACTATAGTTGGCCTTCTTCCAATCAGAATGGACTTTGATCCAGAAATGGTTACCATAACTGATCCTCCATTTTCTTTTTCTAGACCAACCTATAACTCCTTTATAGAGGATCATCGATATACCACCCACGATGTTTATGCGCATAAACATATCACATTTCTTTCCTACTAGTTGTCGAGATATGTATTTTGCACCCAATCCAATTAGGTAGCAAACAAATATGTTCCTCTTACAACCCAACTTTATGAAGGCGGGAGGATATGCATGATTAAAATAATTCTCATAGGGCTTTACAAGTCTCTGGCTTTGACTGTTGTTGATATGGTGAGGCCAGAAAACCTTGACAGTCTATAGATCGGCGGACCTATATGGCTTCTGTAGTTGTGCCTAAATGCCACTTTTTAATCTTCCTTGAAGCACATAGTTCTTCCTCACTCGAGAGTGGGGATCGAAGGTTATCACCTAGCTAAGCTTACCCCAAATGACGGGAAGTCTCCCTCTTTAGAAATCTAATAATTCTACTTCTGGATGTTTTATTAGTGCAAAAACTTCATCGAGTCGATGTCCCTTTTGCCAATCGTCAATGCAGTCCCGACTGGTTCAGAAAACCTTACCCAACCAATCTCAATGAGAGCAAGATGAAATCGAGAAAGTTATGTTCGTGTGTTCAATCCCATCTCTCTATGGATGAGGCTGACCACTGCAATGGTCTACTTGAGGGATGCTACTTACCAATCTAACTCTGTGGTTAGGCAGTTAGGGTTGAGCCAACTACTCCATAAGTGTCTTATTCCCAACGTAGAAACCTTCTTATGCATGCTCGATACTGCTACTGAGAGGTGGCTCATAAGTAGTCGTGCATTATACACAAAGAAGGAAGTTTCCCTACATGCGTTTGACTACACTCTTTCTTATCACTGTACTCGGGAGTTTGAAGCCTAGTGGGCCCTTTATTGGTCCCTCGTACTTGACCAAACCATAATGGTACATAGTCTAGTTGACGTGTTCTCTTTCCTAAGGGACAAAGGTATGTTCATCGAGAATAGTCAAATGTTTCCCTCTTCTTTTTTTCAACTAACACATGCTACTTTGCTTTTTAGTTGTTCCTAAAAATCCAAAAACCTTACCTAGCATCTCTCTCGGCCCCAGCATTTCACGAGCTGCAGGGGTATGTTTTTTAACCTTCAGATGTAAATTTCTCTTATCTCGGATCCTTCTAACTTGCGAGTACCTGGTCTAGGGACGACAGGTAATCGAGGACTCTACTTCTGAGCAGACGCCATGCGTGTTGGCTTCATACAACGTCGGTGATGGTTCTTCTGATGACGATGCTTTATTTCGAACCTTGACTTTCATTTACATTTCTCATCATGACATAACCCTTTTCTTATCTTGCTCAAAAACTTTCATTGTTGTCATCCTCCCAAGGAGACCAAGAGTCTGACGTTGAATGCAAAGAAAAAGCTTCAACTCCTCCGCCACCTTCTTCCAATATGGGCGCTTATACCATTGAAGCTACTATCGTGCCTCATAAGGTGGTTGCAGACTTCAGTGGGGCCTCTGTCAGAAAGAAGGATCAAGGTATGGGGATCTTATTTTCCTCGAAGAAGACACTGAAGGTATTACATCGTTGCTTCAATATAGAAGATGACTAAGTGACCACCTATTTGGACCATCTCCGACAACTGATGAGACCTCTAATTAATTGTCTCGGCTTGAAGAGGAACATGTATCCCTAACCCTTTTCTTTACTTCTACCTTATTCCTTTAGCTAGTGCTGACTTTGTCTATTTGGAAGCCTATTGGCACGACTTCAAAGAGTTACCATCCTCAATCGCTCGACCCAAATGAAATAGTCAAGGATTCTAAGCTTCCGTATGTCACTCCTTCATACCACTATCAGTCCACCGGTCTTTCCAACGATGTGCAAAGTGATGTTGTCCATGATAGTATTATTCAGGATGCCTCGCTTGGCGGGAAGGTCATGGTGACCAATAATACATATGAAATTCTTCATACCCCTTCCAGCCAATAGAAGAAGGTTATGTTTCCTGAGGCCCTTATGAAAGCTAGCTCCCCTGGTTGAAACTCCACGGGTGTTCGTATCGAAGTTGTTCCTGATGCTGCGGGTGTTGGCCTTAGGCAATTATTTGGGGAATCTCTCCCTTACGGTGGACTTCCTGAACATACTCACTCCTCAACCCATGGGTCATACTACACTGGAAGTGCTAGTGGAGTGTATGCTTCTACCCAGAACACTTCCAAGGTTATTGAAACAGAGAATCCAATTGAGGTTTTTAGGCGGATTGTCGAAAACTTGGAGGTTTTGTCTCCTAACTTGCTTTCTAGTCCAGTTGATAATTACAATGAGCTGTTCAGACAACTAGAATCCAAACTAGCTGGCATTGATCTCCTTCAATATGTTTGGGACAATTCCCTTGTTCTATTTGAAATTCATGTTTTTTTAAGCGAATAAATCCTAACATCCTAGGTCATATTGTCGACACTGTGTTAGATCTTGAACCCTTGCTCGACCAATATGTACAAGTAGTGAGACAAAAGTAAGAAAGCCTTAATCATCTCATACTAAGAATGGGAACTTTGCAAAACCATCATCGTCTGGTTTCTAATTCTTGTACTCTGATGCGTGCTTTTCGCAAGTATACGAACGCGTCAGAGTAATATAAAAGATTGTTGAATCCACAGAGACCAAGTGTCAATCTATCGTTATCTATTGTTATGGTGTTTATCAAAGGCAATCAAAATAAGTGTTTTTTTTGGGTGTGAAAGGAAAAGTAAAGTATTGAATAAAGTTCAATTAATAAAGACAAGGTCGAATGTAATTCACGTAATCAATTAATAATCCATGTACTTGCTAATAGAGCTACTTATGGGCAGTGTTTCCTACTTTGAAAAGAACTAATTTAACAGGAACTGTCGCTTTCGCGTATTCAGAACCGAGTTGTACTCCCTAATCAAAACCTCTTATTGTCACTTATAAAAAGGCGCGCATTGCGTTAGAGTAGTAAACCTATTTTTAAGAAATATAGTATCTTGACTAAGTTGAAAAGTATTATAACCTGGATTTCTTAACCAAAAGAGGTTCTCACGAACCAGACTCTAAACTTATAAACGCGTCCTAAAATAGTTTTAAAATCTCTTTTCTTCTTAAGTTAAAAACTCCTAATGAACTAAACAAAGCGCTTTCGCTGTTTTTGAAATAGTTAAAAACAATTAAGTTTAAATAGACGTTGGACGGCTTTCGATGTTACCCAACGTAATTGAAGTACAGGAAAACTTAAGTTGAAAGTTAAAATAGCCCTTAAGTGTTTCTACGAACAATTGTACGGATAATCGGTGAATTACGATCCTTACATTCTAACCTTATAAATTTAGTTAGACATGGTAAAGTAAAAGTGCATTAATTTAAATAAAAGTAGTGCGAGTGCGGAAAGTAAATAAAAGTAGTGCGAGTGCAAGGAAATAAATAATTTAAAGCGAGTGCGAGGAAATAAATAAAGTAAAGCGAGTGCGAGGAAATAAATAAAGTAAAGCGAGTGCGAGGAAATAAATAAAGTAAAGCGAGTGCGAGGAAATAAATAAAGTAAAGCGAGTGCGAGGAAATAAATAAAGTAAAGTGAGTGCGAGGAAATAAATAAAGTAAAGCGAGTGAGAGGAAATAAATAAGATAAAGACAAGTAATAAAAACCTGCTCCAATCGGAGGGTTGAATAAATTGCAAAGCGGAAATGAAAATGGCGGCAGGATTAACTTCCTTCCAAAGTGCTCCAAACTCGATTACAGACTCTATCACAGACTTGATTACACAGTTGTGGTAACACTCCAATGCGAAGCGATTACCACTTTATAATACTAAATATATGCCTAAGTGAAACAAAGTTGCTCTGAGTTTGCCTCTGCTCTAAGTTTGGATGATTGTAAAAGTGATTTCGAGTTTCTATTTATAAGCAAGTAAAAAGATGGAAATGACAAGGATGCCCTTCAACTTGAAAATGGGAGGGAAAACTTTTCCTCTTGTGGCGCCCGCCACAAGGCTATGGCGCCCGCCACAAGGCCAATCTGAGGCGCCTTAGTGGAAGTAGTGGGGAACGTGGCAGTTGAGGGAAGTTGAGCTTGGACACGTCATGGCAGGGTCTATGGCGCCAGCCATGGGGTAGGCCACAAGTACAAAATGCTGAATTTTAGGGTTTTTAGCTCTTTTTCACTCCTTTTCTCGATCGGGGCTCCGATTAAAGTAAAACCTGAAAACAAAGAAAAACATAGTAATAACACAACAAAATAGCAATAAAACAACTAGAATGCATGTGAAATCGGAGTCGAAAATACGGTAAATTTCAGTGTTATCAAACTCTCCCACACTTAAACCTTTGCTTGTCCTCAAGCAAAACATTAAAAAGCTCATAAAAGAAAAACTGGTGCAAACGAGTGCTTCAGATAAAAATTCCAAGTTCAAGTCGGGATGCAGTGATAGGTACTAACTGAGTGAACTAAGGGTATCATGATGACACTAGTCCGCAAATACGGGCATAAACTTCATTCCTATATTAACCAACCCATATTATCCCACAATACCTAAGCCTGCCTCTTCATCTCTTTTTGTGTCCTTTTCATTCAGGCGCAATCACATTAAGCCCGTTATCCGTACATGCTTCAGAGTAGAGTGACCTGTTAGTGATTATGATCTGAGCACGGGGTTTCTGGCACATAAATATGTGTAAACCCTTTTATTGGACCCAATTGTAGTGTTGGGGGATCGGATCGTAATCTGCCCTACCGAGTTCAGTGCCAGATACCTCTGAACCAACTAACAGTGGGTATGTTTTTCTTTTTCTTTTTCTTTTTGTAGCAAATTTTTACAATTCTTTAGTTTAAATGACTTTGTGAGGGTCACCTATACCGGAGTTGCCTTTTTGCTTTCTTTTATTTTTTATTTTGCTGGATCATTCACTTATTTGCATCGGTCCCCTACGTAGAGGATGCGTAGGTCGGAGCTGACTGCTGAGATAAACTATTGAGGACTTATACGGAAATTATGATTAAGGCCATGGTATATGGGGTTTCGGGAGTGGTTCCTATATTCACGAAGTCTATGGTGCTAAAATAATACTGATGTTTCGCAAAGTTCTCCCAAGTCACCACATCCTTACTCAAAACATGTCTTTAAAACCTGAAAAATTTCGGAATAACACTATTTTCTTTTGCAATTTTTTTCCGGTGGGGCTAAAGGTATGGGGAGATAGGATTGTAATAAAGATATACTATATTTGGTGACTCGTCAGACTCATGCATTATACTAAAAAGAAAAATAAACAACTAAAAGGAAATAACAATAAATAAACTATCTAAAAACAACAAAGCAAAAGCGATAAAGGAAAAAACGAGAAAGGCAATAAAGAAAAGACAATAGAGTCTCCTCCCACACTTAAATCGAACATTGTCCCCAATGTTTCGAAATAAGATAAGAGAAGAGTTACCTGACAACCTATTGCTGACCAGTAGTGCCCTCGCCATCCTGAGGTGGACAACGGGATCGGGTACGACGACGGTCTCTCTGATCCATCCTCGCCTGCAGGGCATCCTGAGCGGTCCTCACCTCTCGAAGGTTACCCATAATGGAACCTTGAGTGGCTTCAATGAGTGTCATGTGTCTCTGGTGGTAGTGTTGCTGACGGGCTTGTGTATCTGTGATTGTTTGCAGGGACTGTAGAACAGTGTCGTAGGACCTGTCTATCCTGTGTTGCGACTCTTGCATGAAGCTCATGTTATTCGCCAGTTGTTGTTGGATGGTAGAGAGTAGGTCGTCATGCCTTTGCTCTCTAGCCATGTGGTCACACCACATCTCCTCCGTAATATAAAAGCCAGGAGCGGTACCTGCAGAAGAAGAAGATGGTGCGGTGTGTGGTGGTGAAGGATGATGGGGGGACACATGGGGTATGGGAGATCTCTCTCTCCGATCATATTCATCATCAGTGTCATGTCCCGCCTCATCAGGAATGTTAGGAGGAAGAGGACCCAAAACAGGTGGAGCATCTAAAGCGTAGGTCCAATTCCTTTCATCTCGTACATCTGTACGTCTAGTGCACGGTAAAACAACAGATGGGATGGCTACACCATGAACCATAAGCATATAGCCTCCTTCTCTCCTCAAACGACACAATTTCATGTCTCTCAGAAATTTTAGGTTAATTGTGCGAGGAGGTAAGGGGTCTAGGGTAGCCATCTCATTGTTCAGGTTAAGCGCCCGAGCAATAGATGTAATCAATCCACCAAAAGAAATCGGTCCCGATTTATTCAAAGTTAAAGTCATATGGGCAAGCATGAACGGGACCGAATTAATTCGTCTATTTGTGAGGCTTCCTTGCAAAAATAGAAGCTCTCTAGCATTAACCTTATTTGGATTCTCCCGGCCAAAAATAGTGCATGCCAACAGATATCTAAAAACTCTGATGGCCGGGTTATGGATAGTTGAGGCAAGAACTCCTTCAAAAGAGTTTATGGAAGTGTTTGATAAATGCTCCCAGAAGGAAAATACCTCAACTGACCACTCCGAATCCAAAGGGGCCTCACAAATAGCACCTTCCCCATGAGGGATTCCTAACAAGCTGGCTAGTTCGTCGGTACTGAATTCATATTCAACATCAAACATTCTAAATCTGACAGTACCAACTGTGCTAGCAGTGTTAGGGTTGACAATATAGATTAAGGAACTCAAAAATTCAATTGTCAATCGCTCATAGGTGGGTTCTTTGTTGGAAAAGAAATTATGGAAACCTAAGTTATCTAATAAATGAAATATGCTATGATAGATACCTAAAGTGTAGAGACAGTTTTCGTCAACATACCTTGTCGGGAGGATCTCCCGATTTTGCAACCGTTCGATGATTTTTCTTTGTCTATCCCCCGATTTCCCTCCTCGAAGAATGAATCCATTAAACTCCATTTGTGTAGCTCTTGAAAAGTGAGGAAGAAGATGAAGTGGAATGTGAAAAGGTTGGATTTTTACGAAATCCGACGGATGAAAATGAAAATGGAAATCGGAAAAATGATTTCTACGGTGTTGTGATTAGAAAAGTATGAGCTTTTTGTGCGTTCAAGGATGTTTTTCCAAGGTGAAAAAATGGGTTTGGAAGGTTGTAAGGTGTGAAAATGGTGAAGAAAGGGGTTCTGCCCCGACCTTTTACAGACGCTGTGGCGGGCGCCATAGGGTCCATGGCGGGCGCCACAAGGCAAAATCTGGCTGGGCCAGATTTTGGTCCTTTGGCTTGGGCTTCTCTTGTCTTTTGGCTTTGAGGGGTCCGGATAGCATTTGTCTTGTGATTTTCCTAGCATCATTGACTTGCATAATTTTATAAAAGTAAAAATAAAAATGAAAATGAAACAAAAATTAAATATTAGACTGAAAAATAAAAAATGCAAATAAAACAAACATAAGACATATATAGATAAAAGTAGAAATATCAATCTATAAACATAGTTTATATAGTATTCCAAATGCGATAATATAAAATGAGTTATGTAAATACGAGAAATATAAAAAAAGAGATAAAATAAGATGAAATGGTGAGATCATATAGTAGGGATGTCGTCTTCCTGAGTGGATCCACGGAGCATGGCTACCTCCTGCCTGAGCTCTACGATCTCCTGATATAGACAGTCGACTTCGGTAGCATGGGTGAGATCAGACACTCCCATCTGTAAAGTGAGGTCAGCCACCTCCTGTCTAAGCTCAGCGATCTCTCTACGACACTCAGCAATCTGAGTGCGGATGTCGGGGGTCTGCAATGAAAGATTATTAGAGAAAATAGTGATCCTGGGAGATGGTGATGTAGGCGTGTATTCAACAATGGGTGGTGATCTCGGCTCCTCGACGGTCTCTCCCTGGCCCTCTAGAGCATAACTCCAATTCGCTGGATCATGCACACTGGTCATCATAGGATCTGGCAGTGTGAAATAATGGATAGCCTCGTTGTCGACCAACAATCAGAACTGACATGGGTGGAAAGAGGCTCTCCTCATCAACCCTCTGGTCAAACAGAAGTCGATGTCCATGGTAGTGTACCCACAGTAGATCCGGAGATGTGACAACTTGCGAGACAGACCTAAAGCGAAAACAATCTGCGTGATGATTCCGCCCACATGGATGACTCCTTCGGTAGATCTGGAGATACCGCTGAGACTATATAACAAGAAGTTCCCACATGCTACTGGGCGAGACTGGAATGCACAAAATAATAGGAAGATCTCCTCTTCACTCAGTAGTGTCTCTGCATCCGGCCTTCCCAGGAAGGAATGTGCCAAAATCATCTGAAAGTATCTGAAGCCGGGGTTATGTATAACATGAGATAGTTGCGTAGATGGATCCTGGCTTCCGCCACCTGATATATCACTCCAAAACTTCTCAACCTCCTTACCCAGATAATATCCCATAGGTGTCTCCGGGATAGCATCAGGAGTGGTCTGGAAACCCAATAGGTCGCCGAACTCTTTCTGGCTAAAAGAGTACTCAACTCCAAAGAGCCTGAAAGCAGCATACCCATCTGGTCAAGAGTATGGGTCATAATCGAATGAACTCAGGAACTCCAATTTCAGGTTCCTGTAGGTGTTACTCAAGTCATCAGCAAACTCGTCCCAGTGAAGCTGGTGGCTAAGGAATCGGATACTCAGCTCGACACCCAGTGCCTCCATACAGTGCTGATCAGGATAGCGTGTGGGTTCCATAGGGTGCTGATACAGAGCGATGTAACGTTCTCTTTGAGCATTGTCTATATAGGCCACGTGCATGTCATCGAAATCCTACATCCTGTAAAAGTTAAGAAAGTGATCCTGAAAGTGCAAACCATTCAAATTTTAATCTTAATGCAAAATATGATAAAATAAAAATAAAATTAAATAAATGCGAAAAAGTAAAATGAAAGAAAAACCATGGGTTGCCTCCCACGCAGCGCTTGGTTAACGTCATTAGCTTGACGATTAGAATTTATACACCTGTAGTAGTAGGGATTGGTGGATCAATCAGAGTGTGGCTTGAGTAGTATGTTGGAATGTCTCCTCCTTCGTAGAGCTTCAGTCTTTGTCCATTTACAATGAATGGACTACAGGTTTCGTTCTTGATTTCTACGGTCCGGATCTCAGAATCTTGGATACTTCGAAAGGACCAGTCCATCTTGAACGTAGCTTTCCAGGGAAGAGTCGTAACCTAGAGTTGAAAAGGAGAACATGATCGCCTATATTTAAGTTTTTCTTTACTATTCTTTTGTCGTGATAGGCTTTTGTCCTCTCTTTATATATTTTTGCATTCTCGTAGGCAGATTGCCTAAGTTCTTCTAGTTTGTGAATGTCTAGGGTACGTTTTTCTCCATCGACTAGGTAGTCTAAATTCAAAGCTTTAATGGCCCAATAGGCCTTATGCTCTAATTCGAACGGTAAGTGATAGGATTTTCCATAAACTAGTTGATAAGGAGTAGTTCCTATAGGGGTTTTGAAAGCGGTTCTGTAGGCCCATAATGCTTCTTGAAGCTTCTGAGACCAGTCTCTCCTAGAAATAGAAACAGTTTTCTCTAGGATTTGTTTTATCTCCCTATTAGATACTTCTACTTGGCCACTAGTCTGTGGGTCGTATGGTGTTGCTACTCTATGCCTAACTCCATATTTTCTTAAAAGTTTGTCAAATATTCTCGATATAAAGTGTGATCCTCCATCGCTTATGACTAAACATGGTGTTCCAAATCTAGGGAATATATAGTTTTTAAATAGTTTGATTACTACCCTAGTGTCGTTTGTGGGTGCAGTTATAACTTCGATCCATATAGACACATAGTCCACAGCTACTAAGATATACCTATTTTCTAAGGATGGTGGGAAAGGTCCCATGAAATCTATACCCCATACGTCAAAGAGTTCTACTTCCTGAATGTTTCTTAGAGGCATTTCATCACGCCTTGAAATGTTTCTAGTGCGTTGGCATCTATCATATTTGACAATGCAAGCATAGACATCACGCCACATGGTAAGCCAGAATAGGCCGGCTTGAAGAATCTTGGCGTATGTCTTAGAGGTGTTCGCATGTCCACCATAAGGCACAGAATGACAATGCTCGATAATATTATTTACCTTTTCTTCCGGAATGCAACGACGAAAAATGCCATTGTAACACCCTTCTAAAATACCCCAAAATATTTAATTAAAATAGCAATATATCAATCAGAGTAATTATGCAATTAAGGGTGTCACACAATCATTTCACACCATTTTCCAAAATATCCTGTCATGCTCATTTATTTAATCAAAATAAAACATTTGCATAATACGCAGCGGATACAAACTAACAACATTCAAACCATGTAATACATTACATGTAAAGTTGTTCAACAACCAAATGAAAACATAGAAAAACATCCCATCCCGATGTTACATCTACCAGAGCATGACCCACTAAGGAACTACACTAGACTCCAAGGACTAGCTTCTACTCAATCACTGCGCGTTACCTGAAACATAGTTGTAAGGGTGAGTTCCTCAATCAATATAATAAGCATTATAAAATATCATGTAATGCTGAGTAATAACACAATTAATCACCCTAATCATATCACACATTCGGTAACGACACATCAACACAAATGGCATACTCAATATCAACACAGTTCATACTCATACCCAATGCCAACACAAACACACGTATAATATTGGAATACATCCATTCATATTATACGTCATACATACATTATGCAATGAGACTCCATGCATGCGGTACCGACTATTCGTGAACATATAGTTCAACCTCACCGATCAAATCCAGATACGGCTACCAAGCTCACTAGTCCCACTCATTTGAGACTTAGTGACTCACTCACTAATTCCTCACCATGGGAATTAGCTACCACCCCAAGGGCTATGATATGCACGCTAATCACCTAGCATGCAAACATCAACAACAATCCACAATACTAACTCACTAATTCCTCACCATGGGAATTAGCTACCACCATAAAGGCCACAATATGCAAGCTAAATCACTTAGTCATGCAACATCCACAATCATCCACAATGGACATATGCTCACACTCTAAGCCATAAACAGTCCATTCATAATTTCATACATGATAGATACATTCACAACATTATGCATATCATCATACATTCATCAACATATTCACCACATAATCATATCATGTCATACCACATAGTCAATCACAGCATTAGCACACTCTACTAATACCTATACTACTCAAAACAACGGGAAATGATCCCTACTCTATCATACATCAGCTAAATTACGTTACTCAGCTGAACAACCAAAAACTGCACAACAACAGCACAGAAAAATCACAATCCTGCCCATACGCGTACTGCCTAGTCCCATACGCGTATGGCCCAATTCTCAGCCAAATCCCATACGCGTACCACCTATCTCATACGCGTATGCTACGCGTACCACTTCCCCATACGCGTACCAACAGAGACCAAACCACGTTCAAAACATCATCTTCCTCATCCATACGCGTAATGCCTAGTGCCATACGCGTACCAGACCATCTCATACGCGTATTGCCTAATGCCATACGCGTATGACCAGAAACCAGATTTCCAGATCTGCTATGTTTTCTCTGCTACGAGATCTCCCAATTCCAACCTCCTACAATCCAATTTTACACAGTAATCGTTCATATCATCTAACACGAATCATACCCTATTCAATTTCACCAATTCTAACATTTTTACATCTAATTCCTATGAATTCCTTTCAATCATAATCCAATTTTTCGTTCATCCAACATTTCACAATTTTCATCATGCATCATTCAAATCAGGGACAAATCAATAGTCTATCACTACCCATTACATGTTATCCCATAATACCCATTAATCGACGATAAACCCCCCTTACCTGAGTTAATCCGGCAAATCCTGCAGCTTCAAACTCTTCCTCTCTCCAACCCTTGTTCTCTGGTTCTCTTTGCCCTTTTCCACTTTTCTGTCTCCTTTTCCTTTTCACGTGAAAAATAACCCTTTTACCAAATGGGACCTTTTCTAATTCCAACTTTTATTCCAATAATAATAATGATAAAATAATCCAATAATAATAATTCCAATAAAATATTCCAATTATTTAATTAAATTAATAAATATATTATTAACTTAAATTAAATAATTATCTTATTTTATCGGGGTGTTACAACTCTCCCCCACTAAAAGAGTTTTCGTCCTCGAAAACATACCTTAAGCGAATAACTCCGGATAAGACTCCTTCATCTGACTCTCAAGTTCCCAAGTCACATTGCCACCTGCTGGTCCTCCCCAAGCTACCTTCACCAAAGCAATCTCTTTACCCCGCAACTGCTTCAACTCTCGATCCTCAATCCTCGTAGGTGATGTTTCAGCAGTCAGGTTATCTCTCACCTGTACATCATCTACTTGGACCACATGCGACGGATCAGGAATATACCTCCTCAACTGAGACACATGAAAAACCTCATGCAAATTCGCAAGTGACGGCGGTAAAGCGATACGATAGGCTACCTCCCCTATCCTCTCCAAAATCTGATAAGGACCAATAAATCGAGGTGTCAACTTCTTCGACTTCAAAGCTCGACCAACCCCAGTTATCGGAGTAACACGAAGAAACACATGATCTCCCTCTTGAAACTCAAGTGACTTCCTCCTCTTGTCGTGATAACTCTTCTGACGACTCTGAGCAATCCTCATCTTCTCCTGAATCATCTTAATCTTTTCCGTAGTTTGTTGAACAATCTCCGGTCCAACTACAGCACTCTCACCGGACTCATACCAACATAAAGGTGTCCGACATCTCCTACCATACAAAGCTTCAAACGGTGCCATACCAATGCTCGAATGAAAACTATTGTTGTAGGTGAATTCAATCAAAGGTAAATAACAATCCCAAGCACCTCCTTTTTCCAAAACACACGCCCTCAAAAGATCCTCTAGTGACTGAATCGTCCTCTCAGTCTGACCATCAGTCTGCGGATGATATGCAGAGCTCAATCTCAGCTTAGTTCCCAAAGCCCTCTGCAAACCTTCCCAGAACTTCGATGTAAATCTAGGATCTCTGTCCGAAACAATACTCGACGGAATACCATGCAAACTCACAATCTTCTCAATATACAATTCAGCTAATCTCTCTAACGGATAATCCATTCTGATCGGAATGAAATGAGCCGATTTTGTCAATCTGTCAACAATCACCCAAATAGCTTCAAAATTCTTACTTGTCCTCGGTAAACCAGAAACAAAATCCATACTGATACTATCCCACTTCCACTCTGGAATAGCCAACGGTTGCATTAGCCCAGACGGCTTCTGATGCTCAATCTTCGACTTCTGACAAGTCAAACAAGAATAAACAAAGCTCGCAATTTCTCTTTTCATTCCCGGCCACCAAAATAACTTTTTCAAATCATGATACATCTTCGTAGCCCCAGGATGAATACTCAAGCCACTACGATGTCCTTCCTCAAGAATACTCTTCTTAAGTTCGGTAACATCCGGAATACACACCCGATTACCAAATTTCAAAACACCATTCTCATCAACTCTGAATTCACCACCTTGACCTTGATTCACTAGAGTCAACTTATCAACCAAAAGCACATCGGATTTCTGACCCTCTCTAATCTCATCCAGAATACCACTCGTTAACTTCAACATTCCCAATTTAACACTATTGTGAGTACTCTCACACACCAAACTCAAGTCTCTAAACTGCTCAATTAAATCCAATTCCTTAATCATTAACATAGACACATGCAATGATTTCCGACTCAATGCATCAGCCACTACGTTTGCTTTACCCGGATGGTAA
The DNA here is from genome assembly GCF_024323335.1 of Lathyrus oleraceus. Taxonomy (NCBI): domain Eukaryota; kingdom Viridiplantae; phylum Streptophyta; class Magnoliopsida; order Fabales; family Fabaceae; genus Lathyrus; species Lathyrus oleraceus. The sequence goes on from NC_066585.1 coordinate 405,993,977, forward strand.
TTCAAACCAAAGTCATAATCCTTCAGAAACTCTAACCATCTCCTCTGTCTCATATTCAGCTCTTTCTGATCAAACAAATACTTTAAACTTTTATGGTCACTGAAAACCTCAAATCTTGACCCGTACAAGTAATGCCTCCATAACTTCAGAACAAATACCACAGCTGCCAACTCTAAATCGTGTGTCGGATAGTTCCTCTCATGAACCCTCAGCTGTCTCGAAGCATACGCTACAACCTGCTTATTCTGCATCAACACACCACCCAAACCCAACAATGAAGCATCACAGTAAACCTCAAATAGTTCTGACGGACTCGGTAATATCAGAATAGGAGCAGTAGTTAACCTTCTCTTTAACTCTTGGAAACCTTCTTCACATTTTGAATCCCAAACAAACGCTTGCCCCTTTCTAGTCAACATCGTCAACGGTAACGCCAACTTAGAAAATCCCTCAATGAACTTCCTATAATAACCTGCAAGTCCAAGAAAACTCCTTATCTCAGAAACTGACTTCGGAGCTTCCCACTTAGATACTGCTTCTATCTTAGAAGGATCAACAGCAACACCACCTCTGGAAATCACATGACCAAGAAAACTAACCTCTTCTAACCAAAATTCACACTTGGACAATTTAGCAAATAACTTCTTTTCTCGTAGAACTCCTAAAACCACTCTCAAATGTTCAGCATGCTCTTCTTCGGATTTCGAATACACCAAAATATCGTCAATGAACACCACAACAAACTTGTCTAGATACGGATGGAAAATCCTATTCATATACTCCATAAATACTCCAGGCGCATTAGTCACACCAAAAGGCATTACAGAATACTCATAATGTCCATACCTTGTTCTGAAAGCAGTCTTCTGAATATCCTCAGTTTTCACACGTATCTGATGATACCCAGATCTCAAATCTATTTTGCTGAACACACTCGCACCAACCAACTGATCCATCAAATCATCAATCCTCGGCAAAGGATACCGATTCTTGATCGTCACTTTATTCAGTTGCCTGTAGTCCACACACAACCTCATAGTACCTTCTTTCTTCTTAACCAATAACACTGGTGCACCCCACGGTGACACACTCGGACGAATAAATTTCTTATCCAACAAATCTTCCAACTGACTCTTCAATTCAGCTAACTCAACAGCAGACATACGGTACGGAGCCATCGATATCGGCCTAGTACCAGGTACCAAATCAATCGAGAACTCAACTTCACGCTCTGGCGGTAATTCATTCACTTCTTCAGGAAACACATCAGGAAAATCACACACCACGGCTAGATCACAAATCGCCAGTTTATCTTTAGCCTCCAAAGTCGCTAACAGCATAAACAACTCTGCCCCATCTGCTACCGCCTCATTCACCTGCCTCGCTGATAGAAACAAACTCTTTCCTTCCTCAATCTCAGGAAAAATCACAGTCTTATCAAAACAATTGATATAGACTCGGTTAAACACCAACCAGTTCATACCCAGGATAACATCAATCTGCACTAGTGGAAGACACACTAGGTCCATCCCAAAGTCTCTACCAAAAATACTCAAAGGACAATTCAAACAAACTGAAGTAGTAGTCACTGAACCCTTCGCAGGAGTATCAATCACCATACTTCCATGCATCTCAGATATCTCTAACTTAAGTTTCACAGCACAATCCAAAGATATAAAGGAATGAGTAGCACCGGTGTCAATAATAGCTACAAGAGGAAAGCCATTAATATAACACGTACCTCGGATCAAACGATCATCTGTAGAAGTCTCAGAACCCGATAAAGCAAAGACCTTGCCTCCCGACTGATTCTCTCTCTTCGGCTTAGGACACTGTGGACTGATATGACCCACTTCTCCACAGTTGAAACAAGTCACAGTCTTCAACCGGCAATCTGCAGCCAAGTGACCACCTTTTCCACACTTGAAACACTTCTTCTCAGCACTGGTACACTCATGGATACGATGTCCAGCCTGACCACATCTGAAACACTTAGCAGGGGCACTGGAGTCTCCCCCACTAGGCCTCTTCATTCCACTCTGTCTTTGGAAACCCTTGCCAGCTGCATACGGTTTCCCCCGATCATTCTGATTCTTGCCTTTCCTATCCACCCTTTGCTGATAGCTCTCCGCTCTGGCTTTGGTATCCTGTTCAAAAATCCTGCAACAGTCAACCAAATCAGAAAACACTCTAATCCGCTGATACCCAATAGCCTGCTTGATCTCGGGACGTAACCCGTTCTCAAACTTCACACATTTTGAAAATTCCCCAGTAGCCTCGTTATAGGGAGTGTAATACTTCGACAGTTCTGTGAACTTAGCAGCATACTCAGTAACAGACCGATTACCCTGTTTCAATTCTAAGAACTCTATCTCTTTCTTTCCTCTAACATCCTCTGGAAAATACTTCCTCAGGAATCTCTCTCTGAACACAGCCCAAGTGATCTCAGCATTCCCAGCAGATTCCAACTCAGTGCGGGTAGCAACCCACCAATCATCTGCTTCTTCTGACAGCATATGCGTACCGAACCTGACCTTCTGGTTATCGGCACACTCAGTCACTCGGAAGATCCTCTCGATCTCCTTCAACCACTTCTGAGCACCATCTGGATCGTATGCCCCCTTGAACATTGGAGGATTGTTCTTCTGGAACTCACTCAGTTGACGAGCAGCTCCCATTCCCACAACATTCGGATTCCCTCCAAGTACTCCAGCTAGCATACCCAGAGCCTCAGCAATCGCAGCATCATCTCTACCTCTTCCAGCCATCTCTATTCTGAAAACCCAACAAGCTAAACAATAAGTACCGATAGGGTTACACAACACCTATCCCGTACAGGGAACAAAATAATTACGACTCGACTCGACCGACTATGCTCTGATACCACTAATGTAACACCCTTCTAAAATACCCCAAAATATTTAATTAAAATAGCAATATATCAATCAGAGTAATTATGCAATTAAGGGTGTCACACAATCATTTCACACCATTTTCCAAAATATCCTGTCATGCTCATTTATTTAATCAAAATAAAACATTTGCATAATACACAGCGGATACAAACTAACAACATTCAAACCATGTAATACATTACATGTAAAGTTGTTCAACAACCAAATGAAAACATAGAAAAACATCCCATCCCGATGTTACATCTACCAGAGCATGACCCACTAAGGAACTACACTAGACTCCAAGGACTAGCTTCTACTCAATCACTGCGCGTTACCTGAAACATAGTTGTAAGGGTGAGTTCCTCAATCAATATAATAAGCATTATAAAATATCATGTAATGCTGAGTAATAACACAATTAATCACCCTAATCATATCACACATTCGGTAACGGCACATCAACACAAATGGCATACTCAATATCAACACAGTTCATACTCATACCCAATGCCAACACAAACACACGTATAATATTGGAATACATCCATTCATATTATACGTCATACATACATTATGCAATGAGACTCCATGCATGCGGTACCGACTATTCGTGAACATATAGTTCAACCTCACCGATCAAATCCAGATACGGCTACCAAGCTCACTAGTCCCACTCATTTGAGACTTAGTGACTCACTCACTAATTCCTCACCATGGGAATTAGCTACCACCCCAAGGGCTATGATATGCACGCTAATCACCTAGCATGCAAACATCAACAACAATCCACAATACTAACTCACTAATTCCTCACCATGGGAATTAGCTACCACCATAAAGGCCACAATATGCAAGCTAAATCACTTAGTCATGCAACATCCACAATCATCCACAATGGACATATGCTCACACTCTAAGCCATAAACAGTCCATTCATAATTTCATACATGATAGATACATTCACAACATTATGCATATCATCATACATTCATCAACATATTCACCACATAATCATATCATGTCATACCACATAGTCAATCACATCATTAGCACACTCTACTAATACCTATACTACTCAAAACAACGGGAAATGATCCCTACTCTATCATACGCGTACTGCCTAGTCCCATACGCGTATGGCCCAATTCTCAGCCAAATCCCATACGCGTACCACCTATCTCATACGCGTATGCTACGCGTACCACTTCCCCATACGCGTACCAACAGAGACCAAACCACGTTCAAAACATCATCTTCCTCATCCATACGCGTAATGCCTAGTGCCATACGCGTACCAGACCATCTCATACGCGTATTGCCTAATGCCATACGCGTATGACCAGAAACCAGATTTCCAGATCTGCTATGTTTTCTCTGCTACGAGATCTCCCAATTCCAACCTCCTACAATCCAATTTTACACAGTAATCGTTCATATCATCTAACACGAATCATACCCTATTCAATTTCACCAATTCTAACATTTTTACATCTAATTCCTACGAATTCCTTTCAATCATAATCCAATTTTTCGTTCATCCAACATTTCACAATTTTCATCATGCATCATTCAAATCAGGGACAAATCAATAGTCTATCACTACCCATTACATGTTATCCCATAATACCCATTAATCGACGATAAACCCCCCTTACCTGAGTTAATCCGGCAAATCCTGCAGCTTCAAACTCTTCCTCTCTCCAACCCTTGTTCTCTGGTTCTCTTTGCCCTTTTCCACTTTTCTGTCTCCTTTTCCTTTTCACGTGAAAAATAACCCTTTTACCAAATGGGACCTTTTCTAATTCCAACTTTTATTCCAATAATAATAATGATAAAATAATCCAATAATAATAATTCCAATAAAATATTCCAATTATTTAATTAAATTAATAAATATATTATTAACTTAAATTAAATAATTATCTTATTTTATCGGGGTGTTACAGCCATCCCCCACTAAAAGAGTTTTCGTCCTCGAAAACATACCTTAAGCGAATAACTCCGGATAAGACTCCTTCATCTGACTCTCAAGTTCCCAAGTCACATTGCCACCTGCTGGTCCTCCCCAAGCTACCTTCACCAAAGCAATCTCTTTACCCCGCAACTGCTTCAACTCTCGATCCTCAATCCTCGTAGGTGATGTTTCAGCAGTCAGGTTATCTCTCACTTGTACATCATCTACTTGGACCACATGCGACGGATCAGGAATGTACCTCCTCAACTGAGACACATGAAAAACCTCATGCAAATTCGCAAGTGACGGCGGTAAAGCGATACGATAGGCTACCTCCCCTATCCTCTCCAAAATCTGATAAGGACCAATAAATCGAGGTGTCAACTTCTTCGACTTCAAAGCTCGACCAACCCCAGTTATCGGAGTAACACGAAGAAACACATGATCTCCCTCTTGAAACTCAAGTGACTTCCTCCTCTTGTCGTGATAACTCTTCTGACGACTCTGAGCAATCCTCATCTTCTCCTGAATCATCTTAATCTTTTCCGTAGTTTGTTGAACAATCTCCGGTCCAACTACAGCACTCTCACCGGACTCATACCAACATAAAGGTGTCCGACATCTCCTACCATACAAAGCTTCAAACGGTGCCATACCAATGCTCGAATGAAAACTATTGTTGTAGGTGAATTCAATCAAAGGTAAATAACAATCCCAAGCACCTCCTTTTTCCAAAACACACGCCCTCAAAAGATCCTCTAGTGACTGAATCGTCCTCTCAGTCTGACCATCAGTCTGCGGATGATATGCAGAGCTCAATCTCAGCTTAGTTCCCAAAGCCCTCTGCAAACCTTCCCAGAACTTCGATGTAAATCTAGGATCTCTGTCCGAAACAATACTCGACGGAATACCATGCAAACTCACAATCTTCTCAATATACAATTCAGCTAATCTCTCTAACGGATAATCCATTCTGATCGGAATGAAATGAGCCGATTTTGTCAATCTGTCAACAATCACCCAAATAGCTTCAAAATTCTTACTTGTCCTCGGTAAACCAGAAACAAAATCCATACTGATACTATCCCACTTCCACTCTGGAATAGCCAACGGTTGCATTAGCCCAGACGGCTTCTGATGCTCAATCTTCGACTTCTGACAAGTCAAACAAGAATAAACAAAGCTCGCAATTTCTCTTTTCATTCCCGGCCACCAAAATAACTTTTTCAAATCATGATACATCTTCGTAGCCCCAGGATGAATACTCAAGCCACTACGATGTCCTTCCTCAAGAATACTCTTCTTAAGTTCGGTAACATCCGGAATACACACCCGATTACCAAATTTCAAAACACCATTCTCATCAACTCTGAATTCACCACCTTGACCTTGATTCACTAGAGTCAACTTATCAACCAAAAGCACATCGGATTTCTGACCCTCTCTAATCTCATCCAGAATACCACTCGTTAACTTCAACATTCCCAATTTAACACTATTGTGAGTACTCTCACACACCAAACTCAAGTCTCTAAACTGCTCAATTAAATCCAATTCCTTAATCATTAACATAGACACATGCAATGATTTCCGACTCAATGCATCAGCCACTACGTTTGCTTTACCCGGATGGTAATTCAAACCAAAGTCATAATCCTTCAGAAACTCTAACCATCTCCTCTGTCTCATATTCAGCTCTTTCTGATCAAACAAATACTTTAAACTTTTATGGTCACTGAAAACCTCAAATCTTGACCCGTACAAGTAATGCCTCCATAACTTCAGAACAAATACCACAGCTGCCAACTCTAAATCGTGTGTCGGATAGTTCCTCTCATGAACCCTCAGCTGTCTCGAAGCATACGCTACAACCTGCTTATTCTGCATCAACACACCACCCAAACCCAACAATGAAGCATCACAGTAAACCTCAAATAGTTCTGACGGACTCGGTAATATCAGAATAGGAGCAGTAGTTAACCTTCTCTTTAACTCTTGGAAACCTTCTTCACATTTTGAATCCCAAACAAACGCTTGCCCCTTTCTAGTCAACATCGTCAACGGTAACGCCAACTTAGAAAATCCCTCAATGAACTTCCTATAATAACCTGCAAGTCCAAGAAAACTCCTTATCTCAGAAACTGACTTCGGAGCTTCCCACTTAGATATTGCTTCTATCTTAGAAGGATCAACAGCAACACCACCTCTGGAAATCACATGACCAAGAAAACTAACCTCTTCTAACCAAAATTCACACTTGGACAATTTAGCAAATAACTTCTTTTCTCGTAGAACTCCTAAAACCACTCTCAAATGTTCAGCATGCTCTTCTTCGGATTTCGAATACACCAAAATATCGTCAATGAACACCACAACAAACTTGTCTAGATACGGATGGAAAATCCTATTCATATACTCCATAAATACTCCAGGCGCATTAGTCACACCAAAAGGCATTACAGAATACTCATAATGTCCATACCTTGTTCTGAAAGCAGTCTTCTGAATATCCTCAGTTTTCACACGTATCTGATGATACCCAGATCTCAAATCTATTTTGCTGAACACACTCGCACCAACCAACTGATCCATCAAATCATCAATCCTCGGCAAAGGATACCGATTCTTGATCGTCACTTTATTCAGTTGCCTGTAGTCCACACACAACCTCATAGTACCTTCTTTCTTCTTAACCAATAACACTGGTGCACCCCACGGTGACACACTCGGACGAATAAATTTCTTATCCAACAAATCTTCCAACTGACTCTTCAATTCAGCTAACTCAACAGCAGACATACGGTACGGAGCCATCGATATCGGCCTAGTACCAGGTACCAAATCAATCGAGAACTCAACTTCACGCTCTGGCGGTAATTCATTCACTTCTTCAGGAAACACATCAGGAAAATCACACACCACGGCTAGATCACAAATCGCCAGTTTATCTTTAGCCTCCAAAGTCGCTAACAGCATAAACAACTCTGCCCCATCTGCTACCGCCTCATTCACCTGCCTCGCTGATAGAAACAAACTCTTTCCTTCCTCAATCTCAGGAAAAATCACAGTCTTATCAAAACAATTGATATAGACTCGGTTAAACACCAACCAGTTCATACCCAGGATAACATCAATCTGCACTAGTGGAAGACACACTAGGTCCATCCCAAAGTCTCTACCAAAAATACTCAAAGGACAATTCAAACAAACTGAAGTAGTAGTCACTGAACCCTTCGCAGGAGTATCAATCACCATACTTCCATGCATCTCAGATATCTCTAACTTAAGTTTCACAGCACAATCCAAAGATATAAAGGAATGAGTAGCACCGGTGTCAATAATAGCTACAAGAGGAAAGCCATTAATATAACACGTACCTCAGATCAAACGATCATCTGTAGAAGTCTCAGAACCCGATAAAGCAAAGACCTTGCCTCCCGACTGATTCTCTCTCTTCGGCTTAGGACACTGTGGACTGATATGACCCACTTCTCCACAGTTGAAACAAGTCACAGTCTTCAACCGGCAATCTGCAGCCAAGTGACCACCTTTTCCACACTTGAAACACTTCTTCTCAGCACTGGTACACTCATGGATACGATGTCCAGCCTGACCACATCTGAAACACTTAGCAGGGGCACTGGAGTCTCCCCCACTAGGCCTCTTCATTCCACTCTGTCTCTGGAAACCCTTGCCAGCTGCATACGGTTTCCCCCGATCATTCTGATTCTTGCCTTTCCTATCCACCCTTTGCTGATAGCTCTCCGCTCTGGCTTTGGTATCCTGTTCAAAAATCCTGCAACAGTCAACCAAATCAGAAAACACTCTAATCCGCTGATACCCAATAGCCTGCTTGATCTCGGGACGTAACCCGTTCTCAAACTTCACACATTTTGAAAATTCCCCAGTAGCCTCGTTATAGGGAGTGTAATACTTCGACAGTTCTGTGAACTTAGCAGCATACTCAGTAACAGACCGATTACCCTGTTTCAATTCTAAGAACTCTATCTCTTTCTTTCCTCTAACATCCTCTGGAAAATACTTCCTCAGGAATCTCTCTCTGAACACAGCCCAAGTGATCTCAGCATTCCCAGCAGATTCCAACTCAGTGCGGGTAACAACCCACCAATCATCTGCTTCTTCTGACAGCATATGCGTACCGAACCTGACCTTCTGGTTATCGGCACACTCAGTCACTCGGAAGATCCTCTCGATCTCCTTCAACCACTTCTGAGCACCATCTGGATCGTATGCCCCCTTGAACATTGGAGGATTGTTCTTCTGGAACTCACTCAGTTGACGAGCAGCTCCCATTCCCACAACATTCGGATTCCCTCCAAGTACTCCAGCTAGCATACCCAGAGCCTCAGCAATCGCAGCATCATCTCTACCTCTTCCAGCCATCTCTATTCTGAAAACCCAACAAGCTAAACAATAAGTACCGATAGGGTTACACAACACCTATCCCGTACAGGGAACAAAATAATTACGACTCGACTCGACCGACTATGCTCTGATACCACTAATGTAACACCCTTCTAAAATACCCCAAAATATTTAATTAAAATAGCAATATATCAATCAGAGTAATTATGCAATTAAGGGTGTCACACAATCATTTCACACCATTTTCCAAAATATCCTGTCATGCTCATTTATTTAATCAAAATAAAACATTTGCATAATACGCAGCGGATACAAACTAACAACATTTAAACCATGTAATACATTACATGTAAAGTTGTTCAACAACCAAATGAAAACATAGAAAAACATCCCATCCCGATGTTACATCTACCAGAGCATGACCCACTAAGGAACTACACTAGACTCCAAGGACTAGCTTCTACTCAATCACTGCGCGTTACCTGAAACATAGTTGTAAGGGTGAGTTCCTCAATCAATATAATAAGCATTATAAAATATCATGTAATGCTGAGTAATAACACAATTAATCACCCTAATCATATCACACATTCGGTAACGGCACATCAACACAAATGGCATACTCAATATCAACACAGTTCATACTCATACCCAATGCCAACACAAACACACGTATAATATTGGAATACATCCATTCATATTATACGTCATACATACATTATGCAATGAGACTCCATGCATGCGGTACCGACTATTCGTGAACATATAGTTCAACCTCACCGATCAAATCCAGATACGGCTACCAAGCTCACTAGTCCCACTCATTTGAGACTTAGTGACTCACTCACTAATTCCTCACCATGGGAATTAGCTACCACCCCAAGGGCTATGATATGCACGCTAATCACCTAGCATGCAAACATCAACAACAATCCACAATACTAACTCACTAATTCCTCACCATGGGAATTAGCTACCACCATAAAGGCCACAATATGCAAGCTAAATCACTTAGTCATGCAACATCCACAATCATCCACAATGGACATATGCTCACACTCTAAGCCATAAACAGTCCATTCATAATTTCATACATGATAGATACATTCACAACATTATGCATATCATCATACATTCATCAACATATTCACCACATAATCATATCATGTCATACCACATAGTCAATCACATCATTAGCACACTCTACTAATACCTATACTACTCAAAACAACGGGAAATGATCCCTACTCTATCATACGCGTACTGCCTAGTCCCATACGCGTATGGCCCAATTCTCAGCCAAATCCCATACGCGTACCACCTATCTCATACGCGTATGCTACGCGTACCACTTCCCCATACGCGTACCAACAGAGACCAAACCACGTTCAAAACATCATCTTCCTCATCCATACGCGTAATGCCTAGTGCCATACGCGTACCAGACCATCTCATACGCGTATTGCCTAATGCCATACGCGTATGACCAGAAACCAGATTTCCAGATCTGCTATGTTTTCTCTGCTACGAGATCTCCCAATTCCAACCTCCTACAATCCAATTTTACACAGTAATCGTTCATATCATCTAACACGAATCATACCCTATTCAATTTCACCAATTCTAACATTTTTACATCTAATTCCTACGAATTCCTTTCAATCATAATCCAATTTTTCGTTCATCCAACATTTCACAATTTTCATCATGCATCATTCAAATCAGGGACAAATCAATAGTCTATCACTACCCATTACATGTTATCCCATAATACCCATTAATCGACGATAAACCCCCCTTACCTGAGTTAATCCGGCAAATCCTGCAGCTTCAAACTCTTCCTCTCTCCAACCCTTGTTCTCTGGTTCTCTTTGCCCTTTTCCACTTTTCTGTCTCCTTTTCCTTTTCACGTGAAAAATAACCCTTTTACCAAATGGGACCTTTTCTAATTCCAACTTTTATTCCAATAATAATAATGATAAAATAATCCAATAATAATAATTCCAATAAAATATTCCAATTATTTAATTAAATTAATAAATATATTATTAACTTAAATTAAATAATTATCTTATTTTATCGGGGTGTTACAGCCATCTTTACCCCTTTTGAAAAGGAGCGGTTCATCCCAATAGAAGTTTCTCACATCGTGGAAGAATTTCTTCTTGCGGTGGTAGTCAAGATCAGGGGGTATTATATCAGCAGCTAGGTAATTAACGAAGTCTGCATACCAGGGTACGTTACTTATTGCTAAGGAATTTTGGGGATGCTCATGAGGGCTTAGGTTATTATCTTCAATGGTTTCTACTCTAGCTATCAGTCTATCATAGGCGAAATCATCATTTATGGGTATTAGTTCAGGTTTTACATGTTCTAGCCTAGAAAGGTGATCGACTACTACATTTTCAGTGCCTTTTTTATCTCTTATGTCTAAATCAAACTCTTGTAGTAATAAAATCCATCGGAGTAACCTGGGCTTGGCATCTTTTTTACTTAATAGGTAACGAATGGCAGCATGATCGGTGTAAACTATAATTTTTGCTCCTACTAGATAAGATCTAAATTTGTCTATAGCGAAAACTACAGCGAGTAATTCTTTTTCAGTTGTCGCGTAGTTAAGTTGGGTAGCATCTAGGGTTCTACTGGCATAATAAATGGCATGTAAGTTTTTATCTTTCCTTTGTCCTAGAACGGCTCCAACTGCATAATCACTAGCATCGCACATTATCTCAAAAGGTTCTGACCAATCAGGTGGTTTCATAATGGATGCTGAGATTAACGCTTGCTTTAAAAGATTAAATGCGTCATTACATTTTTCATCAAAAATGAATTCAGCATCTTTCATTAAAAGTCCAGTTAAAGGTTTAGTTATTTTGGAGAAGTCCTTAATAAAACGCCGGTAGAATCCAGCGTGTCCAAGAAAGCTTCGGACTTCTCTGATGGTTTTTGGTGGTTTTAGGTTTTCTATAACTTCTATTTTAGCTTTATCTACCTCTATACCTTTTTCGGAAACTATATGTCCTAAAACTATTCCTTCGGTTACCATGAAATGACACTTTTCCCAGTTTAGCACGAGGTTCACCTCCACGCATCTCTCCAAGATTTTCTCAAGGTTAGCAAGACAATTGTGGAAATCAAATCCGCAAACCGAGAAATCATCCATAAACACTTCCATGATACCATCAAGGTAATCTGCAAAGATTGACATCATGCAGCGTTGGAAAGTAGCTGGAGCATTACAGAGGCCGAATGGAATTCGTCTGTAGGCAAAAGTTCCATAAGGGCATGTAAAGGTAGTTTTTTCTTGATCTTCGGGGTGGATAGGTATTTGGAAGAATCCAGAGTATCCATCTAGATAACAGAAATAAGAGTGTCTGGCTAGACGCTCCAACATTTGGTCTATAAATGGTAAAGGGAAATGATCCTTCCTAGTTGCTTTATTTAATTTTCTATAATTTATACACATCCTCCATCCTCCTTTTAAACGTTTTGCTACATGTTCGCCTTTATCGTTTTGCACGACTGTGATGCCTCCCTTTTTAGGTACTACATGCACAGGGCTCACCCACTTACTATCAGAGATCTGGTAGATGATACCTGCCTCAAGTAACTTAAGAACTTCCTTTTTAACAACATCACTCATTATAGGGTTTATTCTTCTCTGATGTTCCCTGGAGGGTTTTGAATCTTCTTTGAACGAAATCCGATGCATGCATACGGATGGGCTTATACCTTTCAGGTCAGAGATATTATATCCTAAGGCTGAGGGATATCTTCGTAAAACATCTAAAAGTTGGTTCGTTTCCTCTTGGCTCAAGGTAGCACTAACTATAACTGGACGGTTCATCTTTTCATCGAGGAACTCATATCTCAGGTTCTTAGGCAGTTCCTTAAGTTCTAAGGTTGGTTTCTTAGGGCATGGTATAGGATCTGGGGTAAGGGATAAACATTCGTAAAGGTTATCATCGACGTAGGGTTTCTTAAAGTCATCATCTTCCCTTATGAGGGTTGATGGTAACTTAATTGTTTTTATAATTTCTTTTTGTTCTAATTCTCTAACACATTCATCAATGATATCTAAGGCATAACACGAGTCTCCCATCATAGGTGCCATAAGAAGTTTCGAAAGTATAAATTCTATTTTCTCGTCACCTACCTCAAATGTCAACTTTCCTTTCTTAACATCTATTATGGCTCCTGCAGTCGATAAGAATGGTCCACCTAGAAGGATTGGTATATCATTGTCCTCTTTGATGTCCATGACAATAAAATCAGTAGGGATAAATAACTGACCTATCCTAACAGGAACATCTTCTAAAATGCCTATCGAATATTTAACAGATCTATCGGCTAACTGAAGTGCCACCTTAGTGGGCTGTAATTCTCCTAAGTTTAACCTCTCACAAACAGCTAAAGGCATTAGGCTCACACTAGCTCCTAAGTCTAGAAAAGCTTTTTCGATGACATGATTACCCAAAAGGCAAGGAATGGAGAAATTTCCAGGATCTTTATCTTTCTTCGCTAATTTGTCCCCGGAAATAGCATTACATTCCAAAGGCTTCGGATCGTCAAGTCTACGTTTGTTGGTAAGGATGTCTTTGAGAAACTTTGCATAAGAAGGTATTTAGGTGATGGCTTCTGTGAAAGGGATTTCTACATGAAGTTTTTCTATAACTTTAATAAATTTTTGATATTGTTTATTGATCTGGGTTTGTTTGAGTCTTTGCGGATAGGGTATAGGTGGTTTATATGGCGAGGGTGGTACGTAAGTTTTATCTTTAGGTTCTTCTCCTTTTTCTCGACCTTCCTGGTTTTCAGATTCCTCTGGTTCCTTTACTTCGTCCGGGGGCTTGGTACATTCCTTAGAAGTTTTGGGTTCACTCAATCTAGGGTTTGGTGGCTCATCATAAGCGTTCCCACTTCGTAGGGTAATGGCATTGGCTTGTCCTCTCGGATTTTGTTGAGGTTGTCCAGGGAATTGTCCTCCAGGTGTAGTCTGAGGGGCTTGGTTTAAAGCTACCTGAGAGATCTGGGTTTCAAGCATCTTGGTATGAGTAACTATTTGGTCAACCTTGGTTCCTAACTGAGTAATCAATTCGTTAACATGAATGTTTTGGTTCATGAACTCCTTGTTTTGTTGGGTTTGAGCGGTGATAAAATTTTCCATAATTTTCTCAAGGCTCGGCTTTGGTGGTACAGGTTGCATAGGTTGATTTGATCTAGGGGCCTGATAACTAGGTCTCGGAGGTGCATTATTTTGGATAGGGTTATTGTTTTTATAGGAGAAGTTCAGGTGATTCCTCCATCCAGGGTTATAAGTATTCGAGTATGGGTTCCCTTGGGTGTAGTTCACTTGCTCAGAGTGGGTTTCGTTTAATAGACTACATTATGCAGATTGGTGTCCTTTGGTTCCACATATCTCACAATCCGACGAAACTGCGGCTACAGTATTCAGGTTTATGCACATATGCTCGACCTTAAGGGCTAATGCGTCCATTTTAGCTTGCATCATGTCTATAGAGCTTAGTTCATGCACTCCTCCTTGGGCTTCCTTCTTCTCAACTGTCGCTCGTTCGACTCCCCACGATTGATGGTTTTGAGCCATATCTTCGATGAGGGCACTAGCTTCAGGATAAGGTTTGTTCATCAGAGCACCGCCTGCGGCAACGTCGATGGTCATCTTTGTGTTGTAATGAAGTCCATTATAGAAGGTTTGAATGATTAACCAATTTTCTAAACCATGATGTGGGCATGCTCGTAACAACTCTTTATATCTATCCCAAGCTTCGAACAACGATTCTCCTTGGTTTTGGGTAAATCTAGTTATATGGTTTCGAAGAACGGCGGTCTTACTCGGGGGAAAATATCTAGCAAGAAATACTCTTCTAAGGTTATCCCAAGTCATAATGGAATTGGGTGGAAGGGAATCTAACCATGATAGGGCTTTATCTCTGAGGGAAAAAGGAAATAATCGTAAACGTATTGCCTCAGGAGAAGCTCCATTGGTTTTAAAAGTGTCTGCTAATTGAAGAAATATTTTTAAATGTTGGTTTGGGTTCTCAGTAGCGAGACCTGCGAATTGTCTCTATTGCACTAGTTGCAACAGGGATGGTTTAAGTTCAAAATTATTAGCTGGGATGGTTGGGTTTACTATACTATAACTAGGTTCTTCATTTGATGGTTGAGCGAAGTCCTTAAGAGGTCTTTGGTTTTGATCTTCGGCCATAGCTCTCTTAATTCTATGAAAGAATAAACGTGCGCGAGCGTAACGTTCAGGTTCCGCCAGAGGGTATACTAAGCTTAAACTTCCGGTGCTGCGAGTTCTTCGCATTGACCGGCGGGAAATAGCCTAAGTCTAAACGATATAACAACAGGGAAATGAAATTTGACAAAATTGGTCCCCGACAACGGCGCCAAAAACTTGATGCATGCTTTTCGCAAGTATACGAATGCGTCAGAGTAATAGAAAAGATTGTCGAATCCACAGAGACCAAGTGTCAATCTATCGTTATCTATTGTTATGGTGTTTATCAAAGGCAATCAAAATAAGTGTTTTTTTTGGGTGTGCAAGGAAAAGTAAAGTATTGAATAAAGTTCAATTAATAAAGACAGGGTCGAATGTAATTCACGTAATCAATTAATAATCCATGTACTTGTTAATAGAGCTACTTATGTGCAGTGTTTCCTACTTTGAAAAGAACTAATTTAACAGGAACTGTCGCTTTCGCGTAGTCAGAACCGAGTTGTACTCCCTAATCAAACCCTCTTATTGTCACTTATAAAAAGGCGCGCATTGCGTTAGAGTAGTAAACCTATTTTTAAGAAATATAGTATCTTGACTAAGTTGAAAAGTATTATAACCTGGATTTCTTAACCAAAAGAGGTTCTCACGAACCAGACTCTAAACTTATAAACGCATCCGAAAATAGTTTTAAAATCTCTTTTCTTCTTAAGTTAAAAACTCCTAATGAACTAAACAAAGCGCTTTCGCTGTTTTTGAAATAGTTAAAAACAATTAAGTTTAAATAGATGTTGGACGGCTTTCGATCTTACCCAACGAAATTGAAGTGCGGGAAAACTTAAGTTGAAAGTTAAAATAGCCCTTAAGTGATTCTACGAACAATTGTACGGATTATCGGTTCAATTACGATCCTTACATTCTAACCTTATAAATTTAGTTAGACATGGTAAAGTAAAAATGTATTAATTTAAATAAAAGTAGTGCGAGTGCGGAAAGTAAATAAAAGTAGTGCGAGTGCGAGGAAATAAATAATTTAAAGCGAGTGCAAGGAAATAAATAAAGTAAAGCGAGTGCGAGGAAATAAATAAAGTAAAGCGAGTGCGAGGAAATAAATAAAGTAAAGCGAGTGCGAGGAAATAAATAAAGTAAAGCGAGTGCTAGGAAATAAATAAGATAAAGACAAGTAATAAAAACCTGCTCCAATCGGAGGGTTGAATAAATTGCAAAGCGGAAATGAAAATGGCGGCAGGATTAACTTCCTTCCAAAGTGCTCCAAACTCGATTGCAGACTCTATCACAGACTTGATTACACAGTTGTGGTAACACTCCAATGCGAAGCGATTACCATTTTATAATACTGAATATATGCCTAAGTGAAACAAAGTTGCTCTAAGTTTGCCTCTGCTCTATGTTTGGATGATTGTAAAAGTGATTTCGAGTTTCTATTTATAAGCAAGTAAAAAGATGGAAATGACAAGGATGCCCTTCAACTTGAAAATGGGAGGGAAAACTTTTCCTCTTGTGGCGCCCGCCACAAGGCCATGGCGCCCGCCACAAGGCCAATCTGAGGCGCCTTAGTGGAAGTAGTGGGGAACGTGGCAGTTGAGGGAAGTTGAGTTTGGACACGTCATGGCAGGGTCTATGGCGCCAACCATGGGGTAGGCCACAAGTACAAAATGCTGAATTTTAGGGTTTTTAGCTCTTTTTCACTCCTTTTCTCGATCAGGGCTCCGATTAAAGTAAAAACCTGAAAATAAAGAAAAACATAGTAATAACACAACAAAATAGCAATAAAACAACTAGAATGCATGTGAAATCGGAGTCGAAAATACGGTAAATTTCAGTGTTATCATACTCTTGTTGTTGGGTTGGAGGAAAAAAATAAGACCAAGCATAAACTAGTCGCGTTAGACATTGACATCCTTTCATGGACTCAATAGATGAATTGGCTACAATAATATTAGAGGTGACACAGGAAGAAAGGGACAAATTGGTAACCCCTGACCTGATTTTTATGGAAAAAGAGTTGTACGAGGCTTCCAACATTAGTTTAAGAGCTTCTGAACTGTTAAACAGTTAGAGGCTGAAGTAGCCAAATTAAAAGCTCTCGACCGACAGGTCTACTTAAAACTCGACCGTACCAAAGCATGCTTTGAGGAGTTGAGGGGAAAAATGAATTATATAATTCAAACTATAAGTTGAACTTTGTATACATAATAACCCTTTCTTTGTGTCCTATAGTGGCATTCCCAAGATTTTGGCCTGGTATTATTTACTTTTTTCGGCATTTTGTAATTTCACTATTTTGTAACATTGCCGCTTCGACCACTTAATGGTATTACAAGCGCTATTTTACTTTTGTGATATTGACTTCTTGAGCATAAGCTTATAATGCTTTAGATACTTGCCATTTATTTGTAGCATTCGATTGTCCGAATTTAACTCTTCTATTTCGTATGCGTTGTTAGAAAAACCTTGATTGACTTTGAAGGGTCCTTTCCAATTGGGTGACCATTTTCATAAAGTTCTATCTTTCTTATCGAGAGGAAGTATAAAATTCCAAACATAATCTCCAACAGAGAAAACTTTGGGCCATACCTTTTTATTATAAGTCTCGACTATTCTCTTCTTTTGCCTCATCAAGGCATCAAAAGCGGATAGTCTTTCTTCATCGAGGTCGACTAACTCATCCATCATCATTCTCCAAAAATGGTTAGATGGGATTTCGTTTTGCCTTTGGATTCTTACCAAGTGTAAGCATATCTCTGCAGGTAGAACTGCATCATTGCCAAGTTTGAGTCGAAAGGGTGTAACATTGGTGGCCTCTTTAGGAGAAGTTATGCAAGCTCAAATTGCTTGATTCAAAGTTATATGCCAACTCCTTGGCTTTTTTCCTATGTTCTTTTTTTATCAAGTTCACAATGACTTTGTTCGCAGCCTTCACTTGGCCAATATCTTGAGCATATTGGGGAGTCGACGTCTTGTCTCTGCAACAAACTCCATCACCTTTTTGTCGACAAAGATTGAACCTTGGTCATTTGTTATGGTTTCAGGAGCCCCATACCTACACAAGATGTGACTTTGTATGAAGTCGATCACCGTGTCTTGTTCGACATTGGTAAAAGGTACCGACTCGACCAACTTTGTGAAGTAATCAATGTCCACGAGGACATATCTATGTCTAACACCCATCCTAGAAATGGCCATGTCTTAATAATCGAATGTAATTCGCTGGCAGACACGTGTTATATCCATCCATACTTTTGGCATTCTTGACATCCTCGAGCGAACTCGATGCAATCTTTCAACATGGTAGGCCAGCATACCCCCTATCGACATAACAACCACTTCATTTTGTGGTCTGCTTGGTGAGCACCACAAGATCCGCTATGAGTGTCAGAAATTTCCATGTAGGTTTCCCTTTTGCTAATGCATTTGAGCAACACCACTTGTAGAGTCTTTTTGAACAACTCATTTCCAATTATGACGTACCTTAACACCATGTATTTTGTTTTTCGATCTGTCGTTCTTGTTGAACTAAAAACTAACTCGACAATCTCTCTTTGTTAATCGCCACATGCTATGTTGTCAATGGCAAAAGTGTAAAAAAATTCATAAAATTCTGGTAACTCTTCTGCCCCCACCAATTTTGGCGTTAACAACTCTGGTCAGATGATATTGTTCGATACCAGTTTGTCTTTTACTTCAATCAATATTTTTAGTTTTTTCTTAGCCACCTTGTAACCTGAAGCTACTTGGGCCAAATCATTGGCCACTTGGTTGCATATTCGTGGCACGTGTTCAAAATATACCATTTCGAATCGTTTAAGCATTGAATTTGTCCTGACAAAGTATATTGCCAAGTTATCTTTAATAGATTTGTATTCCTTTGTTAATTGCTTTATTACCAGTTCAGAGTCACCTTTGAGCTTCACTCAGGTTTCCCCCAAGTCTAATAGTACGGCCAAACCTATAATCAAGGCTTCGTATTCAGCCTCATTGTTGGAATAATAACTATTGATTTTGAACTTATATCTAGTAGAGATTCCTTATAGGGATATAATGAAAATCCCTATGCTAATTCCTTTAAAATGGGTGGAACCATCAAAATATAGTTTCCATGTCGGGAACTCGACATAGTTTTGTGCTATTTCTATTACTGCATGATCTACTATGAAATCAACAACAATTTGGCCTTTCATGGCCTTTAAAGGTGTATAAGTTAAAGACTATTCGATAAGGGCTAGTGCCCATTTTCCAAGTCTATTATGTAAAATTGGTATCGACAAAATGTGCCTAATTATGTCAAAGTGTGAATAAACAAACACATATGAAGATTTTATGTAATATTTCAGTTTGGTATAAGAAAAGTATAAAGATAAACACAACTTTTCTACCATAGTATTATCATACCCTCAAATTTACCCTACCTCCATATCACCCTCCATAACCCTAATACATGAGCATGCATCCATCATACATCATCTCATATGCATCTACACCCACAATGATCCACAAGTACAAACTCAAGGCATGAGGTTCATCTTTGAAGCCTCAAGACCCATGATCATGTTGAGGTGTGCCCAAGCTACCTTAACCCTAATCTCCCTCCTCAAGAATCCTTGGATCTTGGAGGATCACTCAAGTCATCTCACTCACTCTCCAAAACCCTAATTAGATGGTGAGTCCCTATTGAAGACATGTGAAGATTCATATGGTCACCCAAGGACCTCAACCCTAGTTCTTGATCCTCTTTGACTTGTGCAAGCTCCCATTTACCTTAAGTCTTGACCATACCATTGAGGACCCGTAATATCCAAAATTTGTTCATGCCACAACCCCTTGAATCACCTTAATACATCCCTTGGACCTCAAAACCTTAATTTGTCTGGCTTTGGTTCTTGATGAAACTTGTGGTCCAAGAAGCCCTATTTTAGGCATCCATTGATTCTATGCCTTGCCTCATTTGATCATTCCATCATACCACACTTAATTCACTTTCAATCATTTTCTCATCAAACAAACATCTATTTCACCATGGGACAATGCCTTTGTTTTGTTCTTGATTCATCATTTTCAATACTTTGGTTCATCCATGGATTGACTTAAAATCATCCCTCAAATATCCAAGCCTAATTTTCCATCATGATATGATCATATGTGCTTCAAACATCTATCATGGTACCTTAAAAATCAAGAAATCACAAAATGGCATTTCTAGGTTATATTGGTTGGTCACATTTTGGCAAGAATGGCCTACCATTTGGTCCAAAGCTCATAAATTTTTTACCTTCCAAGATTTTTAAGATCTTTTTTATTCCAAATTTCCTAATTGAGTCCCTTTTGAACTTTGTTTCAAGGTCCAAGACCTAATTAATTAAGTAAGGACCTCAATTTTTTCATTGGCCAAGCTGGTCCAAATGCTTAGCCAGACCTAGAATCATGCCCAAGACCCCCACTTTACCACATTTCCATTTATAAACCACAACTTCTTTTGACATGGTTCTTTTTGAATTTCATCAAGGGCATGGCAAAGAGTATTTGGCACAAGTTTTATGCAAAACGCACGAGCCAATTTCATTTGGCCCAAGTTCAAAGTTGCTGACTTGCCATGTTGCATAAGGCAGACCACACTTAACCAGAATGTGGATAATCATGTTTTAGGCCACTAAACTTGTTTGCTCTGATCCCATTTAGTCCCAAACATGTTTCAAAACACTCAAAGACACCTATAAAAGTCATATTGAGCATGTTAAGTTACAAGGTGAACCAATTCGAAGCAAAGTCAAAAAGGAGAATTTTTCCAAAAATGGTTAAAAGCAAAGAAGCATCAATACTGATTGAAGCCACCATTGCTTCACAAAAAGTGTGCAAGTTGTAAAGCAAAATGAATGGAGACAAATTACCAGGTCAGACACAACCACACTTGTCCAACAAGTTTCAACTTTGAGCATGTTTTGACCTTCACCACTTTCTGAAGCAAACCATCTCCATTCTCCCTCCAAACCATCCCAATACCTTACCTATAAATAGGGTAAGGTGGGTCCATTAAAGAACCAAGGTTTTCAAGCCAGAGAACCTCTACCTCAAAACCGAGTTTCTTCCCCAAAAATAGAGTTTCACTTTAAAAGTTTCAAGTTATTCCAAGTTCACTTAGCCACCCAGAATCCTTCCCACAACATACCTCAAGCTTTCCCAAACACCAAAACCACCTATAACTATCTTTCCTGAGCTGCTCATACTCACTAGAGTCACCTTCTAAAATCGATTTCGATAAGGTAGTTGCATTCATCATTTTCACTCAAACAAATTACCATCTTGCTCGAAATTCCTCTTTGAACCTTAACCCTATGGTCAAAACCTCGATTTCTTTGTTTCAACTATTTAATTCTATTTTTAGGTCAAATCGAATTTCTTAAATCTTGAGAAATTCTCCACACTCAGAGCCAATCAATGGCTCATGAGTGTGGAGATGAGGACGATGAAGTGTGGGGAGGTTGAATCCATGAGTGATTCCTTCCAAAAACACGAGTTCTAGAGTTTGATTTACAATGGTTGGAGGTTGAAGACGATGCAATGATCGTTGCTTCGTGCTTTTTTTTAATTCAAATGAATGCCGTTTCATGTTCTGGTTGGTTCTTTTTACCGCGCATGTTCATTTTATTTAGTTTTAATATTATATTGCATGGATGCGTTGAGTAGTCACCAAAGGGCGCTTAGCCTAGTGGATGGGGATTGACCCCATGACCCCAAGGTCAGGGGTTTAACACCCAGCGCCCCCCATGTTATGTTTTCTCTTTTTATTCTTTTCTTATTTTTTTATTAATTTTCCATTACATTTTATTTTTTTCACCACCCATTTTAATTCTGATTAAAATATTTCCAACACAAACTTAGTTTATTTTCCCTCTTTTATGTTATTACACTTTTGGTTTATTTTATTTTGGAATTTTTAGTTGAATTTTCATGCCTTGGATGATGGTGGCTAATTAGATCTATTAGGTCATGACCATTGTTGATTAGGGTTGATAAAACCTTCATTGTTTCAAATCTATCAATGAATGATCAATGGATCATTCGTGATACTTTGAGGCATTGATAAGTTGCCTATATTTCAAACAGACTTGAGTAATTTGACACATGGATGAAGCCACGTTTGTGTATACTAACTTGCTAATCCATTTGACTTATTTTAATCCCATTGTTTACTAACCGTCTAACCATTATGCTTCCTTGTTTACTTTGTACATAAATCATTGTTTCATTGTCTAACATAATCAATAATCAACTTGTTAACTTGTAATCATAGAGTGATACAATCTTCCTTTTATCAAACTATTGATAGATGAACTTGGGGTTGTATAACTTTCATTGTTCCAAATCTATTGTTAGATGATCATTGATCATCTTCAATACTTTGCATCAGTGATAAGTTATCCCCTGATGCACCATATTTTTAATGTTTTGACCTATGGATAGATAATCCTCAAATATTTACTTTGGACATATTACTAACCACTAACTATACCTCACTAACTTTGTTTACTGTTAACCTTTGTTATTCTGATTTTGTTACTATTGTCTTGTGGTTTATTTTATGTTATCTATACTCACTAACCATTGTTATTGTGATATTGTTATTATTACCTTGTGATTTACTTTTATTCCTTTACCTTGTAATTTACACTCAAGTAATCATTATCATCATCATGATTGTATATACTCATCATGCATGTTTATTATTGTTATTTACTTATTGTCATCATACATTCAAAAACAATAAAACTTGATAAAATGATAAGACCAAAAAATTCATTCCACTTATAATCAACCATTGGACTTAGAGGATTTCATCTTAGGACCTTTGCTTGGAGAACCTTGCCATTATCTTGTGATACTTTGTTTCAACTTTGGATTTCATTTGTAACTTACATGCCTGTTGTAAGAATGACATCATGGCACTACCTTAGGGAGACATGACTGTAAGACCATTATACCTTACAATTAAAACATTTACTTTCTTGCTTGGTTACTTTGTATTTTCTTTATATGTCACCAATTTCATAATCAAATAAATAAACCCTTGATCTATCATCAAGTGGCATTTTCATAATCAAACTCAAAAAACAATAAAAATACAATTATAATCATGCGCCACAAGCCTTAAATGGTGGAAATGAGTAAGAATGGAGCTCTCCTACCCTTACTTTGATTATTTTGAACACAAGACGCTTGGATTGTTTGTCTAGAATATTCACTTCTGCCCATAGAGTTTAGTAGAATCTAATCACAAATAATCTTTTCATAAACCCTTATTCAAGGTAAAATTAACACAACCCATCAAACTCATTTTTCCGCCTTAGGGTAATACTCCGAAAACATTTTTCTCAAGGGTAAAATCAACCAACCCACAAACAGTTTTACTTCGATGAATGATACACATGTTAGAACAAGATTTGGTTCTGCATCTATACCTTGAGTTTTGATGATAAAAATATTGTATTTGTGTGAAAATAATTTTGGTACCCTAATGGTTTGTTATTGTGTAGCTTTAACAACCAGTTCTGATTCTAAATATATGATGTGCAACGTTATTAGTTTCTGAACGATGTGTTCCAAATCGCTTATGCGCCAACTATTAGGAGTTCTAAAAGATGTTCAATATTGATGTTATAATGATCTTTCTGCTTCGGTGCTGATTCACTCTTGAGAAGCTTCTAAAGAGACACTATGTTACTGCTGCAATGTTCTCTCAACTCATGCTTCTGGACGAGACTCTGGTCACCAAACTTTTGAAGAAAGACAAGCTTCTGAAGTTGTGTTATACAGCTGAAGATTCTGAAGATCTCAAGCCAGACAATTCAAGTTATCAAGGTTTTGACTGAAGATTCAGAAGACTCTGAAGATTCTGAAGACACTGAAGATCTCAAGCTAGATTGCTGACGTTGTCAAGGTTCTGACAAAAGATTCTGAAGTTTATGAATTCATCTTTATGTTTCTTCATTTCATGCTTCATCAAATTTCATCAGGAGCCAATGAACTTGAAGATAGGATCAAATGGGAACGTGATCAAATAGTACATAGTACAAATTGAACATCCTTTGCACTACTTGATTTTGTAGGAAAGGACAATACTATACATCACACTTCTCACTGATTTTGTGGGCGAAGGATAATACGCAATATCATTCATCTCCCATCCAATAGTGGACAACCGCTTTATGAGGTTTCCCTATTTTGCCCTCCAACGGTCTTCTTCTTATTCTATATAAGTGAGACTTGGGGACTTGAAGAAATATGTTGGTGGCACAATATTTTGACAAGTTTATTTTCTTTGTGAAAAGCTATCAATTGATTGTACACAGTTTTTCTTTAAGTGTTTGTTATTCATTTGTGTAAAACCTGCTTGTGCAGAAGCATCTTGTAACACACAAAATATTATTTAAACTGTTTGTTTGATTCCATGAGGAGGTTATCCTTGAGAAGACAAAGAAGGTTGTTCTTTGTGGGTCCTTAAGGAGACTAGGGTATAGTTGGATCATTGAGAAGACAAAGAATGTCATTCTTTATGATTATTGTAATCTGGTGATTATAGTGGATTACATCATTGTGTATAAGGAAAAATCACCTTGGTGGGTGGACTGGAGTAGCTTTGAGTTTCAAGCGAACCAGGATAAAAATACTCGTGTTTTTATCTTTTCGTTATTAACTTGTTAGTGGTGTTTTTGTTTTTGGAAATTTTTTGCTTGTAAAACCCAATTCAAACCCGTCTTTCTTGTGTTCTTCACACTTTAATTGGCATCAAAGCTTCAGTTTTGATTGTGATAAAAGTTTTATCAACACCTCACTATGTTCAGTACCAATCCAGTTTGTGTAAGAAACAATGGCAATTGCTAACGCTACTAACGTTGTTAACAATAACAAAAGATATCATTACAATGCAAAACCACCATTCTTTGATGGTGAGAAATTTGATTATTGGAAAGATAGAATAGAAAGTTTCTTTCTTGGTTACAATGTTGATCTCTGTGATCTTGTAATCGATGACTACGTTCACCCAGTGAATGCTGAAGGAAATACTATATTGCTTAATGTTATCTCTTATACGGAGTATGAGAAGATAACAAACAAAGATTCTGCCAAATCCATTTCTATCTCTCTGAGGATGACTCATGAGGGGAATAATCAAGTAAAGGAAACAAAGGATTTAGCCTTAATCCATAAGTATGAGGCATTCAAAATGGAAGATGATGAAGCAGTTGAGACTATGTTCTCAAGGTTTCAGATGCTTGTTGCAGGATTGAAAGTTCTGGACAAAGGATACTCTACAACTGACAATGTCAAGAAAATTATCAAAAGTCTTCCAAGAAAATGGAGACATACGGTAATTGCCTTGAAGTTGGCAAATGATCTCAACAACATCAGTCTTGAAGAACTCGTTAGTTCTTTAAGAAGCCAGGAGATTGAGCTTGAAGAAGATGAACCTCAGAAGCGAGGTAAATTTGTTGCCCTAAAATCCAACCCTGAGAAGATAAAAGCTTATCAAGCCGAGGAAGAATCATAAGGATCTGATGAAGACTCAGAAGATGATGATGAGCTTTCTCTAATCTTAAAGAGAGTCAACAGAATCTAGAAATACAAGCAAAATGGTCAAGGAAAGTTCAGAGGATTCAGAAGGACTGTTGTTTTCTTTGATTCTTCGTCTGGACAGAAGAAGCAGGGTTCTGGAAAAAAGTTACCTTCTTTGAGTCCAAGGAGCCAGGCCACTACAAAAATGATTGTCCTAAGATGAAAAGGGACAAAAGGCCTAAGAAGAATTTTTCTAAAGGAAAGAAGGGGTAGATGGCTACATTGGAGAACTAAGAATCCGAAAGAAGAAGATTCTGACGAAGAAAAAGCCAATGTTGCACTGATGGCAACTACAAATGATCCAACAGGTTCTGAAGAACCAGAAGACAAGGCATAATCAGAACCAGAATCCGGCTCTGATTCTGAAGAGGTATTTTCTAACCTATCTCATTCTGATGTTGAATCACATATCTCTGAAATGATAGAAAAGTACCAGAGTCTCCAGAGTAAATACAAGGACCTTAAACAAGTCCAAGTAATTCCCTCTGGAATCCAGAGTGAGCTTGGGAAAGATATTTCCTCTCTAAATGAAAAAGTATTTTCTTTAGAAAGTAATAACCTTGCTTTGAAAAGCAAAATTTCAAAACTAGAGGAGTAAATAATCTTAGAAGCTTCTGGTATTGATTGTATCATTAGATATGACGGAGCAATCCGGTACTTTCTAGCTAAAAGCATAAATATAAGCATAATGGCTTCCTTGATATACGGAGTTAGTAGAAACGACAAGAAATGTTTAGGTTGTACAAAAAATATAAAACCTGACGAAAGTCAGAAGGTAAAACTAAAACCTCTCTATGTGCATTTCGAGCCTGCTGGCACTGAACTTGATATTTCTGCACAGACATAGAAACATACAAAGTATAAGAACTCAGATCTGAAACCTAAGTATCATGAACAAATTCCTCATGATTATCATTCTGCTAAAAGGCCCAAAGTTATAAGAAACTTTGGGAAAAATAACAAGAGAAGACCCAGAAAGTGGGTACCTAAGGATAAAATAATTTATGTTGCAGAAATTCTTAGCAGCTCAGCTGAAACACCAGTCATGGTACCTGGACAATGGATGCTCGCGACACATGACAGGAAGAAGGTATATGTTCCAATATTTGGAACTTAAGTCTGGAGGCTTCGTTGGTTTCTGAGGAAACCAGAAAGGAAATATCATTGGCTCTAGAACCATTAGTAACAGTAAAATTCATTCTATTACTAATGTTCTTTATGTTGCATAACCTTTTGTCTATTAGTTAACTTAGTGAAAATGGTTATGATATCATTTTTAATCAAAAGTCGTGTAAGACCGTCAGTTAGAAAGATGGTTCAATCCTTTTTAACGGATAGAGAAAGAACAACATTTATAAAATTAGACTTTCTGATCTTGAAGACCAAAATGTAAAATGTAAAATGTCTAATGTCTGTTAATGAGGAGCAATGGGTATGACATATACGTTTGGGCGATGTTATCATGAGAAGGATTTCTCAGCTAAATAAGCTTAAATTAGTCAGAGGTCTACCCAACCTGAAGTTCGCTTCAGATTCTCTTTGTGAAGCATGTCAGAAAGGCAAGTTTTCTAAAAAATTCTTCAAAGCAAAAATTGTTGTTTCTATCTCTAAAGCGTTAGAACTTATACATATTGATTTGTTTGGACCAGTGAAAATTTCCTCTATTAATGGAAAGAAGTATGGATTGGTCATAGTTGATGACTATAGACGTTAGACATGGGTAAATTTTTTAAACACAAGGATGAGTCGCCAATTTGTGTCTTCATAAAAGTTGTATCTCTTTCAAAGAACTTCAAAATAGTCACCAATTTGACATCATTTGGATTTAGAATGAGAGAGTTATCCATTTTTGAAGTTGAGGAAAATCACTTGTTCAATGGTATTGGTCCAAAATGACCTATAATGTATCCTCATATCACATGCTCATAAAAGTTGATTTATCTTTCACTCAAAACATCAAAGTTGAAGTAGACATCTTGAATTTGATTTTGCAACTTGGAAATATTTCATCTCATAAAAATTTAGCAAGTTATGGCCTTGGGAAGTTGACTTTCAAATTAGGGTTTAGACAAAATGACCTATAATGTTTCCACATAGAAAATGACTTTCAAAGCAAACTTAGATCTATACTTCAACATGAAAGTTGTTTTGAATGTCATTTAGAGTAACTTTTCTCTTGGGATCATTTTCATATGGTGAAAATTGTAGGAGATAGGGTCTAGGGATAAAGGTGAGAAAAACAAGAAAGGGGGGTTTGAATTGTTTTGGAAGATAAGCGCTTTTGCAGAATAAGGACACACAGGATTTTATACTGGTTCGCTTATAACACAAAGCTACTCCAGTCCACCCGGCCAAGGTGATTTCGCATTCAAAAAGGACTTAATCCACTAATCTTGAAAGATTATTACAACCAACGTCTAAGAGAAAGATCTCTTAGTCCTCCCAAGTATACAGACTACGCAGAGTCACTTGAGGAACAAAATCAATTTAAGCAAAAGGAATTTGTAATCTAAAGTGCTTCTAAGATTAAGCAAATATTACAGCAAATAGAGCAAGTAAGTGTTTTCACGTATGACCAACAGCTAGTGAAAAACTAAGAGAGAGAGTAGAGTATTTCTGTGCGTTCAGGTGTATCTCTCAATGAAGTATGCCGTCCTTTATATAATGGTGAAAGGACCGTTGTAGTGATGGCAAAATATTTGTCTTTGATGAGAGTTTAGTGCCATTATTTTTGTGTTTCTTGCCAGAACCAATTTGTCTCCCTGAATAACTTCTTTCCAAATATACTTTCTTTCCATTTGAAGTTGTTGTTTCCGTTACTCTTTCTGGATTAGGAGATCCTTCGTCAGAATCTACGTTATCTCTGTCAATCTGAGATTGTGTTGAAGTTACATCAGAGCTTCTGATAGTCCTGGTCTTTTAGGTCATCAGAGTTGATTCCAGAGGAAGTTTAGAGCTTCTGGTATTCTGCTATTCTGTTTTGCTTAGAGTCAGAACTTCTAGAGCGCGCTTCTTCTTCAGATGCTTCTGATCTCTAGTACTTTGTATCTGATTAGATTCTATATCTGATAAAGGGATCAGATTCCTTTGTTCTTGTTCAGAGTCCTACACACTTAGAGAAATTTCGTTAGGGTGCCATTTTTGGTTTCATCCTTTGTTATATCAAAATCCTGGAATCTATTGTAGAACTAATTTTTGTTCTTACAATCTCCCCCTTTTTGATGATGACAAAACAATCTTAATTAATAGATGAAATATTCAGATATAAGAATTTATCAGATTAGATAGAAGTGAGCTCCCCCTGAGATAAGCCTGGGAGTTCAGAAGTTCTTACCAGAGCTTCCATGCAATGATGTTTCTAGATACTCTTCTGCAAATATCTGAGTCAAAGAGGGTTAGATAGATTTAGATATGAATAATATGTTTGCAGAGTACTGAAGGATTTAGATATGTTTTCATCAGAGCTGTTTTTATTTCTCCCCCTTTTTGTCAGAATCAAAAAGACTTAGCAAAAAATAAAGGAAAGGAAAAAAATGTATATATATATCCAGATAAGAGCATAAACAGCAGAAAGCAGAAACACATAGCAACAAGCAAAAAGAGATCCTAGGTGCCTAAGGGTTGGGAGGAGGAGGCATCCTCTGAAGCAGTTGGGTCAGCAGATTCTGGATGTTGGCGTTGACTGTGTCCTGTTGATCCAATCTGGCTCGGACTTCCTTCTACTCTTTCTGAAGCTCCTCAAGGGTCTTGAGAACCAGAGGGATAAAGGTAGAGGACTCCCCCTGAGTCAGAGCATTCTGTTCTTCATCACGGAGAGCTTCAACTTCAGCAGCGGCTTTAGCTTCAGCTTCAGTAGCTGCTGCGTCAGCTAGAGCTTTGGCTTCAGCTTCCTTAACCCTTTGAATTTCTTCTTGCCTTGCTCTTTCTTCTGCTTCCTTTCTGGCCTGTTCCTCAGCTTCTCTGGCTAAGCGCTCTTGTAGTCTTGCCTCATCGTCTCTGATGAAGTCGTTTCTGACTTGCTCAGAGAAGTGCTTCAGTTTAAAGGCCTCAGAGGTCATCCAGCCAATAACTCTGTTTCAGTGTGTCCTAAAAGAGGAAGGATCATCACTGATGCCAAAGTTAATGGTCAGAGACTTGACCTTTTCAACTGATGCTCCTGCAAACAACATAATTGCTTCCTCTAGGGTTGGCAGGGAGTTTTGTGGTTCAGATGGTAGAGGTGAAGAAGTGGGAGGGCTTAGGTTGAGAGTTTGTGGTTCAGCGAAAGTGTTTGGTGGAGGTGTGTCAGAGGTGTTTAGGTCAGAGGGTTGAATGTCAGATGGTGTTAGGTTTGGTTGTTCTGTGGGTGGTGAGGTTACTTCAGGTTCAGGTGGGTTTTGTTGTGGTTGTTGTGAGGCAAGGTTCTGAGTCTGAAGTTGGGCTAGAGTGGGAGAAGAAGGGTCAGAGAATTCGGTGTCAGATGAGATGATGAAGTAGGGGTGTGATTCTGGGGAAAAGGATAAAGAGGTGGTTTCATTTAGCATTTCAGCTTCAGATAAGGGTAAGGTGGTGGTGGCAAGGTTGAATTTTTGTGATGGTTGCTGAGATGTTCTGGTGGTTGAAGGGGAGGTTTCAGATTGAGTGTATATGGGTGTTGGTTGAGGGATAGGAGAAGCGATTTGTTGTGTTTGTGCAGAGGGAGCAGGAGAGACAGACTTACCAGAAGGCTCATGCAGAGGTGCTGGAGGTCTTGATCCGGAGGATTCTCCTAGTTTAGCTCTTCGCCTGTGATGTCTTCTCAGAGGGACGTCTTTTATGCCTCATAAAGTTCGGAGCCGTATCTGGTAGATCGCTTAGATAGAAGTCTGAGATATCCACTCCTTCGTCCTTCAGACCTTGAAGATAAAAGAGAATTACATCTCGAGGTTCTTCCTTTGAGAACAGATAAAGACCATGGGGAATTTTCCTCTGATCTTTTAACGCATCCCAAGAAGTGTCCAGAGTGGGTCTAACGTTGACCTTATCCAGAATCCCCATGCTCTTCAGATTCTTGGCGTTGATAGGTTTTCCAACGTCGATCTCCATGTCCTCCATGAGCCTGAGCTTTACCAGATGGTCCACGAGACCACTTTCTATTAGTACATCTGAGATGAGTCTTCCCAAAGGGATGTAAGTTCTGGGCTTCATATGATTTCTGGTATCTCGTACGGAGTCTCTGAGGTATTTGAAGAGAAGTGCTGGGAGGCAGAGCTTCAGTCCCTTGTGGATACAATACAACATGCATTTTTTATCAATGTTGATGTAGTCTGAGGAGTTTGATGTTGGGCGATGATGGATGGTACCCAGAATGATCTTCAGCCAAACTCGGAGGTTCTGAAGTAGCTCCTTGTTCTTGGAGGGATTGCCTTCTGCGTTCTGTTTGAAGATGGTTGGGTTGATTTCTTGAGATATGTATTTTGCCCTGGGATTGATGTTGTAGATTCTTCTGCCTCCATCTTTCTCCATGCTCAGAAGAGCAGCGATGGACTTCTCAGTTATCACTATCTTGACTCCCAGAACATAGGAGACAATGAAGTGATCATCAGCATCAGTAAATCTCCAGAATTCCTTCACCAGATTTGGGTAGACGGGACCATAGAGACGTTGAAAGTAGTTTCCCCAACCTTGTTTGTTGAGTTCTTCAGTGAGGTCTATGCCATTCCTTTTCATATTCTCAAAGTCCACCAAGGATTCACATAAGACGTCCAGTTTTTCAAATGGCGTTGCAAGATGAATATGAGGCTCACGATCGAGAATGTGAGGCTCCTTGTAGATTGGTGTTGTGGTGACGCCTGTAACTGTTGGGTTGCTTGAGCTTTGAACTTGTTCGTTGGAACCCATTTGCTGAGAGAAGTTGTACACAGCTTGTTGTTGAGCATCCATAATATTGATGAAGAAATGAGATGACGATGAAGAACTGCTTGCAGAAATGCCTTGAGAGAACTGAGGTTTTAAGCGTGTATGAGAGTGAAAAGTGTGCAATGTGTGAAATGAATGTGTTTAAATACCCAAATTAGGGCGCATGCAAAACGACACACAAATCAGAGTTTAGCACAAAAACCAAGTTAGCACACTTGGAGGGAGAAATGATTACAACTCATAAATGATGTCTAATCCCAACAGTTGGTACACTACTCGAGGAGATTTCAAGGGACTATTCCTTGATTACTGCTAGACAGCTGTCTAGAAGTTCCAAGGTCAGACGCAAGGCACTCCACGTGTTTTCTTTATCTGATCTTCAGGAATACCAAAGGATTGGTTCCTGGAGAATTCTAACTCATATAACTTCTATCTTGGTAGAAGCATCAGAGTCAGAGGCAGAACCCATTGTGTTTACATCAGAGTCTCATTTAACTACTTCAGAGGCACATTTTATTCAGGGCAGTTTTGAATGTTCATATTTTCTAGAATAAATAGGAATCTATCTTTAGCTAAGGGTTTAGTAAAGATATCGGCACATTCATGATCTGTATCAATGAATTTCAATGTTACTATCCCTTTCTGAACATAGTCTCTGATAAAATGATGTTTTAATTTCAATGTGGTTAGCTCTGGAGTATAAAATGGGATTCTTACTTAAACAAATGGCAGCAGTATTATCACAAAAGATAGGAATGTTACTCTCGAAGATTTGCAGATCCTCTAACTAATTCTTCATCCAGAGCATCTGAGTAGTGCACAGTGATGCTGAGATGTATTTTGCTTCTGCCGTGGACAGGGCAATGGTTGATTGTCTTTTGCTGGCCCAGGATATCAGATTGTTTCCCAGGAGCTGACAATTTCCAGATGTGCTTTTTCATTCCAATCTATCTCCTGCGTAATCTGCATCACAAAAACCAGATAGTCTATACTCTGATGTTTTCTCATACATCAGGCCCAGGTTAGGAGTTCCTTTCAGATATTTGAAAATTCTCTTAACTGCTGTTAAGTGAGTTTCTCTAGGATCTGATTGAAATTTGGCACAGAGACAAACATTAAATAGAATATCAGGGCGAGTAGCAGTCAGATAGAGAAGGGAGCCTATCATACCACGATAGAGCTTCTGACAAACCTTTTTACTGACTTCTTCTTTTTCAAGAATGCAGGTTGGATGCATGGGAGTCTTTGCAGAATTGCATTCAGCCATATCAAATTTCTTCAGAACGTCTTTTATGTATTTGCTTTGATGAACGTACGTGACTTCTGAAGTTTGGTTAATTTGAATTCCTAGAAAGAACTTTAGTTCTTGCATTAAGCTCATTTCAAATTCTGCCTGCATTAGCTCAGAGAAGTCTTGACATACAAAGGTGTTAGCTGAACCAAAAATGATATCATCAACGTATATCTGGCATATCATGAGATCATTGTTAAGGTTTTTACAAAAGAGTGTGGAGTCAACTTTCCCTCTGATAAAATTATGTTATAGAAGAAAATTACTTAATCGTTCATACCAAGCTCTGGGAGCTTGTTTAACTCCATATAAAGATTTCTTAAGTTTAAAGACATGTTCTGGATAATTTGGATTTTCAAAACCTGGAGGTTGGTTGACATACACTTCTTCTGATATATAACCATTAAGGAATGCGCTCTTGACATCCATTTGATACAATTTGATAGAATGATTTATAGCGAATGATACAAGTAGGCGAATAGATTCTAACCTGGAGACTGGAGCAAAGGTTTCATTGTAGTCAATACCTTCTTGTTGACTGTAACCTTGAGCCACCAGTCGAGCTTTGTTTCTGACGACTTCTCCTTTCTCATTCAGCTTGTTTCTGAACACCCATCTGGTTCCGATAACGTGAGTGCCTCTGGGCTTAGGGACAAGATCCCAGACATCGTTCTTTGTGAATTGATCTAGCTCTTCTTGCATGGCTAGAACCCAGTCGCTATCTTAAAGTGCCTCATCACAGGACGTAGGCTCGATCAGAGATACTAGTCCCAAAGGAGTTTCTTCAGAAGTCTTGAAGGTAGATCTAGTTCGAACAGGTTCGTCTTTATTTCCCAGAATCAACTCTTCAGATATATTGAGGCGACTTTTAGCTTTCTTTGGGATTACTAGGGAGTTAGTACCTTCAGGAGTTTGAATGGCAGTTGCTTCTAGAGCTTCAATCTTCTTGTCAGATCCTGCAAGAGTGATCTCCAAATCTGAAAAATTCTCAACTAGCTTTGACTTTTCAGGGTCAAGCTTATCATCAAATCTGACATGAATTGATTCTTCCACAATTTTGGTTTCTGTATTGTATACTCTGTAGCCTTTAGAGCGTTCTGAGTATCCTAACATAATACCTTTTTGTGCTTTGGAATCAAACTTGTTCAGATGTTCCTTAGTATTTAAGATAAAGCAAGAACATCCAAAAGGATGAAAATATGAAATATTTGGTTTCCTTCCTTTACACAGTTCATAGGGAATCTTTTCCAGAATAGGTCTTATGGAGATACTATTCTGAATGTAACACGCTGTATTTACAGCTTCGGCCCAAAAGTGCTTAGCCACATTTGTTTCATTGATCATAGTTCTGGCCATCTCTTGGAGTGTCCTATTCTTCCTCTCTACAACTCCATTTTGTTGTGGAGTTCTAGGGCAGGAGAAATCATGGGATATTCCATTAGAGTCAAATAATTCCTCAAAAAAAATTGTTTTCAAATTCCCCACCATGATCACTTCTGACTCTTACAATTTTAGAGTCAAGTTCTTTTTGCACTTTGGAACAGAAGCTAGTGAATACAGAGTGAGACTCACTCTTGTGCTTTAGGAATTTCACCCATGTCCAGTGACTGAAATCATCAACAAAGACTAATCCATACTTCTTTCCATTGACTGATGCTGTTTTCACAGGACCAAATAAATCAATGTGAAGAAGTTTCAGAGGCTTAGAGGTAGAAACAGTATTTTTCTTTTTGAAAGATGTTTTTGAAAATTTTCCTTTCTAACATGCTTCACACAGAGCATCTGAAGAAAACTTCAGCTTAGGTAGGCCTCTGACTAACTCGAGTTTATTTAGCTGAGATAATTTCCTCATGCTAATGTGGCCCAAGCGTCTATGCCATACCCATTGCTCTTCGTGAACAGACATTAGACATTTCACATTTTATTCTTTTAAATCATAAAGATTTATTTTATAAATATTGTTTTTCCTCTTGCCTGTGAATAGGATAGAACCATTGTTTTGATTTATGGCTTTACATGTTTTTTGATTAAAGATTACATCATAACCGTTATCACTTAATTGACTTATGGATAACAGGTTATGCATTAATCCTTCTACATAAAGGACATCAGATATAGAGGGAAGAGTACCATTACCAATAGTCCCTGAGCCTCTGATCCTTCCTTTCTGATCTCCTCCGAAGCCTATGAATCCAGCATCTTTAAGTTCCAGACTTTGGAACATAGACTTTCTTCCCGTCATGTGTCGCGAGCATCCAGAGTCCAGGTACCACGACTGGTGTTTGAACTTTGCTGCATAAGATATCTGCAACATAAACAATCTTATCCTTTGGTACCCAGAGTCTTTTGGGTCCTTTATGATTAGTTTTCCCAGAGTTTCTTATCACTTTGGGTTTTCTATCATTGTCAAATTTTTGTTCTTGTGTGTGTGTGTAGTGATATGAAAATGGAGATTTAGGTTGGTCATTAGTAGAAGTTTTATCATCACTAGGATCATACCGAATTCCTCTTCTATTGTTTTGATTGACTCCATAAATCATGGATGCCATAATACTCCTCCCTATCCCATTTTTCAGAAACTTTTGAAAAGCTTTTTCGTATTTATAAATTATTGTGTTTGAAGTTTGTGGAGCTTGAGATAACGCTTCTTCAAGTTTTGAGCAATTTTTCTTTGCTGCATCTCTTTCTAATGTCAAAGATCTGT
This sequence comes from Lathyrus oleraceus, assembly GCF_024323335.1. NCBI lineage: Eukaryota > Viridiplantae > Streptophyta > Magnoliopsida > Fabales > Fabaceae > Lathyrus > Lathyrus oleraceus. The sequence goes on from NC_066585.1 coordinate 406,029,956, forward strand.
TTTCATCTTTTAGTTCTGAAATGGTTTTCTCAAGTTTGCCATATTCTTCAAATGTTTCTTCAAGAACGCCTTTTATAGCTTTAAATTTTTGTTTTAGTTTCTGATATGAGCTGAGAGTTTCAGACAAACATGATTCTAGGTCAGATCGAGAGAGTTCAGAAAATGCCTCTTCTGATTCAAATTCTTCATCTGAGGTGTTCCTGGATGTGGTGGCCATGAGCGCCACATTAGCCTGTTCATCAGAGTCAGATTCTGATGAGTCAGATTCGCTATCATCCCAGGTAGCCATTGTAATACCCCAAAATTTACCCTTCATTTTCCTGAAGAAAAAAAAAACGAAAACAAAAAAAACAAAAAAAAAACAAAAAAAAAACAAAAAAAAATGAAAAAAAAAAACGAAAAAATAAAATAAAAAAAAAGTTAAAAATAAATAAATAAATAAAATTAATTAAATAAATAAATAAAATATAACAAATTTTTTTGGACTTGGGTCTCCCTCATTTGAGCCCACTACCCACCAAAATCAGTCTATAAATACTGAAGTTTCAGTAGAGGAAAACACACTTGGAGTTACACTGGGAGATTCACTTGAGAAAAAGGAAGGGAAGCAAAATACTCTGAGGTTTCCTTGTAACAAAACCCGGAGGAAAAAGATAGTGAGAGAAGAACTAACAGAGTTCAGAGCAGCCTCCAAACCCTGAAGGGAACTCAACTGCACAAAATCACCTCTGCCTCACATAAACCTTAATGATTGTTTTGTAAACCTCACGGGTGCAACTCAATTTCAATCAAGCTCTCCAATCAGGTTTGCCATATATCCATCATCTTTATGCCTTTAATTTGAATGCTCTAAATGTATGAGGTATTATGGGTGAATTTGATACCATTTTGATGCATGTGTTTGACAAGAGGTTTAGGCCTCCTACCCTTGGTTGCTTTTTGTGAGCTTTTTGTGAATTTTGATGGAATTATTCATGTGGTTACATTTTGATTTGGGGGCAACTCTTGGTTACCCTATTTTGTTTCTCTAACTTGTTTGTTGAGTTTTTTTTGTGAGGGCTCACATGACGTTTGCAGGGATAACTTGCGTGGTTTTCCACTTTATTTGTGGGATACCCCCTGGAGGTTTCATTCCGATTATCTGTACTGACTCACTTTCTTTAATGGTGTTTAGCTTGGAAGGATCCCTGGGTTTCCCATTCCTCTAACTGCTGTTACTTCGGATCTTTATCCGTGTGGTACTTTTACATTTTTCCCGCATTTTACTGCTTTCCTAGCTGGAAGACCTCGATAGGAGGCAATGTTTTTGTGTTTACTTTATGCAGGTTCCTTTGTCCAGGGTTAAGAGCTATGAGGTCTTATCCTCATTACCCTTTTGCATGCGCGTTCCTACAATGCAAACAAACCATTCATTGATTTTTCTTCTCCATAACACACGATTACTCCTTCTACTACAGATGAGTAAGTCTCCAAAGGTCGAGCATCCGGTAGATTGCGTAGTAACGTCGTTCATCCAAAACCCAATCCACAACCCCGTAGTTAGCCGAACTACGACTTTCTCTGATTCTCATTCCAGATGAGATACGTAGGCATAAGACGCGATGTCTTAGCGAGCACACATCCCCCAACCCATAGGTCAGCCGAGCTACGAAGACTCTGATTCTCATATTCAGATGAGATACGTATGCAGTGGATGCGACATCCGCGCGAGTCAGGTCTCTTAACCTTTTTAGTAAATAAACACATTAGGTAAACAGAACAAGATAAACTCACACCCTTTAGACAAGAATTACAAAAGTGGATCCCGTAGAGTACTACGGATGCGTAGGGGTGCTAATACCTTCCCTTTGCATAACCGACTCCCGAACCCAAGATTTGGTTGCGAGACCCCGTCTTGTCCTTTCCTTTTTCAGGTTTACTTCGAGCGTTTCCTTTCCCTCCTTTGGGATGAATAACGCACGGTGGCGACTCTTCTGTCATTTTCTTTCGCCGGTTGTTTTTTCGCGCACTGTATTTTTCAGGTTGCGACAGCTGGCGACTCCACTGGGGAAACTAAGAAGTTGACCTCTTGCTGGTCCATCTTCCCTAAGCGAGTCCCTCCTAGCTTTTGTGATTTCTTGTTCATTGGGTGTTCATGCTTTTGTACATTTATTTACTTACTTGCTTGCATTCATCTGCTGTATCTGTTGGAGCTGTTGTTTGTTTGTTGGGATGGGATGTTCTACGAGAGATAAGCCCATTACCCAGGCTTGAGTGTACACACAGGTTTTAGAGTGGATGATCATGAGGCTTGCGTGGCATGTTGCTACGTTAAGTCGTTCGTGAAGAACCACACCCAGACGAGGTTTCTTTTGGATATATTATGTCCTACGGATGTTCCGTAACGACATGATGTTCCTTTAGAAATCGTTGACTCTGGTGACCATTTCCCGAGGACTCAGTCGAGGCCTCTCCTCCGAAACGTGATTATGTTAGCTCTGGTGGGTGCATTCTCGCTGATCAATCCGAAGACCCCGAGACTAGGAACTTGCTTTAGGATGTCCTGTTGAGGGGAGTCAATGGAGGTCTTTTATCTCGTAATAATGCCAAACCTTCAGTGGTAAACGTATTATTCGCGATTGAAGGGCTGAAGTTGACGAACTTCTGTTCTTAGAACCTACCAGTGAGGGGCGGGCTAAATTCAGGAAACCTTAACCTCCAACCAACCCGGTTTTCTGGAGCAGAGCTTTGATCTTGTATTATATTCCTCAGTGGTTTTCTCTTCAGACAGTGCAACCCGACAGATGTTCAATCAGATACAGCAATCCTGATTGACATGCCACTGCACTGCATTCACATCATCACATCATTTGCATTCATATCATTTAACACATGTTTATCCATTTCAAGGGGGTTTACATCTTCTTCTTGATTCCAGTCGGAGTTTTTGTGGTTCTCTTAAGATGGATATTGGAAGAAAGAGACTTGTCGCATACAAGTTTCCGGTGGTCTGTCTGGAGCCCATCCAACAGTTGATGCATTTAATGGATCCTGGTTCTCTAGAAGGATTCCGAGAGGATTACGGTCTGATTCTAAGTTTCGTCACGGTTCTTTCCAAAGATCAACATGACGCCCTATTCACACTGCTACAGTTCTATGACCCTCCATTGAGGTGTTTCACATTCCCGGATTATATCTTGGTCCCTACTCTGGAGGAGATTGCCAGTTTTCTCAGAGTTTCTATCAGGTTACAGTTATTGTTCTACAGTTCTGAGTTTCTGCCCGATCTCAGCATGGTTGCTTCAGCCACATATTTTGAGGAATCAGTCTGGAAGGCTAATATGTGTCAGAAGGGAGAAGTTAGTGGTTTTCATCTGAGTTTCTTACTGGGAGAAGCAAAGAAGAAGCTGGAAGACGGTAACCAGAGGGGTTTCAATGCTGTGTTAGCTCTTTGTGTGTATGGGATTGTCTTGTTCCCTAATGTTGCCAGATTTGTGGACATGGACGCAATACGCTTCTTCGTGTTGAGAAATCCAGTACCGACCTTGCTAGGAGATTTCTTTCATTCAGTGCACCACAAAAATAAGAATAGAAAAGTGGGATTGTTGAATTGTTGTGTGCCTTTGTTTTATAGGTGGTTCAGTTCTCACCTACCCAAATCAGGAGTGTTCGTTAATGTCAAGGACTCGTTGAGTTGGTCGAAGAGATTGATGGGGTTGAGAGCTGAAGATATTTCTTGGTGGTCCGACCGGAGCTTGCTTCGGGCAGATATTATTCATAGTTGTGGGAACTTCCCAAATGTTCCGTTGGTAGGAAGAAGAGGAGGAATCAACTATAATCCTTCTCTAGCAGTTAGACAGTTTGGATATGCTTTAAGAACTCCGCCTTTGGAAAAGGATGTGGAAGAATCTCTGTTTTTCCATTCTTCGCCTGATTTGACGGTATCCCGTAAGGCAGTTGAGGCCTGGCTCAAGGTGATCAAGAGAGGAAGAACCGTCCTTGGAAAAGGAGATTGTAGAACTTACCCTCGGTATGAAGAGTGGCTTCAAGGAAGAGTCTAAGAGTTTGGTCTGCCGTTCCCTATTGAAGAACCTTTGTATCCACCTACTCCTGAGCAGTCAACAATGGTGAGCCGAGAGGAGTACGACAAGTTGAAGAGTGCCATGGAGGGACTTCAAACCAAGAACTCAGAGTTAAGTGAGAAGTTGCAAGACTGTATGCATCAATTCCAGGAGGCAGAATATCAGAAAGGGGAAGCCGTCAGAGTGCAAAAGGAAGCAGAGAGGAGATTTGCTGTGGAGGCGGACTTCTTCAGGAAGACAGACGAAGCCTTAAGATCATCCAGTTCTGAGTTGAGGCGAGTCAAGCAGCAGTTAGTAGATGCTCATGGTAAATTAGCTGGGTGGCAGGAGCAATGGGATGCATTTTCAACTTCTCGGAAGGCAAAGGAGGAGGAGACAGTAGCCGAACTGACTGGTCAGATAGAGAAATTGACGACTTTGCTGAAGGGGAAAAACAATGAGCTTCTGTGCGCCCGTTCTACTAATGGCTACATCACAGATCAACTCCATGAGGCTCGAGGACAGATTGAAGAACTCAAGGTGTTGGCAGGTTTGAAGAAATCCAGACTCGAAGAGGTATTCAGAGAAGATGATGGGAATTACTACAGATAGCACATCAACGAACTGGATGGGATCATTCACAAGAGGAATCTGCTTATCCGGCATTTGACAGAATCTCCAGATCATCCCGACACGGTGGCATTACTGGATGAAGTGAGGAGCAGTCCTTATGGGTTGTATACAGGAGGCTGATCCCTGGTTTATGTTCCTCCCTTTACTTTTTGTTTTGTTGCTGTGTACTGATAATCCACAGGCTTGTTGTGGGGATCCTCTTTTGATGTACTTTTGGCTAAGGCCCCTTTCCTGGAACTCATTTGTATGTTGGTTTCCCTTTGTTGCATCTTGATCTCAGAAGTTTATCCATGACTCAGTCTTCTTGAACTATTCGCCTGATGTGAGACTGGAATCAAGGGGGTAGAATACCTTTTGGATTTGATAAACATGGCATTGCATTTACATATTCATTGTCATATCTTGCATAACAGGTACCGCTGCAGTGTTCTCATATTGTTTGGTGTCCCACTAGCAGGATAGCTGTCTCAGGCATTCACCGATACGGTACCCGAAGAAATCAACAGAGAGCGATGGAGAGCCTACAAGCAGAGCTCGCCGAGATGAAGATTCGCATGAATCAATTCATGGATTTGGTTTAAGGGGTGGCTCAAGGATAGCAGGAGCTTAGATTGTTGGTACAGAGGGATCCCCCTATTACTCAACCGGAGACGTTGGCTGATCCTCCAGCTGGAGAGGCTAATGGTCCCAATGGACCGGGGCCTATCCCGATCCCGCATGTCAACCTAGATCAACAACCCATTCAGGATGGTCAGGATGATCAGTTCCCCTTGCTTCAGGAAGACTTTGGCATGGACCCCATGTTTAGAAGATTGGAAGAGAGGTTGAAAGCAGTGGAAGGACAAAATCTTCTGGGAGTAGATGTTGCTGACTTGGGGCTGGTCCCAGGTGTGAGAGTGCCACCGAAATTCAAGGTCCCGATATTTGACAAATACCATGGCAGCTCTTGCCCCAAAACTCACGTGCAAGCCTATTTCCGTAAAATGGTTGCATACTCTGATGACGAGAAGCTACTTATGTACTTCTTCCAGGATAGCCTAGCTGGGGTATCCTTGGAATGATATATGAGGCTGGACAGAGCCCACATCCGTTGCTGGAGGGATTTGGCAGAGGCTTTCGTGAAGCAGTATCAGTATAATGCAGACATGGCTCCGGACAGAACTCAACTTCAAAATCTGTCTCTTAAAAGCAATGAGTGCTTCAGGGAATACGCTCAAGGCTGGAGGGATACAGCTTCCCGTGTTTAGCCTCCTATGTTGGAAAAGGAAATGGCCAACATGTTCATGAATACGCTGCCTGGACCTTATCTGGAGCGTCTGGTGGGGTGCAATGCTTCCAACTTTGCTGATGTGGTCTCTACTGGAGAAAGGGTGGAGAATTACCTAAAGACCTATAAGAGCCAGAGTGGAGGTGGATCCTCATCAGGGGTGAAGAAGCCGTTCATTCAGGGACAGAAGAGGAGAGAAGGGGATGCAAATGCCATATCTTCTTATCAGAACAGGGATAACCGGAGGAATAATTTTCAGAATTATCATCAGCAACCGTATGTTGCGGCTGTGACCATTCCAGCTGCAGCACCACTACAACAACAACAACCACAATGTCAACCAGCTCAGTATCAACAGCAGCAGCAACCGGGTAACAGACCCGCTTATCAACAGAGGCAAAGGATGATGGACCGGCGTTTCGACACCCTTCCAATGTCGTACGCTCAGTTGCTTTCTAGTCTTCAACAACTACAACTTGTGCAACTGCGCACTCTGGCTCCTCCTATTGGTAGACTTCCGGTGGGTTACGACGCCAACGCTAGGTGTAGCTTCCACTATGGGGCACCTGGCCACAATATTGAGAACTGCAAAGCTTTTAAGCACGTAGTTCAAGACCTCATAGATTCAAAGGCCATCGACCTTGCACCGGCTCCGAATGTCGTTAACTATCCCATGCCCCAGCATGGTGGTGCGAACGTTAACATGATAGAGGGAAAAGCCAAGTCCATTAAGGATGTGTTGAAGTTGAAGACTCCATTGTTGGATATCAAAGGATGCTTGCTGAAGGCCGATGTTTTCCCCGGTTGTGGGAAGGGTTGTTTGGATTGTGCCACTCAGAGTGGAGGTTGTTTGAAGCTACAGCAGGGTATCCAGGCCTTGCTCGACAAAGGTATCCTCCAGGTTGAAGATTTTTCTGTCCAAGAGTCTGTGAAAGAGGTTAAAGCGGGTGCCTCTATCTCATCCTTTAAGCAGGCACGGGCCGTGGTGGATTCAGGTGTTGCTCCCGGTTGGGGGCGTCTGTTGGAATTACCAGTGAAAGAAGATAAGTTCGGGATTGGGTATCAGCCAGTTTTGACTTCTACAACACTTCGGGGGCCGATCACTTTCTCCAGTGCTGGCATCATTCAGTATGGCCAGGTCTCTGCGGTCAACGAAGAAGATGGGGATAGTAATTATGACATTGACAACTGGGTGCGTCAGAGGATCCCGGGCGAAGTCATCAACAATTGGTCTTCTAAGGAGATTGTCCAAGTCACTTTTCTGAAGGAGTAATTTTCTTTGTTTATTCATGCATGTCCAAGTCTTACGTTCCGCCCAGGGCGTAATGACTCATTGTAGGGCTCATCTATGTGACACTTGCATTTTTTATCATAAATAAAGGACGTCTTTTTGCATTCAAATATTTCGTTCCCTGTCTTTCTATTTTTGCAGTTTTTCAAAATAAAAAAAATGGCAATGTTTTGTTTAGTTTCCACTTTTTTTTTCACACTCAAAAGCACATACCATCACTCATGCAGATGCACGTCACCGGATGCTATTGATAACGGTTCTGCTATGGCTCGCTTCAACTTTGAAAATCCAATCTTTCAAGCTGAAGAAGAGGGTGATGAAGACTGTGAACTCCCTGAAGAACTTGCCAGGTTCTTAAAACAGGAAGAAAGGGTCATTCAACCGTATCAAGAGCCTACTGAAGTGATTAATCTCGGCCCCGAGGACGCCAAGAGAGAAATCAAGATAGGGGCTGCTTTGGGAGATGATGTGAAGAAAGGGCTGATTGAATTGCTACAAGAGTACATTGGCATCTTCGCCTGGTCTTATCAGGACATGCCCGGGCTGGACACAGACATCGTGGTACACCGCTTGCCTCTCAAAGAAGGTTGTGCTCCGGTCAAGCAGAAGCTCAGAAGAACAAGACCAGAGATGGCTGTCAAGATAAAGGAAGAAGTGCAAAAACAGTTGGATGCAGGGTTTCTAGCAGTCACAAATTATCCGCCATGGGTTGCAAATATCGTTCCAGTACCTAAGAAGGATGGAAAGGTACGGATGTGTGTTGACTATCGGGATCTGAACAGAGCTAGCCCTAAAGATGATTTCCCATTACCTCACATCGACGTTTTGGTGGATAATACAACTCAGTTCTCAGTATTCTCTTTCATGGATGGCTTTTCTGGCTATAACCAAATCAAGATGGCACCAGAAGACATGGAAAAGACAACTTTCATAACCCCATGGGGCACTTTCTGCTACAAGGTGATGCCGTTTGGTCTGAAAAATGTTGGAGCAACATATCAACGAGCTATGGTGACTCTGTTCCATGATATGATTCATCATGAAATCGAGGTTTATGTGGACGATATGATTGCCAAATCTCAGACAGAAGAAGAACATTTGGTGAATTTGCAGAAACTGTTTGAGCGTTTGAGGAAATTCAAACTAAGACTTAATCCGAACAAGTGCACTTTCGGGGTGAGATCGGGAAAATTGCTGGGTTTTATTGTTAGTGGAAAAGGGATTGAGGTGGATCCCGACAAAGTAAAAGCGATACAGGAAATGCCAGAGCCAAGAACAGAGAAGCAAGTCCGTAGTTTCTTAGGGAGGTTGAACTACATTGCAAGGTTCATCTGTCACCTAACAACCACGTGTGAGCCAATTTTCAAATTGCTGAAGAAAGATCAGGCTATCAGGTGGAATGAAGATTGTCAAAGGGCTTTCGAGAAGATAAAAGAGTATCTACAGAAACCTCCAATCCTTATACCTCCAGTTCCTGGGAGACCTCTGATAATGTACCTGTCAGTGACCGAGAACTCGATGGGGTGTGTATTGGGACAGCATGACGAGTCTGGTCGAAAAGAGCATGCCATATACTACCTTAGCAAAAAGTTTACCGACTGTGAAATCAAATATTCGCAGCTTGAGAAAACTTGTTGTGCTTTGGCTTGGGCTGCTCGCCGACTGAGGCAGTATATGTTGAACCATACTACCTTGTTGATTTCTAAGATGGATCCATTGAAATACATATTCGAGAAGCCAACTCTCACCAGACGTGTTGCCCGTTGGCAGATGATTTTAACAGAGTATGATATCCAGTATACATCCCAGAAAGCCATCAAAGGGAGTATTCTGTCAGACTACCTTGCCGAGCAGCCGATTGATAATTATGAGCCGATGAAGTTTGAATTCCCTGATGAAGACATCATGTTCCTCAAGATGAAAGACTGTGAAGAGCCAGTTGTTGAGGAGGGACCTGATCCAAACGAAAAGTGGACTTTGTTGTTTGATGGGGCTGTCAACGCCAGAGGAAGTGGAATTGGTGCTGTCATTACAACTCCGAAAGGTGCCCACATACCTTTCACCGCTCGTTTGACTTTTGAGTGCACAAATAATGAAGTTGAGTACGAGCCCTGTATCTTGGATATTGAGCAAGCCATTGATTTGAGAATCAAGACTTTGGACATCTTCGGAGATTCAGCTCTGGTGATCAATCAAGTGAATGGTGATTGGAATACTCTCCAGCCCACTCTGGTCCCCTACAGAGACTACACGAGAAGACTGTTGACTTTCTTCACAACAGTAAAATTGTATCATATACCTCGTGATGAGAACCAGATGGCAGACGCACTTGCTACTCTATCCTCCATGATCAAGGTAATTCGCTGGAACCATGCTCCCAGGATCGATGTGATGCGCCTTGACAGGGCCGCATATGTGTTTGCTGCTGAACTGGTAGTCGATGACAAGCCCTGGTATCACGATATCAAGTGCTTTCTGAAGAATCAAGAGTACCCTGCAGGGGTATCCAACAACGACAGAAAGACTTTGAGAAGATTGGCAGGAAGTTTCTTCTTGAACAAAGACAATGTGTTGTATAAGAGGAACTTCAACATGATTTTGCTCAGATGCATGGACAGACACGAAGCGGACATGTTAATGCAGGAAGTTCATGAAGGTTCCTTCGGTACTCATGCCGGCGGACATGCAATGGCTAAGAAATTGTTGAGAGCGGGTTATTACTGGATGACCATGGAATCAGATTGCTTCAAATATGCTCGGAAGTGTCATAAATGCCAGATTTATGCTGATAAGGTGCATGTACCGCCGAATCCTCTGAATGTGATGTCTTCGCCGTGGCCATTTTCTATGTGGGGTATTGACATGATTGGAATGATTGAACTGACTGCTTCCAATGGGCATCGCTTCATCCTTGTTGCCATCGACTATTTCACCAAGTGGGTCGAGGCAGCGTCGTTCGCGAATGTCACCAGACATGTGGTTGCCCGTTTCATCAAGAAAGAAATCATTTGTCGCTATGGGATTCCCGAAAGAATCATTACTGATAATGGTTCTAATCTCAACAACAAAATGATGAAAGAGTTGTGTCAGAACTTCAACATTCAGCATCACAATTCTTCCCCTTACCGCCCTAAGATGAACGGCGCTGTTGAGCCGGCAAATAGGAACATAAAGAAGATTGTGCAGAAGATGGTCGTCACGTACAGAGATTGGCATGAGATGCTACCTTTCGCCTTGCATGGGTATCGCACTTCAGTACGTACATCGACCGGGGCAACCCCTTACTCCCTGGTGTATGGTATGGAAGCAGTCCTACCTGTTGAAGTGGAGATTCCTTCTCTAAGAGTCCTGTTGGATGTCAAGTTAGACGAAGTCGAATGGATTCGGACAAGGTTCAATGAGTTGAGTCTTATCGAAGAGAAGCGAATGGCAGCCATTTGTCATGGGCAGTTGTATCAGAGTCGGATGAAGAGAGCCTTTGATCAGAAGGTGCGTCCTCGTTGCTTCCGAGTCGGAGATTTAGTGTTGAAAAGGATCCTTCCTCCTCAGACAGATCACAGGGGCAAGTGGACTCCTAACTATGATGGACCGTATATTGTCACCAAGGTTTTTGATGGTGGGGCTTTAATGCTTGCAACTATGGATGGTGGAAGCTTCACTTCCCCTGTGAACTCAGACGCAGTTAAAAAATACTTCGCATAAAATAGACCCGCTGGACAGTAAAAAGAATAGTCCAGGCAAAAAATGGGCATCCCGACGAATCAAGAAAATGAAAAGGTTCGGGCAAAAATTAGGGATTAAAAATGAAAAGATCGTACACCCGGTAAGTTGAAAACCTGAAAAGGCAACTTAGGCAAAAATGGGTATCCCGGTGGATTGAAAACCCGAAAAGGGCGATCCAGGCAAAAGTTAGGGATTAAGCGAATGACTGCGTTCTGAGTTAGTTCTGAATCTCATCTCATGTCGATGACTGGAAATTTTCGAAAGGTAGGAAACAGTCCAATCACCTTTTCAGAAGGCTGATCATCTGGAGGATCTTGAAGACGGGCAAGTCATAGCAGAATTGGAACCCAATAGAAATCCATTTCACATTGCCATTAGATTAATTTCTGTTTTTATCTTTTGTGCGATTACCTCTTTCCAGGGATTTCTTCCTGATGTAAATGCCTATTCAGAGGCCATTCAATCAATAAAATCATGTTATTCAGTATATCTCTGTTTTCATTTTCATTTTACTGTTTTGTTTGCAAAAATGACGTCCGAATTTTTGATAAACATTGCATCATGATACATAAGGGCTTTACAGGTACATGCTCAATAAACATTTAAAATTGCTGTAAATTTTAAGTGCTTTGGATCGTCTATTCAGAACAGATACCCTCGGGGCATTTCCTTAAAGTCCCCTGCAGATGATCGTGAATATCTTCCCCAGTGAAGTCGCCAACAGACGAATTCGGTGTCTTATCCCTGCAGAGCTGATCAGAGCGTTGGATTCTTCAATCCCCAGCAGTTTCTCACCATCGTACTTCCCCAAGCGGTTGTTTCAGAATATACACTCCCCAGTAGAGTTGACAGTGCCAGATTGTATACCCCCAGCGGAGTTGACAGTGCCAGACTGTATCTTCCCAGCAGAAGTGGCTGCTCCTTAGAGTTCGAGGCCAGATCGATAATCCCAATGCCAGATCCATGGTTTCTTTCCTTGAAGCAGAACCTCGGTACCGTATCGGTGTTTGCTTCCCTTGCTGAGTCATCTCTCGCAAATCGTGGTTGCCAGAACCACTATCGCTTTCCCCAACAGCAGGTTTTCAGTGTCAGAATCTCGGTATTTCGTCATTGCTAGAACACGTGTGGCGGGTCATTTCCCCACAGAATTCTTTGCGCTGTGCATCTCCAACAACCTTGCCAGAGTCCAGAAGATGGTGATCATTTCCCCAGTAGATCCCCTTGCCTCAGCTTGGCATTCTACCCAGCATTTCGCATCCCTGCATGTAGAATCATATTGCATTGCATCCTTCCAAATCGCGTAGCATTTCCATTTTCATGGAGCATTACGCCATTGAAAAATTCAAACATACGCATGTAAGCATAAAACATTCTCGGTATCCCAAGTGATAAGCCAGCAGTTGTTTCTAGTACTCAGACTGAAGATTGTTCATGACCCACTTTGGTTATCCCCAGCAAGTGTCATCGGCCCATGCGTCGCCTTTATTATCATTCCCTATTTCTGCCAATGTTGACAGGCATGAAATTTTCCGATGTTCAGATCGAAGAAGTTTCCGACGTTCAGGTCGATGCAACTTGTGGCATTCAGGCCAGTTTTCCGGTATCCAGACCGAAGTGGCATTCAGGCCAGTGTTCCGATGTTCAGATCGAAGAAGTTTCCGACGGTCAGGTCGATACGACTTGTGGCATTCAGGCCAGTGTTCCGATATTCAGATCGAAGTGGCATTCAGGCCAGTGTTCCGATATTCAGATTAAAGTGGCATTCAGGCCAGTTTTCCCGATATTCAGATCGAAGTGGCATTCAGGCCAAGTCTTTCCGATGTTCAGATCGAAGAAGTTTCCGACGTTCAGGTCGATGCGACTTGTGGCATTCAGGCCAATTTTCCGATGTTCAGATCGAAGTCCTTTCCAGTATTCAGACTGATGAGCGGCATTCAGGCCATGGTTATTTTTGTGTTACCATTTATTTTGGTATCCAGTTTAACATTCTTTTTCGATATTCAGACTGACTCTCACCGTACCAGACGGATTCTTCTTTCAAGGCCACCTCTTTGCCGATTCTGATAGGCATTGTCACTTCACTTCACTTCAGTGCAAATTTTTGGGCTTTTATTGTATTCAATCCCTTGATACCTTGAAAGTACGAAAGCAGCTGCCATCTTCTTTCCAGGTCTCCAGTTGATTGAATAGGGGCAGCTGTAATACCCCAAAATTTACCCTTCATTTTCCCGAAGAAAAAAAAAACAAAAAAAAACGAAAAAAAAACGAAAAAAAAAACAAAACGAAAAAAAAAAGAGTTAAAAATAAATAAATAAATAAAATATAACAAATTTTTTTGGACTTGGGTCTCCCTCATTTGAGCCCACTACCCACGAAAATCAGTCTATAAATACTGAAGTTTCAGTAGAGGAAAACACACTTGGAGTTACACTGGGAGATTCACTTGAGAAAAAGGAAGGGAACTCAACTGCACAGAATCACCTCTGCCTCACATAAACCTTAAAGATTGTTTTGTAAACCTCACGGGTGCAACTCAATTTCAATCAAGCTCTCCAATCAGGTTTGCCATATATCCATCATCTTTATGCCTTTAATTTGAATGCTCTAAATGTATGAGGTATTATGGGTGAATTTGATACCCTTTTGATGCATGTGTTTGACAAGAGGTTTAAGCCTCCTACCCTTGGTTGCTTTTTGTGAGCTTTTTGTGAATTTTGATGGAATTATTCATGTGGTTACATTTTGATTTGGGGGCAACTCTTGGTTACCCTATTTTGTTTCTCTAACCTGTTTGTTGAGTTTTTTTTGTGAGGGCTCACATGACGTTTGCAGGGATAACTTGCGTGGTTTTCCACTTTATTTGTGGGATACCCCCTGGAGGTTTCATTCCGATTACCTGTACTGACTCACTTTCTTTGATGGTGTTTAGCTTGGAAGGATCCCTGGGTTTCCCATTCCTCTAACTGTTGTTACTTCGGATCTTTATCCGTGTGGTACTTTTACATTTTTCCCGCATTTTACTGCTTTCCTAGCTGGAAGACCTCGATATGAGGCAATGTTTTTGTGTTTACTTTATGCAGGTTCCTTTGTCCAGGGTTAAGAGTTATGAGGTCTTATCCTCATTACCCTTTTGCATGCGCGTTCCTACAATGCAAACAAACCATTCATTGATTTTTCTTCTCCATAACACACGTTTACTCCTTCTACTACAGATGAGTAAGTCTCCAAAGGTCGAGCATCCGGTAGATTGCGTAGTAACGTCGTTCATCCAAAACCCAATCCACAACCCCGTAGTTAGCCGAACTACGGCTTGCTCTGATTCTCATTCCAGATGAGATACGTAGGCATAAGACGCGATGTCTTAGCGAGCACACATCCCCCAACCCATAGGTCAGCCGAGCTACGAAGACTCTGATTCTCATATTCAGATGAGATACGTATGCAGTGGATGCGACATCCGCGCGAGTCAGTTCTCTTAACCTTTTTAGTAAATAAACACATTAGGTAAACAACACAAGATAAACTCACACCCTTTAGACAAGAACTACAAAAGTGGATCCCGTAGAGTACTATGGATGCGTAGGGGTGCTAATACCTTCCCTTCGTATAACCGACTCCCGAACCCAAGATTTGGTTGCGAGACCCCGTCTTGTCCTTTCCTTTTTCAGGTTTACTTCGAGCGTTTCCTTTCCCTCCTTTGGGATGAATAACGCACGGTGGCGACTCTTCTGTCATTTTCTTTCGCCGGTTGTTTTTTCGCGCACTGTATTTTTCAGGTTGCGACAACCATCAATCCCTTTTTGGTTCTGAGAGATTTTTTCTTGAAGCTTTCTTTTCGGGAACTGTCTTTCTTTAGCTTGGGGCACTCATTCCTGTAGTGACCTGTTTCTTTACATTCATAACAAGTAACATCTTTGTTAGTTTTACCTTTTGAGGTTGATTCTGATCGATCCCCTCTGGGTCTTGGTCTCCTGAAGTTATTATTCCTCTTTTTCCAGAGTTGTTTTACTCTTCTGGTCAGGAGGGACAATTCTTCTTCATCATCAGAATCTTCCTGTTCAGAGTCATCAGCATCTTCTGTTTCGGCCTGGAAGGCTTTGTTTCTGTCAGACTTGCCCCTTTCAAATCTGGACTTTAATGCTACAAACTTGTTCTTCTTCTGAGGCTCATCTTCCTCCAGCTCTATCTCATGACTTCTGAGTGAACTGACAAGCTCTTCAAGGCTGATGTTGTTCAAATCCTTTGAAAGCTTTAAAGCAGTGACCATGGGTCTCCACTTCTTTGACAAGCTTCTGACTATCTTTTTGACATGGTCTGCAGTTGTGTATCCTTTGTCTAGTACTTTGAGACCTGCAATAAGAGTTTGGAATCTAGAGAACATTACCTCTACAGATTCGTCATCCTCCATTTTGAAGGCTTCATATTTCTGGATTAGAGCCAGCGCCTTTGTTTCATTGACCTGAGAGTTTCCTTCACGAGTCATCCTCAGGGAGTCGAGTATATCTTTAGCTGTTTCCCTGTTGGTGATTTTTTCATACTCATTGTAAGATATGGCATTTAGAAGTATCGTTCTGGCTTTGTGATGATTCTTGAAATTGCGTTTCTGATCATCTGTCATCTTACTTCTGGGAACTTCAACTCCAGCATCTGTTACAGGAAGTTTGTATCCATCTGTGACAATGTCCTAGAGATCAGCGTCATAGCCTAGAAAGAAACTTTCAATTCTATCTTTCCAGTAATCGAATTTCTCTCCATCAAAGACAGGAGGCTTAACATTGTAACTGTCTCTTTCATTTGTGTGGGCCATAGTTTTTCTCGTTCTTGATCTCTCTACACGGTTAAGTGTTTGATTAGAAAATCAATAACAGAGCCGAAGCTCTGATACCAATTGAAGGTGAGAAAAACAAAAAAGGGGGGTTTGAATTGTTTTGGAAGATAAGCGCTTTTGCAGAATAAGAACACACAGGATTTTTTACTAGTTCGCTTATAACACAAAGTTACTCCAGTCCACCCGGCCAAGGTGATTTCGCCTTCAAAAAGGACTTAATCCACTAATCTTGAAAGATTATTACAACCAACGTCTAAGAGAAAGATCTCTTAGTCCTCCCAAGTATACAGACTACACAGAGTCACTTGAGGAACAAAATCAATTTAAGCAAAAGGAATTTGTAATCTAAAGTGCTTCTAAGATTAAGCAAATATTACAGCAAATAGAGCAAGCAAGTGTTTTCACGTATGAGCAACAGCTAGTGAAAAACTAAGAGAGAGAGTAGAGTATTTCTGTGCGTTCAGGTGTATCTCTCAATGAAGTATGTCGTCCTTTATATAGTGGTGAAAGGACTGTTGTAGTGATGGCAGAATATTTGTCTTTGATGAGAGTTTAGTGCCATTATTTCTGTGTTTCTTGCCATAACCAATTTGTCTCCCTGAATAACTTCTTTCCAAATATACTTCTTTCCATTTGAAGTAGTTGTTTCCGTTACTCTTTCTGGATTAGGAGATCCTTCGTCAAAATCTACGTTATCTCTGTCAATCTGAGATTGTGTTGAAGTTACATCAGAGCTTCTGATAGTCCTGGTCTTTTAGATCATCAGAGTTGATTCCAGAGGAAGTTTACAGCTTCTGGTATTCTGCTATTCTGTTTTGCTCAAAGTCAGAACTTCTAGAGCACGCTTCTTCTTCAGATGCCTCTGATCTTCTAGTACTTTGTATCTGATTAGATTCTATATCTAATAAAGTGATCAGATTCCTTTGTTCTTGTTCAGAGTCCTGCATACTTAGAGAAATTTTGTTAGGGTGCCATTTTTGGTTTCATCCTTTGTTATCATCAAAATCCTGGAATCTATTGTAGAACTAATTTTGTTCTTACAAGGGAGACCCAGTTTTGATCAGATGAATTCATCTGGCCAACCACCATCAACCAACTTGCTAACTTGCAATTCTATTGACTTTTTAAGCTCATGGTAGATCACATATGCATAATATGATGAATTTTGAAGTGTCCTTTGAGAAATTTGATCAATTGGTGACGAAGCTTGTTGAAGAAGTTGTAGGATCAAGCGCTTACCACTGCGCTAAAAGCAATTGCTGTTAGTGAGGGTGCAACTTTATTTCCTTATAGTATGAGCCCTCAGGGGATGCACCTAAAGCGAGGTTTGTAAGCTCCCTCTAAGTGCCATGGGTTGGGATGTTAAGCCCATTCGAATTCCTAAGGGTGACGCTGGATTTATTTATCCAACAATCTCCCCCCCCCCCCCAGTGTCAGCCGGGGGGACTCGAACCCATGACCAAGCTCTAGTACCACTTGTAGGATCAAGCGCTTACCACTGCGCTAAAAGCAATTGCTGTTAGTGAGGGTGCAACTTTATTTCCTTATAGTATGAGCCCTCATGGGCTGCACCTAAAGTGAGGTTTGTAAGCTCCTTCTAAGCGCCATGGGTTGGGATGTTAAGCCCATTCGAATCCCTAAGGGTGACGCTGGATTTATTTATCCAACAATCAATTGAAGGTGAGAAAAACAAGAAAGGGGGGTTTGAATTGTTTTGGAAAATAAACGCTTTTTCAAAATAAGAACACACAGAATTTTATACTGGTTCGCTTATAACACAAAGCTACTTCAGTCCACCCGACCAAGGTGATTTCGCCTTCAAAAAGGACTTAATCCACTAATCTTGAAAGATTAATACAACCAAACGTCTAAGAGAATAATATCTTAGTCCTCCCAAGTATTTAGACTACGCAGAGTCACTAGAGGAACAAAATCAATTTATCAAAAAGAATTGTAATCGAGAGTGCTTCTAAGAGTAAGCAAGTGTTTTCACGTATGAGCAACAACTCGTGAAAAACTAAGAGAGAATGTAGAGAATTTTCTGTGCGTTGATGTATGTCTCTCACTGAAGTATGCTCTCCTTTATATAATGGTGAAAGGACCGTTGGAGTGATGACAGAATATTGGTCTTTGATGAGCATTCAATGTCATTACTTCTGTGTTTCTTGCCATAACCAATTTGTCTCCCTGAATAACTTCTTTCCAAATATACTTTTTTTCCATTTGAGGTTGTTGTTTCCGTTACTCTTTCTGGATTTGGAGAACCTTCATCAAAGTTTTTGTTATCTCGGAGTTTCTGTGTCAATCGGAGATTGCGTTGAGGTTACATCAGAGCTTCTAAGAGTACTGGTCTTTTAGATCATCAGAGTTGAGTCCAGTGGAAGTTTAGAGCTTCTGGTATTCTGCTGTCCTGTTTTGCTCAGAATCAGAACTTCTAGAGCGCACTTCTTCTTCAGATGCTTCTGATCTTCTAGTACTTTGTATCTGATCAGAGTTTGTATCTGATAGCATGATCAGATTCCTTTGTTCTTGTTCAGAGTCCTGCACACTTAGAGAATTTTCGTTAGGGTGCCATTTTTTGTTTCATCCTTTGTTATCATCAAAATCCTGGAATCTATTGTAGAACTAATTTTGTTCTTACAATCTCCCCCTTTTTGATGATGACAAAACAATCTTAATTTATAGATGAAACATTTAGAGATAAGAATTTATCAGATCAGATAGAAGTGAGCTCCCCCTGAGATAAGCCTGGGAGTTCATAAGATCTTACCAGAGCTTCCATGATATGATGTTTCTAGATACTCTTCTGTAAATATTTGAGTCAAAAAGGATTAGAACCATTTTATTGAATAAAATGTTCGCAGAGTACTAAAGGATTTAGATACGTTTTCATCAGAGCTGTTTTTATTTCTCCCCATTTTTGTCAGAATAAAAAAGACTTAGCAAAATGAAGGAAAGGGAAATATATATATATATATATATATATATATATATATATATATATATATATATATATATATATATATATATATATATATATATATATATATATATATATATATATATATATATATTCAGATATTAAGCACAAACAGCGGAAAGCGAAAACAAACAGAAACAGATAGCAACAAGCAAATCAGCAAAGGAAAATCCTAGGTGCCTAAGGGTTGGGAGGTGGAGGCATCCTCTGAAGCAGTTGGGTCAGCAGATTCTGAATGTTGACGTTGACTGAATCCTGTTGATCCAATCTAGCTCGGACTTCCTTCTGCTCCTTCTGAAGATCTTCAAGAGTCTTGAGAACCAGACGGACAAAGGTGGAAGACTCCCCCTGAGTTAGAGCATCCGGTTCTACCCTGCTGGCAGATTCTTTAGCACGACGAGCTTCAGATTCAGCAGGGACTTTAGCTTCAGCTTCAGCAGCAGCTTTTGCTTCAGCTTCAGCAGCAGCAGTGTCAGCTAGAGCTTTGGCTTCAGCTTTCTTAAGTCTTTGAGTTTCCTCTTGCCTAGCTTTTTCTTCTGCTTCCTTTCTGGCTTGCTCCTCAGCTTCTCTGGCTAAGCGCACCTGTAGTCTTACTTCAGCATCTCTGATGAAGTTGTTTCTGACTTGCTCAGAGAGGCTCTTCAGTTTGAAGGCTTCAGAGGTCATCCAGCCAATAACTTTGTTCCAGTGTGTTCTAACAGCTGAAGGATCATCACTGATGCCAGAGTTGATGGTCAGAGACTTGACCTTGTCAACTGAGGCTCCTGCAAACAACATTATTGCTTCTTCTAGGGTTGGCAGGGTGTTTCTTGGTTCAGAGGGTGGAGGTGAAGAAGTGGGAGGCTTAAGTTGAGAGTTTGTGATTCAGCGGATGTGTTTGGTGGGGGTGTTTCAGAGTGTCGTACCCCAATTTTGTCCGGGCATTTTTAATTTTTAGTAGAATTAGTTTCATTTCGATTTTTTGCATCATACGCATAGCATGACATACATTGCATCATGAATAACACCTGAAATGTCAGTCATAATGAATTTATTTGAGAATACAGAAAAATCGATTGAATCGTCAAAATTTGAGGAAATACTGTATTTTTAATAAGAATGTTTTGTCTTGACAATTTTAGTGTGACCAGTTTTTTTTTTGTACTCGATTTTCTATCTTTAATTGGTCAAATATTTTTTAGAATGATATTAAAAATTAGTTAGTTTTTTTAAATATTAGTTAGATTTTTTTAAAATATTAGTTAGTTTAAATATTAATTAGTTTTTAAATTTTAGTTATTTAATTAAATATTAGTTGGTTTTTTTATTAGTTAGTTTTTTAGATATTAATTAGAATCAAATATTAATTAGGTTTTTTTGTTGATTTTATTTTTAAATAAATAATAAGTATTAAATTAAAAAAAAGAAAAAAGGCATTGGATTCTCTTTTCATTTTGTCAGCTAGCTCTCACGTGTCCCTCCGCTACCACTGTCACTCCCAACAGATTCTCTCCACTCACTCTGAATCCCACACTCCACTCAGTACCTCACAATTTCCCTCATCCTCACACAAACACTCAGCAGAAAAAAACAAAAAAAAACAAATCCTTATATGACTACCTTCACTATTCATCATCTTCTCTCTCTCACTCTCATCATCACACAATTCTCTCACGCTCAGACTAAACCTTCATCGTCTCCACCATCGCTTCCTCTCAGCTCTCCTTCATCCTTCCGTCATCACTCTCTTTCTCCCTCACAAAACCCTCCATCCTCCTCTTCCACCAACAACCATCCAGCCGCCGCTTCAAACGCCACTAAACCCTCGTCATCATCATCGCCTCACCTTAACCTTCATTCAACCCTAAATCAACAAACTCTCTCAGACTCCTCTCATCTTCCACAATCTCCCAGCCGCCACTACCGTTCATCATCGCTCACCTTCCTCTCGCACCATCATCACCATCACCTTTCACCACCAAACGCAACCTTCATTCTCCCTCCACCTTCACCTTTCCTTCAACGACAACAAAATCATCTTCAACTCCAAAACCCACTACGCGACCTCCATCATCGCTTCCAAACATCACCTTCACAAAACCCCTAAACCGTAACCCTTACTCCGCCGTCAAAATCCCCAATCGCGACCCACCTTCAACCTCAAAAACCCATCCGAAACCCATTCCGCCGTCACAATCATCTTTAAACCCTCAACTCACCACCACCAAACCCCAAATCGCTTCACCTTCAAAAAAAAACCCTTAATCGCTCACTCCGCCGTTCATCTCATCTTCAAAACTCACTGTTAACGACATCGGTTCAAATACATCACAAGCTCATCAGGCCTTCGACACCAACCAACGATTCAAGTCGCGATCGAGTTCGTATCCGGTTTATTCAGTTTCAATCAGGAATAGCGAGTCGGTTACGCCGTGCCAGAGTTGCAGCGGTTCAAGCATTTAGCAAAATCCGTGAGTTTCCGACATACCCCGTCGCCAACAAGAATTCAACATCAAACAATCTTCATCAACAAGAGATTTTGGTAACATTTCGATTTCGGAAATTGATTGAGATTATGTCAATATCTAGTTTGTGGGGCGCATCTCATTTCTGAATTCAATCTAGTTTTATTTCAGTTTTTGTTATACTGTATTTATGCATATTGGGTTTGTTTCTTTCTCCTGATATTGGACGTTTTATTTTAGTTAAATTTAATCACGTCGCCCCCTGTTTGCTAGCCGATTCATGTTTGGTTTACATATATGAGTCTAGATCTGTTTCTTTTTAATATTGGTAAAATCTGGGTTTGACTAATTTGTGTAGATTGTCATGATATTGGGGGGTCGTTGCTCTGATTTTTTACATTTTTCAAATAATTGCATCATATTTCTGTCCTATTGTGAGTAAACTCCCTGTTATTGTATGTCTTCTCAAATTAGAGTGTCATCCGAGACAAATGATGGGTTGAAATGCAGATTTAAATTGTTATGGGGTGTATTTGAACTTTGTAATAAGGTTATAGTTTTTTTTTATTGTTGATTCACTTGGTATAACAATAAGTGCTTATGAGAGTATCAAAATACAGCAGAGAGAGAAAGAACATGTCACTTTCACCACATTAAGCACCAATGGCTATTATATTTCTTACTGTTGTTTATGATGTTGGTGTTTCCTGAAAGATTGGATTTGAAAATCAAATTGCTCCATGGTTGGGACTTGCTGTATAAAAATTTCTTTTTGGATAAGATTCACATGGCATTTTAGGTCCTTACTGGTTTTATTCTTCATCATTCTTTTTACACTTCAATATCTTTGGATTGACAAGTCAAACTTTCATTCATTTTGTATACATTAGCAATATTATATATCCAGTAGCTATATTAGACTTGCTCAGGACATCTCACGTTTTGGCCACATGAATGATAGGAACTGAGGTAACATTGCGACTTATTGGATTTGATTATTCGGTACTCGTTTTGGTCAATTACCCCAAGTTTTTTAATATAGCTTTAATCACTTTTTAATCAATTTTATTATTTGGTTATATTAACTTTAAATAGATAATTATGATAATTATTAAGTTTGATTGAAATAATTAAATCAAAAGTTTAAATGATTTTGTTAAACATATTTTGATTAGGTTTCTTTTCCACCATATTTTTATAAAAACAAATTCAATTTCAATTCATCATCCAACACAAATAAATTTCATAAACACAAACTCAAATCATTTTCTTCAAAACATTCAATTTCAAAACCATTTTCCACTTTAAACGAAAACTTGGGATGAAAAGGAGATAGGAGGCGTACGCCTTACTATTTCTCAATTACTCGAATAATTGGCGTACGCCATATTGCGCGAGTTCTTGTCATCCGATTAAATCTTAAATTTCACAAATTCAAATCGTTTTTTCAAATCAAATATAACTTCTAAAGAATTTTCTCTTTTAAAATAATCTTGGGTTGAAAAGGAGATAGGAAGCGTACGCTTCACTATTTCTCAAGCACTTGAATAATTGGCGTACGCCATATTGCGCAAGTTCTTGTCACCCGATTAAACTTCGAATCATAATATTTCAAAACATTTCTACAAATTCCAAATCCTTTTTAATTCCACAATTCAGATGAAAAGAGGATAGGAGGCGTACGCCTCACTATCTTTCGATTATTCGAATAATTGGCGTACGCCACATTGCTCGAATCTTCGTCATCAAATTAAAACCTTAATCATATACATTCAAACCTCATTTTCTAAATCAATTACAAATCCTACAAACATTTAATTCTATATTTCAGATGAAAAGAAGATAGGAGGCGTACGCCTCACTATCTTTCGATTATTCGAATAATTGGCGTACGCCACATTGCTCGAATCGTCGTCATCAATTTAAAAACCCAATCATCAAATCAAAACCTATCAATTCAAATTCAAGCTATTTTCGCAAATCACACACAACATCTAAACATATTTTTTACAATTTAAACCTCGGATGATAAAAGAGGGGAGGCATACGCCTCACCATCTCTCGATTATTTGGATAATTGGCGTACGCCATATTGCACAAATTATCGACTTCCGACTAAAACACGCTAAATAAACTTGGATAAGGGAATAG